>NC_051069.1:46537843-46863676 GCF_004664715.2 Peromyscus leucopus | reverse complement strand
GAGGTGTGTGTGTGAGAAGGGAGTCCAGACAGAGAAGAAGAGGCCCTCAAATGAGGGCTTTGGGTGTCTAAAAGATCCAGCCTGGCTGGGCAAAGATGGCACTAGAGAGAAGTGTGGACTAGGTTAGGAGAATGCTAGGTGGCAGATATTACCAGACAATGCCATGATTGCAACCTGGAGAGTGGAGTTCAGGTTCTGGGCGAATGTTAAATAACCAGGATGAATACCTGGAGTAGGGTCTGAGCCAAAAGACCTGGCAAGGAGGCCAGAGGGAAGGCAGAGTCAGATTCAAAAGAATTCAAAAGAAGACACATAGACTGGGAATGGGGTCAAGCAAGGAGAATGGATAACCTTGAACATATGAGGCCTCTGAGGAAAAACTGGACACTAGAAGATGAGTTCCTGGAGGGTGAGGATGTGCGCATCTTGAGACGGTGTGTGTTCAGCAACCAATCCCCCAGCAAGGTCATCTATGGACCTTATGAGATCTGCTGTCCACATATGAGATAGAGCAGGACAAAGGTATGAGCTCAAAATGTCATCAGTCCAGAGATGTGAACTAAAGCCAGACAGGCAGGAGGGACCCAAAGAAAGGATGATCAGGAGAAAACTGGACTGGCCACTGGCAGATAGTTAAAGTCAGAAAAAAGGAATGCCAGGAAAAGTCGACCCTGTTGGGTTCAGACACACACACTCACACAGAGGCATGCACACACACACACACACACACACACACACACACACACACACACTCACACAGAGGTACACACACACACACACACACACACACACACATACACACACACACATGCCTGATGTATGCCAGTCCAAGAGCGTGATGATATAAGGAGGCTGGAGGAAGACACATAACTGACACACAAATAGGAATGATCTGAAATGACATGCGACACAAGGAGCCACAGATGACAGAAGAAGTGCCCCTAACTAGTGTGTGTGCGGGTGGGGATGGGGGAGGTGTCCACAACACCCTCATTAAGAAATGAAGGATAAGTCAGAGTTAACAAATGGAAACCGGTGAGGGGGTGGGGGTCTGTTCAGATGGAGGTAATTTTCAAAAAATAAGCATGATGAGGGAGCTGCAGAGGTGGCTCCATTCAATGCCTACGGCTCAAGTGGAAAAGCTGTTGGTACATGATGGCAGGCTCGCTGCTGAATGCCCGGACTTGCTGGCCAGCCTAGCCAAAGCAGTGAGTTCCTGGTAAAGTGAGAGAGATGAGGGAGTCTATCTCAAAAACACAAGGTGGAGAGTGACTGGGGAGACAGTCAAGACTGGCCACTGGCAGACATACACACACACACACACACACACACACACACACACACACACATACACACACACATCCCCCAAAAGAAGGAGGAGGAAGAGGGAAGAGGAGAAGGACAGTTTGGTCTGGGGTATAAACAGCAGCATTTGAGATCTTTGTCATCATCACCCATGTCTTTTCCTTAAATACAAACGCCGAGAAAGGAAACCAGGACAACGTGACAGCGGTGACTAAGTCAAGCGGAGCTTCACAAGGCTCAAGGTCCAGCTGCTGATGATTCTGGAGACAACAAAACGCCCATCTCTAGATGGGTCTGGGAAAGCAGACGGCGTGCTGCGCAATGGAAGAGTCAACAGCGCATCATGGGCTAGAAAAATCACCTCTACCGTGAAGATGTAAGACTCTTGACCTTTGTGATTACCATAACTTAGTCTCAGGCCATACGAGACCAAAATTAACAGAACCGGAGGGGGGAAAATACCACCTCCACCCACTGCTAGAGGATTTTAACACAACAAATGGAAAAGCGAGTAGAAGAGACCGAACTTCAGCAAGGGCAGACTTGAATGAACTAATGAAACATCAGGATGTGTGTAAAGAACACCCAGGGGCTGGAGAGCAGATGTTCTTTCAAGTCACAATGTGACTTTCCAAGATGCGAGGCAGGTCTATAAAGGATTTATAGCAGACAAACAAGTGACGGATGGTCCGCCCGATTTTGTCATTTATTCTCTGCAAGAACAAGGAACTGAAATGAACGAAAGGGACTTGCTCATTTGCAAGTGTCCAGAACGACCTTCCTAGCCAGTGCTGGCCAGTTTCATCTCCTCCACCGCTCTCTCCAGCCAGGCCAGGGCAGGTAGCAGAGGGTCAAGTTCTGAACAAAGGTGCCTCCGGGTACAGTCCTACAGGAGTCCAGATGCCAGGCACACGCCAGAAAATAGACTGAAGGAGAAGACAGACATCATCAAGCTCTGGAAGAAGAAGGGATCCTGTCCCCACCTCAGACAATGGGACAGTAAGCGACACTGAGGGTCTCTTGCGGGCTTTAAATTTCCCATCTTAAAATGTCTCATTTTTCCTTGAAAAAACTCTGAACCTGGATCATTTTCTCCTTTACTAACCTTTGTTGTTGATCACAGTAAACTGATGTAGAGAGAGGTTTGTCAAACGTCTGAAGTCTTTTACTAATGTGGTCCTAGGAGGTCTTCCAGAAAAGTCCATTCTGGGAAATGGGCTGGGAGGACAGTGTGTCCAAGCCACTCAACAGTGGCCTCATTGTCCAGTGCCAACACTGACACAGAAGTTTCCACTCGAGCATCCTCAGGCTCGCTTCCCTCGGGGTGCAGTCCCTGGCCAGTAGTCACAAGGCACAGAGATTCGGCATCTGAGAGACTGGAGTCTCACCCAGCAGCACAGCTGGTTATTTTCTTTTCCCCAGCAAAGCTGACCTTGGCCTCATCACTTCTCACTCTGCGTGGCTGGCTATTATTTATTATTGTTCTAATCACCCAATTTTTCTCTTTTTAAAGAAAAACGCTAAAAATAAATGAGCCTTAAAACAATGATGGGGGTATAATATCAGAATACATCTCATTCTGAGGTGTCCACACTGTGTGTGCGCGCCACAGACTGGTGACCATGGAGGTGTCCACACTGTGTACCACAGACTGTGACTGTGGAGGTGTCCACACTGTGTGTGCCACAGACTGTGACTGTGGAGGTGTCCACACTGTGTGTGCCACAGACTGACCGTGGAGGTGTCCACACTGTGTACCACAGACTGTGACTGTGGAGGTGTCCACACTGTTTGTACCACAGACTGTGACTGTGGAGGTGTCCACACTGTGTGTACCACACACTGGTGACTGTGGAGGTGTCCACACTGTGTGTGCCACAGACTGTGACTGTGGAGATGTCCACACTGTGTACCACAGACTGTGACCGTGGAGGTGTCCACACTGTGTACCACAGACTGTGATTGTGGAGGTGTCCACACTGTGTGTACCATAGACTGTGACTGTGGAGGTGTCCACACTGTTTGTGCCACAGACTGTGACCGTGGAGATGCCTACACTGTGTGTGCCACAGACTGTGACTGTGGTGGTGTCCACACTGTGTACCACAGACTGTGACTGTGGAGGTGTCCACACTGTGTACCACAGACTGACTGTGGAGGTGTCCACACTGTGTGTACCACTGACTGTGACCGTGGAGGTGTCCACACTGTGTGTACCACTGACTGTGACCGTGGAGGTGTCCACACTGTGTGTACCACAGACTGTGACTGTGGAGGTGTCCACACTGTGTACCACAGACTGTGACTGTGGAGGTGTCCACACTGTGTGTGCCACAGACTGTGACTGTGGAGGTGTCCACACTGTGTGTACCACACACTGGTGACTGTGGAGGTGTCCACACTGTGTGTGCCACAGACTGTGACCGTGGAGGTGTCCACACTGTGTACCACAGACTGTGACTGTGGAGGTGTCCACACTGTGTATCACAGACTGTGACTGTGGAGGTGTCCACACTGTGTACCACACACTGGTGACTGTGGAGGTGTCCACACTGTGTGTGCCACAGACTGTGACCGTGGAGGTGTCCACACTGTTTGTGCCACAGACTGTGACTGTGGAGGTGTCCACACTGTGTACCACAGACTGTGACTGTGGAGGTGTCCACACTGTGTACCACAGACTGACCGTGGAGGTGTCCACACTGTGTGCCACAGACTGTGACTGTGGAGGTGTCCACACTGTGTGTGCCACAGACTGTGACTGTGGAGGTGTCCACACTGTGTACCACAGACTGTGACTGTGGAGGTGTCCACACTGTGTGTGCCACAGACTGGTGACTGTGGAGGTGTCCACACTGTGTACCACAGACTATGACTGTGGAAGTGTCCACACACTGTGTGTACCACAGACTGTGACTGTGGAGGTGTCCACACTGTGTACCACCGACTGTGACTGTGGAGGTGTCCACACTGTGTACCACAGACTGTGACTGTGGAGGTGTCCACACTGTGTACCACAGACTGTGACTGTGGAGGTGTCCACACTGTGTGTGCCACAGACTGGTGACTGTGGAGGTGTCCACACTGTGTGTGCCACAGACTGGGACAGAAACTGATGTGGCAAGCGAGGAGAAAGTGGCTGGGCCACCAGAGTGACACAGTGACACTGCTCCATTCATGTTCCATCACTGACAGAGTTGTCTGAGACGCTGCGTCTTTGGAGCTTTAGGGAAGTCCTCAGTTTTCATCCCCCTTGTGAATAACACATGGCCAGCAGAAGCCTTAACGATGACTTAGAGCAAGTGAGGGTCATTTGTGGTTAGATAGACGTCTCTGGGACTCCAGCTGCCAGCTTTCTGAGGTTTCAAAATCTACAAGTTTGAACCAAAGCCAGGCCCTTGCAAAATGGTGGGTTTTGATTTTGTTTCTCACTTCCTAGCTCCTTCCAATCACCCGCTTCTTCTTCTGGGTGTCCCTGCCCTCAGACCTTCAATATGCCAATACTCCCCACCCAGGGCAGCATAGCTAAATGGCAGATAACATTAACTGAATGTTTGTGAAGAGTTGCACACATTCACATGCACACACACACACCCACATACACACACAAACAAATACACCCACACATACTTGCACACATACACAGGCACACAAAATGAAAATTTCCTTCATGACAGTTCCCCATTTTTAAAAATGAGGCAAAGTTACTTAAGTTATTTACCCTTAAGTCATCACAATATAAGAGAAATAACACATGAATTCATGTTAGCCCAATAATTCTCACATCATTGCATACACTGTGGTTACCCACCACCCTCCATATGAGCCTCATATGAATCTCTATCAGTTTTCCATTTCTTTTCATATACAAACCTTCCCACTAGAGTAGTTTTGCAAAGTGTAGACCCATAACCATATTAGCAACACTTGGAAATACAAATTCTTGGGTCCAACCCTGACCTTTCTGTATCCAAAAGTCTATAGGTAGAGCTTGCTTTCCAAAGAAGCTCCACACACCAAAGCAGGAAGCCAGCAGGTTAAAGTGGTCAGACTATCACGAGGTGATTTCTTCTGTTCTATATGAGAAAACACTTAAAATCCAGTCAGTTGGGCTCACCTGGAATTTTTGCCTATGGTGACAATAATTTCTGCAGTGTTCTGTCTTCTAGATCACACCGTCCCCCACCCCTTTTCAAGTTAGGCAGCACAAACCCATGCAGTGGCATGGCCCTCTTCTGTGTGACCTGCAATTCTGTCACCATGCAAAGGTTTTGTCACATTCATCCAGCAGATGAGCTCATTCGATTTGCATCGACGTCCCAAAGAATAAATTACTTCAAAATAAGGAACCTTGAAAATAAGGCCCTCCAAAGAAAAGTTTAGATGGAGGCAAAGTAAAGTAGGGATAGAATGGGAAGGAGGGCGGGGAAATAGACACTAGATTTGGGGAGGGGAAACTGTAAGATTTCAAAGTAGATTCAGTTCTGTGAATGAATGAATGAATGAATGAATGAATGGGTATGAAGAATAAGGAGGAAAACTGCAAAATAGTTTAAAATTTTAAAAGACCACCCCAATGGAAAAATGGGAAATTCATTTTGCTTCTTAAATGAATAAAATCAGTTAATAAAAATGCACATTGTTGAAGTAAAATGTATCTAACATAGTTTCCCAGTTTAACTATTTTAAGTGTACAATTCAGTTGCGTTAGTTGTATTGACATTGTTGTGAAACCATCTCTATAACCTACCTCCAGAATTTTACATTTTGAAATTTTAGAGGTCAAATTTAACAAATGAATGAATGAGACCAAGTTTTGCCTCAAGTCTAATGCCGAAGGTAAAGCAAAATCCCGTGTATGCTAGCTTTCACACAGTGATCTCACTGCACAAGTTACTGTGAGGTGAATGGTCTGAGTCCCCCATAGGCTCACACATTTGAGCACTTGGTACGCACTGCTTGGAAAGATTCTAAAACTTCTAAAAGGTAGAGCCTTGATGTAGATGCAATGTGGCCAGCAAGCCTCACGCGTCTGCCCCCACACCCTCCCCGCCATGATGGAATGTTTCTCCTTAGCACTGAAGGCCAGAACAAACGCTTTCTTTCTTAAGCTACTTTAGTGACAAATAAAGCAACCAAGACACAAGTGTCTCTCAAACTTCAGTGTGAATGACAATCACATGGAAGCCTAACTAACCACAAATTTCTAGGCCCCTGCTGCTTCTGAGAATCAGCATGTCAAACGAGATGCTAATGAGACCCCACTTTGAGAATCATTAGCCTCAGAGAAGTGGCTCTGGGACCAGAAACAAATTAGGTCTATAACTTCCTCTGTTTTTATCCAAATTTCAACATAGCCTCTTCATTAGATGCTCTGATGGCCTATCATCCTTGTAATAAAGTGAGAGACACTTTGCAAACCCCCCACTCCATGAAAAACTGCCTTAAATTCTGTCTTTTGGTTTCTCCCAGTTGATTCACAGCTCTGGATTTGAAGATTCCCCCAGTGGATACATCTAAAACAAATCAGTCAAATTCAACCATCTTTCAGAAAATGCCAGATCCTCGAGTGAGGGCAGCATGCCCACAGGAAACAGTTCCTTCCTTCCAGGGGCTCCATGATAGTTGCCTTACCTGGATGCCCAGGAAACAATGCCCAGGTAGGAAAGGCGCCTGCTGACATGAGCAAAGGGTTTAGAAGGATTTAAGCAGTTCTTAGTCCAAATGGGCAGCTTCTTTGGTTCCCCCAGGTAAGAGGCTGTGAAGGAGTCTTGGTACTGGTTGGAGTGCAAAGGCTGAAGACTCATCCAGACCATGACAGGCACTTGGGGATTGAAGTTTCATTCACTGGAGGCCTCAGCAACATTGACCTATGGGATGAGGGAGTAGAGATGTCATGGATGTATGTTATGGTTCGGCTCCTGAATGTCCCCATGAGCCCCATGCCTTGAAGCTCTGGTCACTGTCAAGTGGGCAGTGGCACCTGTCAGAGGCAAACTCTCGTGGAAAGAGGTTAATTCACTGAGGATGTATCAATGAAGGGTCTCTGGGTCTGAGCCCTTCTTATCCCCTAGCCTTCACGAAGCAAGCAGCCTCCTTTGGAACATGTTCCCACCATGGCATAATATGTTAGCGCCTACCCAGGACATCAGAACCAAGTGACCATGGGCTGAAATTTCTGAATAATGAGCCCATATAGACCTTTCTTTAGGCTGTCTACCTCAGGTATGTGTACCAATAACAGAAAGCTGCAAATGCAATGTCTGTCGATCTAGTTTTTAATTTTAGGATAATGGGGGGACATGTAGGGCCTATTTGTGGGAGCAGTCAGGGTCTGGGGTGGAAATCTGCATAGCAGAACACAGATGAGAGAAGCATGAGGTGTGAGTGCAGGCACATGGTGGGACAGGAATAAACGGGGTACTCCGAGAAGATGCGGAAGGTACCTATGTAGGGCCCAGGAGAACCCTGTTCTATGTGGCTGTAACCTCCTTTTTTTCTAGAAGAGATAGAAATTTAGATTTTGTATGAAGTATCTGAATATTCTGCTAAATGCCCCCATTTTTTAACCTGTGCTGGCCAAATACACATTCTAAGAGCTCAGTGGCCTCCCAAGTTTTCAGTTTGCAATCTCTGCACAAACAGATATTTGTTAAATCCCACAAAAAGAAAGATCAGGCCACCGAAGACAAAGAAGATGTGATAGACCCAGGAGGGAGAAGCAAGATGGTCTGGAGAAGAAAGAGTGTGGGGTAGAAAGAGGGCTGTTTGACCAAGAACTGAACACAGCAGCAGCAGAGCCTGCCCACATGTCTCAAATTTGCCAGATAATTGTGCCACCTACTTCCCAGAGCCTGTGGGGTATCCATGCTCACAGCTGCACCCTAAATATAGCTTTCACTCTGATAACTGAGACACTGCTTGGGGTCTATTATCTGACCTGCTTATGGCAAAATTCCAAGACTCGGAGACTCCAGAGCTGGTCAAGAAGGGACCGCCAAGCCCTGCTTTTGGAGTCCTGGCTTTTAGGACTAGTGTTTCTGAGCCTAACATGCAGTAGACATGGTTACCCCTGCTGAGACTGATGGATCACCACACAACAAACACACATTGGAGCATCAATTATGTACTTATTTTATACTTTTAATTCTATTTAATTTTCTGTAAGTAATTCCCATTTAATAGAACAAAAAAAAAAAAGTCAGATAACTTTTCTGGGTCCCTACAGCCAGAAAGTGGAAATGCTGAAATTTTTACCTGAGTCTCCTTATGTCCCTTCTCTACATATTAGCTTGCTGTTGGAGCAAAATCAACTTGAATTGCCTTTGTACTAGTCTAGCAATAAACTTTGGTAGTCTAGCAATAAAATATACTAGAGCAAAACAAATACAAAGTAAGGGCATTGGAGGCAGACTGGGGTAAGTCTCAGATTCACCACTTGCTAGCATGCAAGCTGACTGGCCTTCTGCTTTACGCCCATCAGTCCCCCCATCTGAGGCACAGAGGCGGCATCGCCCTGGGAAATGCCAGGAAGAACTCATTAGCAACACATCAAAAGAGTCTATCCCAGTGCCTGGCACAGGTAAGGCATCCTACAAACTGACTAGGCAATTTACAAAATATGCTAGTCACTTGGCAAGGTGCCATAGGTAGTCAGCATTTGATGCAGCTTCCCCAAAACCCAGAAAAATGACAAGGCTTCACTTTTCCCCAGCCTTGAGACTCCTTGTATTTATCAACCCTAAGAGTATATTTTGCCAAGCATATTAATTTCATATCCGTCGGACTGAGTTCACAAAATATTTCGGTTAAGTCAAATTAGCCAGTCTTTCTACAGAACCTGCCAGAGAATTTATAACGTTAAGATACTTTGTGATGTTCCAAAGAGAGCACAGAATACTCAGCTTTCCCAAAATTGACTTCACATCACTGTACCAGATCTGCTGATTGACCATGGCTGCCCCACAACATTCCACCACACGGACCTTTCTAGTGCTCCCCCTTTCCTTCCTGCATAAAAGCATCCATTATCTCTAATGATGGTGAAATTTGTATCTACATCATAGAGCTCCTGTCTAAAGCTCTTAGGGAATTACCACCAGAGTTGAGAAAGTTGTGTCGGGCGTGTAGAGGGAGCTAATATGTGGGTACAGCCATCTACAGGTGATCTGTGGTACTGCACAACAAGGGCCGAGAAGCACTACCTGATGGAGAAGGATGACTTAGAATGCCTAGGAACATTCTTATCAAGATGGAGTTCAAGGACAAGAGCGAGGTTGACCTTGTGTTCTTGTTTTGGTATAGGTGGATGAGACACAATCTTGTTCTAGACATTTCTTCAGGAGTCTTTACGCATTAAGTTATACACAAGTGAGCCCAATCGCGTTTTCTATCGGTGACAATTTCATTGAATTATAAGATGACAGCTTTTCCATGACAACAAGGGGTACTCAATTGCTTACAGAGAGAGAAACAGAGACAGAGACAGAGACAGAGATGGAGAGAGACAGAGAAAGAGAGAGAGATTTCCATTATGATGATTAAAGCCTCACAGTGTTTTCCTATAACCTGGTTGGGGTTTGTGTCTTTTGAAATCTAAACCTCTCTTCAATAGAGTTCAGGTAAGAGCACTGAGGTCATATGAATACCATATTCTGTACTACATTTTGTGATAAACCAAGCAGAGAGCATGTTATTTTGCTTGTACCGGGTTGCACAGATGTGTTTAGGTTACTGAGGGAGGCTTTAGAACTTTCCAGTTGGCAAGGGAAGAGCGTAGCATGGTGTGACAAATCACTCCTCCTTCTCCCAACGCCCTGCACTAGATTCCAGAGGCATGGATCCAAGCCAGGCATAGGGTGGGTGCCATGGGAAACCTGCGACGACTACAGACAAGTCCCTACTAACTAATCAGAGTGGCGGCAGCATTTCCTAGCACAAAAAAATCTGAAAGTTCATCCTGTAAGAAACTGGTTGAAAGGTCTTTACAGATTACATATAGAATTTCCCAGGGAGGCATGGGGCTTTGTGACATTTAGTTAATAAGGGTGGCTTACGGAAGTAGAGATAGTTTGCCTTTTCCAGTAACGTCGAAAGGTAGACCAATGCCTCACAAATGCTTCCTGTTTGAGAATCTTTATGGAGGAAAAGAAAAAGAAAAAAATTATCCAAATGAAGATAAACTTTGCTGTCCAATTAAAGTAACTCTGAATTCCCCAGATGACTATAATTTATAAATGATTAAGTAGATCAAAGCATTATTATCATCTGAAAATCCAAATACTAAGAATTTCGAATTCGTATTTATCAGTAAAATCCCTTAGCCCAGCCATGCTACTCTGCTCTTTCTGGTTTCCTCTCGGCTTTTTCTTCATAAGTTATCTTAGATTTTTGTAGATGAACAAATGCATATGTAAGTCTCCATATCAGAGCCTATTGTGCCAAGAACTGAGACTAGAGAGGTTATGAGCCTAGGGGAGAACCTAATATTATTATTCTGCTAAAGAAACAAGGCAATTCCTTTTGGGACCCTTTACCTCCCATTGGGTTGCCTCGCCCAACCTTAACATGAGAAGATGTGCCTAGTCTTTTTACAACTTGATATGCCATGTTTGGTGGATATCCCTGGGAGGCCTGACCTTTTCTGAAGGAAAATGGAGGAGGAGTGAATCTGGGGGAGAAGGGAAGTGGTTGGGGGTGGGGAGACTGAGAGGAGAGGAGTGTCTTAATTAAGGTTTCTATGGCTGTGAAGAGACATCATGACCAGGGCAACTCTTACAAAGAAAATATTTAATTGGGGCTAGCTTACAGTTAAGACGTTTAGTCCATTATCATCATGGCAGGAAACACAGCAGTACCCAGGCAGACATGGTGCTGGAAAAAGAGCCTAGAGTCTTACATCTTGATCCACAGGCAGCAGAAGGAGACTGTGTGCCACACTGGAAATAGTTTGAACATAGAAAACCTCAAAGCCAACTGCCACAGTTACATACTTCCTCCAAGGCTACACCTACTCCAACGAGGCCACACCTCCTAATAGTGCCACTCCCTACGGGCCAAGCATTCAAACACATGAGTCTATGGGGACCGTTCCTATTCAAATCACCACAAAGAGGGAGGGGAAAATGTGATTGGATATAATATATGAGAGAAGGATAAATAAAATAAAAATAAAACATGGCAATAAAATGACACTAATGAGATGCCGCTCTAATCATAGATCAGTGTGTTACATGCTAATGAGATGTCGCTCTAACCATAGATCAATGTGTTGTTTAACCCTCACCAGAGGCACCTTCTTTTTTTTTTTTTAAATTTATTTTACAACACCATTCAGTTCAACATAATAGCCACAGATTCCCCTGTTCTCTCCTCTCACCCCCTCCCCCTCTCCCCAGCCCACCCCCCATTCCCACCTCCTCCAGATCAAGGTCTCCCCGAGGACCGGGGTCGACCTGGTAGACTCAGTCCAGGCAGGTCCAGTCCCCCACTCCCAGACTGAGCCAAGTGTCCCTGCCTAAGTCCCAGGATTCAAACAGCCAACTCATGCAATGAGCCCAGGACCCGGCACCAACGCACAGCTGCCTCCCAAACAGATCAAGCCAAATGACTGTCTCACCCATTCAGGGGCCTGATCCAGTTGGGGGCCCTCAGCCTTTGGTTCATAGATCCTGTGCTTCCATTCATTTGGTTATTTGTCCCTGTGCTTTATCCAACCTTGGCTTCAACAATTCTCGCTTATATAAACCCTCTTCTTTCTCACTAATTAGACTCCCAGTGCTCCACCAGGGGCCCAGCCGTGGATGTCTGCATCCAGATTCCTCAGTCCTTGGATGGGGTTTATGGCACAACTATCAGGGTGTCTGGCCATCCCATCACCAGAGTAGGTCAGTTCCTGCCGTCTCTCGACCGTTGCCAGCAGTCTTTTGCGGGGGTATCTTTGTGGATCTCCGTGGGCCTCCCTAGCTCTCTGCTTCCTCCCCTTCTCATGTGGTCTTCATTACCATGGTCTCCTATTCCTTGTTCTCCCTCTCTTTTCTTGATCCAGCTAGGATCTCCCACTCTCTTTCCCTCGATCGTCGCTCTTCATTGTTCCCACTCATGACCAGGCCGTTCATGTAGATCTCATCCATTTCTCCGTGTCTTTTTTGGGGTCCCGTTTTCCAGGTAGCCTCACTGGTGATGTGAATAGCAGTCCAGTCATCCTTGTTCCACATCTAGCATCTTCCTATGAGTGAGTACATACCATATTTGTCTTTCTGAGTCTGGGTTACCTCACTCAGGATGATTTTTTCTAGATCCATCCATTTGCCTGCAAACCGCATGATGTCATTGTTTTTCTCTGCTGAGTAGTATTCCATTGTGTATATGTGCCACAATTTATTTATCCATTCTTCAGTTGAAGGGCATCTAGGTTGTTTCCAGGTTTTGGCTATTACAAACAATGCTGATATGAACATAGCTGAGCAAGTGCTCTTGTGGTATGATTGAGCATTTCTTGGGTATATGCCCAGGAGTGGTATAGCTGGATCTTGGGGGAGATTGATTCCCAATTTTCTAAGAAAGCGCCATATTGATTTCCAAAGTGGTTGTACATGCTTGCATTCCCACCAGCAGTGGAGGAGAGTTCCCCTAGTTCCACATCCTCTCCAGCATAAAGTGTCTTCAGTGTTTTTGATCTTAGCCACTCTGACAGGCATAAGGTGGTATCTCAGAGTTGTTTTGATTTGCATTTCCCTGATGATTAGGGATGTTGAGCAATTCCTTAAATGTCTTTCAGCCATTTGGGTTTCCTCTGTTGAGAATTCTCTGTTTAGTTCTAAAGTCCATTTCTCAATTGGACTGTTGGTTGTTTTGATGTCTAATTTCTTGAGTTCCTTATATATTCTGGATATCAGTCCTCTGTCACATGTGGGGTTGGTGAAGTTCTTTTCCCATTCTGTAGGGTGTCGCTTTCAGAGGCACCTTCTTCTTACAGTAGATGGGAATTAAAACAGACCCACAACTGGATGGTGTGCCAAGAGTTAGAGACCTTGGAGCTCTCAGTTCTAAATGGGATGTCTTTCTCAAACCCCTCCCCTCAGGGATCAGGGAGCTATTTGGAAGAGAAGCCAGAGGTGATGGGCCCTGATTCTTCCAAACCCAGAGGACCATTACACACATGAACTCACAGAGATTGTGGCAGCACACCCAGACCTGCAAAGGTTTAGGGCACCTAGGGTCCCAGTACTGAGAGAGGGAAGTGGACACAGGGTCTCATCACTAACCAAGAAGCTACTTGCAATTTATACCCACTAGCAAAGGGAAAAACCGTTTTCTCCAATGAAAACTGTTTTCATGAAAGGATCGATGCAACTCATAGCAAAGGGCATGAAACTCACAGGATGAAACAGGCTCTAAAACCAGGCCACTGCCTACGATAAGAAATCATGTATGTGTGCACACATGTGCATACACACAAATACTCGAGCATGATTGTGGCGGTCAGAGAACAACTTCTGGAGTTAGTTCTTCTACCTTGTTGAGGCAGAGTCTCTCCTGTTTCTGCTGCTGTGCTAGCTGGCCTGGGAGTTTCTGGACCATTCGTCTCTCTGTACCTCCCCATTTCCCCACAGGAGTGCTAGGATTATAGATGTGTGCCACATTATCCCAAGCTTTTTAATTCCAGGAATCCAACTCAGGTTCCTAGCCTTGCAAAGCAAATGCTTTTGTTAACTGAGTCAACTCCAAATAAGAAACTTTTTGAAGAAAAGCATTCAAGCCTCAATAGCTCATACAACTGTCTTGGAGTGAAGTTAAGGATGTAAATTAGAAAGGGACCACAAGAAAGCTTCTGGAATGTTCAATGTCCTTTCTGTCAATCTGGATGCTAGTCATACAAGTAATTGCTCATGTCAAAATTAATCAAGCTATAAACAGTACTGCTGCATATCCAAGTTTCCTCTCTGTTGCTGTAATAAAATTCACTGACCCAAAGAAAATTCGGGATTTTTATCTTATACTTCCAGAACACAGTTCCCTACTCGAGAAAATCAGGGCAAAAACTCAAGCAGGAGCACTTGCTAGCTGGCTTGTTCATGCTCATGCTCAGCTAGCTTCCTCATATAAGCCAAGACCACCTTCACAGGGAATGGTGCTGCCCACAGTGGCTGAGCCCTTCTGCGCCAATTAGCAATCAAGACAATCCCACAGACATACCCACAGGCCAAGCTCTTCTAGGCAATTCCTCAATGAAGGCTTTCCACTCAGATGACTCTAGACTATGTCAAGTTGAAAATTAAAGCTAGGGCAATGCCCTTAGCATTTTACATAAAACCTTAATTAAATTTATTGCATCTATTTAATTGGCTAACACAAATGAATATAAATGTTAATTGATTGAATTAAACAGCTCTTACCATTTTTCCTTAGTATGTATTAAAATAATTTTTATTGTTACATGTATACATATATATACATATACATATGAATAACTATATCAATATAATCTGTTGAGTCTGTTTACTGTTGCTTATATGTATATTTTTAGGGCTGACCACTTGGTATTAAATAACCATTAGGGAACTAGTCCCTGGCAAAAACTAATTCTTCTCTCAGTAGTCATTAGTTGCTTATGGCTCTTCAACCAACATGAGCCCCATGAGGTTTCTCCCATGCATAGTGGCAGGTCCATTAGTGTTGTCCTTGTTCGGGTCTTGTTAGGCTACTACATTGCTTTATTTCATGGGTGTGGCTTCCTTGTCATATATAGAAGATCTGATATCCAATGACTTCCGGTCCTCTGGTCTTACAATCTTCTCACCTCCCTCCACTATGTTAGCTGAGCACGGTGTAGAGGTCATGTTGTAGATATATCATCTGGGTGTGGGCACCCCCTGATCAGTTATGGGCATCCCATAATCAATCACTTGTTCTCCAAATTTTGACCAATTCTGGCTTTCTGGAATGGCATCCATTTGTTACAAAAAGAAACTTCTTTAATGATGGAAAGATCTGCACTTATCTGTGGGTATCAAGATAAGTTTTAACTGACGAGATATTGAAACCTGCATTCTAACTATTTGTCAGATTCAGAAAAGGACTTACTAGTTTTTGTTTGCTTGGCTCTTTTTGTTAGTGGGAAAGGTGTTTTTGACTGGTTTTAGTATTTTTAGGTGTCAATTTAGACCAAGGATTAAAACTAAAATGTGGAAGGAACCAGCACGTCCTACCACAAGTGAGAAGGACTCAGTGGCCAGAGCTCTGCTCTCAGATAATGACCCAGCAGGCTGGCACTGACATTCCAGGGCATTCAGTCACCAGGGGCTCCTCTCAGGCAATGGCGAAGGGGGGCAGCAGGTCTCCCCAAAATGTTCACCACAGCTTTCAGCATGTGAACTCTTGATAGCCCTTGCTGCATGGGGACCCCCTCCAGGTCCTACACTTGACAGCCCTTGCTGCATGGGGACCCCCCTCCAGGTCCCAAGAGCTTGGACAGAGAGAAGAACTGTCTCCAAGAGCTAATCCACTGCTGTACATGGGTGTGTATTCTTTATTGATGTCCTGGCCTCCCTTAAGGCTTTTAGCAACAAAGATCTTGGTTTTCTGTAAGTTTAAAGGTGAAAATGTATCTTCTGAAAAATGTCAATTTGCTCAAGTGTTACAAACCTTTACAAGAACCAAAAGCCGGTCACAGTGGTGTCCCAGCAATTCTTGCTGCAAGAGGCATTGATTTAAGTCAAACTAACAAGCATCCTCCTATTTCATGCTGTACACAGCCCTGGGGAAACAGAGCCACAGACGTAGTTTCTAGATACTGTGGGCAGCAGGCAGAGTAAATGAATGGTCGCCTGCCTCGGTGGTGTGACAGGGCAGGGCTTGGCTGGAAAAGTTAGAGAGACTGCACAGAAGTTGGGTGCTGTTGTTGTTGTTGTTTTAAAGATTTATTTATTTGCTATGCATACAATGTTCTGTTTTCATGTATCCCCACAGGCCAGAAGAGGGCACCATATCTCATTACAGATGCTTGTGAGCCACCATGTGGTTGCTGGGAATTGAACTCAGGACCTCTGGAAGAACAGCCAGTGTTCTCAACCTCTGAGCCATCGCTCCAGCCCTGGCTGTTTCTTGATATGGCCCACATGTTGTAGGAATTGGATGTTAGGACATAAGACATAATGAGGGAAATTAAACTCCCCAGAGTCCTGACCCGCAGGAGAGCCGCTCTTGTTGGCCTCTTTGCCTCTCTCTTGCTTCCAGGTCTCCATTCAAGAAGCATTAGCTCATTATTGAGCCTGACATGGCTCATCCTCACAGCAAACCACCTGACTAGAACATCAGAAAGTGGCTTTGATGTGGAGATTGGCTCATTACCAACTTCATTATACAGGTACAGAGGTTAAAAGGCAGTAGCTCACTTGCCCCTCTCCCGGGTTGCCATAGTGCCTAGGAGGCGCACATCCAACCTGGACCATCTGATTGTAGAACCCTGGCTCTTGCTTCCTTGGAGGATGAATTCTATTCTATTCCAAGGGTACCCAGAGTGATCCACGGGGGTCAGAGAATAGGTTGCAGGAAGACAGAGTGAGAAATGACAGGGACTGAGGCTGGCAAGAAAGAACGCTAAGTGCTTCCAAGAGAGCATTATACTGTAGCCTGAAAGTCAGGAAATCCCTTCTAGGATTGTTAAACATGAAAATAACACAACGTTTCATGTTCTCGAAAAATCCTACCACCACTGTGGAGGATAGAAAGCAGCCTGTGCTGAGTAAGGAGGCCTTTGACCAGAAGAGGCTTAAAGGAGACCTGTGAAAACTGAGCCGGGTGGAATTAGTGGGCTTCATGGCTGAGGGAATGAATGTGGAAGTCGAAGGGAGAATGAAGGCACTAGATTCAGTAAGCCAAGGGATGCTGCTGACAATAACCCTAGCCTGGGCTGTGCACTGCATCAGGACCAGGAGTATGAGGATGAACTCAGACTGGATTCTAACTTGATGCAGCATGAATTTTGTACCTCATGAATGGCCGTGGATGGATCCATGACAGGCCCACTTTGTACCTGCTGCCACTTGATGGAGGAGAGTGGATGATGAGGTATTATGTGGCCCTTTCAGGCTGACACAGTCATGCCGTTTCAAGTAAACACACCACAGGCTTTAAAGATCATCTTGTCCTGGTGGTCTGAAGCCAGAGGATAAGACGACATTTGAGTTTTTAACGTTATGTTTGTTTATTCTTTGAAAATTTCATACATAAAGTGTATTTTGATCGTATTTGCCCCCACTACTCTTTTTAGCCCCCTCACCCCCTTTGAACACTTTCCTCCCGACAAGTTCCCCTCGTACCTCCTCGTCTGTTGGGTCTGTTGGGTGGGTCCACTGCATTATGTAATGTCACCTGCATGAACACGAGTGGGCATTGTTTACTGGAGCATGGGCAGCACACCAGTGGCCACGATGCTGAAGAAAACGACTCTGCTTCCCCCAAGAACCGTTAACTGTCATCAGTTGTTCAAGGAAGAGTGGAGCCTCCTGAGCCCTTGCCTGCTCCACAGCAGAATACCGTTAGGCCCAGTCGTGTGCAAGCCCTGGGCAGGTAAGTCCATGAGAACAATAGCCATGTCCTAGTTCTGTAGACCCCTGAAAGGCTGAAGACGGCATTTCGTGACACCTTTCCCCATCCTTTGGCTTTTACGTCCTTTGTTCCCTCCTCTTCCACAGTATTCCCTGAGACTTGAAATTGATAATATACTTACGTACCTTGTTTAGGCCTGAGCACCCAAGAGTCACTTAGCCTCAGAATTTTGATCAACACAAGTCTCTGCATTAACCGTCATTCACTACGAACAGAAGCGTCTCTGACCAAGGTGAGAGCAGCACTAACCTAAGGGTGACAGAAATATTTAGAAGGTAATGCGACACCATGGCCATTTAACAAATCAACAGTAGTAGTTTCCTCCCTGAGGCCTATGACCTCCAGAGCCATGGGTTTTTGACCAGGCTTACAGTAGCAGGCATGAGTTCCTCCTGAAGAATGTGCCTCAAATTCCAACAGAAAGTACTTGGTTACTCCCATAACAGCCATACCATACCACTGTTGAACCAGTCAGCACACCTTGCCTGGCAAGTTGGTAATGCAGCACACAAGGCTCATAGGTGGGTAAGACTGGTGAAGACTTTTCTCCCCAAGCAGCTTGTATAGCATCTTCTGGCACTATCAAAACTAGCCAACAGAGAAAGATCTTTTGGCTTAGCTCCAGCTTGAGTTTTCTATGTCCTCCAATCAAAGTGTGTGGTGTCTTTAGGAATAATGTCTTACCATCTGGTTCTTGTGAGCATTGAAGAGCAATGGCACCAGCCTGTGTTGATTTGGGAGTCTATGGAGCCTTCCTGACCAACAACTCACAGGAAGGTATCCCTCACCTGGCACTGGGATGGGGACTTTTGGGAACAATATTATTCACCATGCACCCTACCTTTGTTTAAACTATTATTATTACTATTGCTTTTAATAGTAATAATTTAATTGTTTAAACTATTATTATTATATCTTTAATCAGCTTACAAAATAATAGGTTTCCATGTAGCCTCTTCAGACAGCCTTCATTTTATTTGTCTCTCTCCACTCTCCTCTTCCCCATCTTCCTGTCCCTAGCCCTACTCCAATCAGAAAAATGTCCGTCCAGTGATGATCAGAGGAGGAGGAGTGAGGAAGAAGAAACCATTTATTTCCTTTCCTAAGGAAACCATCAACACAAACTTTGAGATTCCTTGGTGCAAGCGTGGCCACATCCAATCACAGTCTCTTAAATGGTTATTATCTTAAACCATATAGACTTGAGCTCTTTGTGTTATTAGAAAAAAATTAGACAGATTGTTGGCAGAACTGAATAGTAGCATTAATGCAGTTAAATCTAACTGAATAAGATTCAGCCGTCCCTGATATTTTATGCAGAGTGACTCAGCCCACTGGAGTGGGGACCCCTATAACTGGAGCAGCTTTCAAAGCTTTAGGATGGCTCGGCATCATCCGTCAATGCAAGGGAATCTTGAATCACAGACTCAAAACAAGAATCCTGCCCTGTGGATTTCCCAGCACTCCTGGCTTTAGACAGCTACAGTTCCATCTCACTGCTTGGCAGACCATTGAGCAACCAGCCTTTCAGGGGTTTGTCTCCATCCTGAGCATGCGCCGTGAGATTCTTCCTGAATTGCGGCACTCATGTGGTCCTTGCCTTCCACACACACAGTTAACGACTGCCCTGTGGTCAGTCTCACACGTAAGCACAGACATTCCTCTGAAGCTGTCTTTGGCTCAGTCCGCTGAGAGAGCTGCAAAGCTGCCGTGGTCCTTTTGCTGTGGTAAAAAGAAGTCAGGGATTGATGATCCTTGCATCAACCAGCCTCCCAGGGAAAGAGTGTGACCTTGGGACAGAAAGATAGTTCCAGCCAAGGACATTTCCAGCAGGATACCCAGAGACTAGAGGTCGTCATTCTGCGTGAAGGGAAGCCTGGAGAGTGTACAACAGCATTAACTGTCACTCACGTGGGAGAGTCAGCAGCTCAAGAAGGGTGCTGCAGGCCCTTCGCTCCTTTGGGTCACTTTCCTGATCCCTGCACTGTGCTCAAAAACAGGCAGGCAAATGACTTTCCCACAGGGTTCTGGCGGAGCCAGGAAGGCCTCAAAAATGACTGTCACCAGTCTGCCACCACTACCACCAAAGCCACAAGAGCATTTTCCCAGTCTAGGGAAACATTTCTCCTTCCATCTCCTCTGAATGCCACCCTACCACTGCCTTGTCGCCCCTCTGCTAGGCTGTTTTCCCCAAGGACAGAGGCTATCAAGCACAAGACACAAATCAATCAGAGCCGCTCCACATCTCTACTCCCCTCCCCACTACTTCTCCCAGGACAGGGACATGGGGGAAGCTGTTTATCCAACTATCAGAAACACACAGAAAAAGAAGAAAAATTTAAATAAATGTGACCAGCTTTCTGCATGTCCTAAGCCTGACCGAGAGCTAGAGGCGGCAGCAATACAGGACCTTGCCAGCTCTTCGAGGAATCCCCAGCCCCCGCTCCTTCAGACGCCAGCAGCAGGGACTATCTTCACTTTATTCTGAGTGCTCTGACTATACAACAATCCACTGCCCAAGACACGGGAGACATGTACTCATATGCAATGAAAGAACGCCTTCCCTTTCCGCACCCACCCCTGCTCTTCACTCCGCCCCAGCAGCCTCTTCCTGCCAGTCCCCCACGGCAACTTGCCTTGCTAAGACTTATTAACTCTATGCCATGATCAGGGGCTATCACTACATCTACCAGAATATGGGACTTGACAAGGCAGTTTTCAGGGGCTCTGGCCAGTTCCCCAACTTTAGGCCTTGACTTGCAGCTCCTTCTAGAAATTCTCTTGTGGTGTCTAACAGCATTGGGTGAGTCCACCAGATCTCATTCTTGAAGAGTTTCTTGCTTTTTTGCTGAATCTAGGCTCTCTTTGTATACCCTAGAATATTTATAGAAAGATTCAAAGAACGGAAATGGATGCTTACAATTTATAGAAAGGCATGTCTCTAATAAAATAAGCACCAGGAAATACATCTCTACATTATCTAGTCACATCTAAACTGTGCTGAGAATGGGTGGGGGCCAGCCTTGTGGTGAAAGAGAGACCATCTTTCATACACTAAATCCCATAGACTGTGTCCTGTCAGAAATGCTTCCCAGTGGGTCCTGCCTCAGAGTACTTGGGACATGTTTTCTGAACTGTTGTGCACAAAATGAACGAAGTTCGAGGACACACTGGTTTGAGGGAGGGAAAGAAGGGAAGAGAGGTTCGGGTAAGCCTCCTGTGAGCCTCTGTCTCGGCTCTCACAGGCCTCCTGCCTGACCTCGAGTTGCAATGCTTTCTTCTTCAGACCTTCCTGTGTGTGGAACATAAAGTCCAGAGGTGCCAACGGCCTCTCCTGCTGAGACTTCAAGGGGTCTGTCCAGCTTGGGGCAGCCAAGTTCCAAGGTCCACCAAGGACCCAGAAGTCACCCAATGAAGAACTGTCCGTAACCCTCTGCCCAGGGCACAGGGCAAGTTGATTGTATTTCTCCAATGAAAGGCTCCTCTGGTCTAAATCCACATTTTAGCTACAATTCACAGGGTGGGGGCCATGTAGATAACTTTATTATTTGTGCTTCTCTTATGTGAGACCCACATCACAAAGAAATGAAGTCCTTCTCTACAGTGAGGGATCAGAACTTCCAAGGACCCAAAGGAATTCCAGTGGTGGTGGAGTCCTGCTCTGTACACCATGTATCAAGGACAGGAGAGTCAGTAGGTGGGTGAAGGAAGGAAACTTTTACTGATCCCTGCTGTGAGCCAGGCTCTCCTGCCAGTCCTTTCCAGTGCTACCTTGGTAAGTCCCAACAGCAAAGTGGACCTGTTGTTTCTCCAGAAAAGATTCCGGGAGGCTATCAGTCTGCCCAGGTTACAGTCATGGGTGAAGGACACTGAACGGCTGGGTGTCCTAAAAGCACTGTGTCAAATGAACAGAGCCACCCACCTTCAGAAGTGGAGAGCTGAGCCGCTCGCTCCTGGGAAATAGGGAGAGACAACACAGAGGCTCGAACTCAAAAGGGGAGAAGACTTCTGAAAAAGAAATCGGGCTAAGGACAGGGTGGCGGGATACAGAAGCCTACCAGGGTAGACTCACTCCAAGAAGGCTACATCACTACCTGGAGAATATGGGAGGTGTGTGTAAGTCCCGGGGCAGTCAGTAGGCTGGACCAGGGTCACAGTCACTGGTCCAAGTTTGCTGCAAAACTTTGCTCCCTTTCCATGAAGATTCTGCCCAGAGTGGGTTTTTTGAGGCAGTCGGAGATCAACTGTACACTGGCGCCACCTAGTGTTGACGTTACTTCGCTAGCTCTTTTTCTGGCAGTCTGCTTTCACAAGACCTCTAAGGTGAACCCGGGAGAGCACAGTAATTTGCCCAAGGATAGGGCAGCAGTGGGACAAGAACTAGTTTCCTGATTACCAGTCCTAAAGAGCTCAACTGTGTGTTCAAAGCAGCCAGCGGGAAGGGGCCTTCCAAGATTCCTGCTCAGGCATGTGGTCACCAGTGTTCACCTTCTACCTATTCAAAATGAGTCCAGGGATTTGATTTTTAAAACAAAAACAAAGGTAGGCAAGAAGAGAAACTTCCACACAGCATCAGTGCACACAAATGCACACACACACACACACACACACACACACACACACACACACACACACCATAATTCTGGAAAGAGAGGGGGAACATAAGTGTGGAAGGGTGCAGTATTTTAATACAGATATCATTGCATACGTGAAAACCTATAAAATGAGTAAATTACTACGAAATTTGGTCCTTTAGCAATCACTGAAGACCATTTGCTAATGGGACACTCGTAGCTGAGCTGATGTTCTCACGGGTGGAGGCTCCCTGCTCCATCCAATGGGTTCTCCTCTATAACCAGGATCTTCATAAACCAGTCTAGCTAAATCTATACTGTGGGGAGTTTTTCTACAAAGAAGTGGTCTGGTAGCTGCCCTTCCTGTAGGAAAGTGGCAGGCAGCCTTCACAGGTGTGAAGAGAAAGTCCTGGGTGTTTCATGTTCAGACCAGGGAGACTCGAGAGTGCTCTTTCTCAGCGCTGCCTCCTTGACTTCATGCTCAATCTCCAAGCCCAGCTCCCCGGGGACATTGCTCAGCTCACCCTGTGCCAGACACAGCAGTCATCCCTGTTCTCCCTTGCTTTCAGAAGTCGGGGTAACTCTGACATCTCCAGGACAGTGCTGGTCCTGATTTGCCAGGGCAAATCTAATAAACAATTGAGCAGCCAGCAACGCTTGACTGCCAGGGCTGCATCAAAGTTTCCTAGCTCTCATGTCTGATTTATGTCACTCAGAACCTCACATGGCAGCGGCTTCTGTTGCCACCCCTCTTGGCATGGCTCTCAACTCTCTTGCTTTATGATCTACATTAGTGATGTAAAAGTTCCCATGGGCCTCCTTCCCCACTTACCACAGCCATAAACACCTCAGTGGAAGGCAGCGAGACGAGGGAGGCTTTTAGATGAAGCACCAGGGAGGGGACATCAAAGTGATATCTGACTTTTTATGAAATGGCAGACAGATAAGTCGACGGCTGTGGTAAACTCCTGCTGACTAGTTCTGTGAAGGTCTGGTTGATGTGTCTGACCTTAGGCCCAATAATGGGATGCCAGGGGCACCTGTACATTCATTCAGCACTTGTTTAATTAGGGGATGGTCATTTCCCAGTCAGCCTTTGCAGCTCACCTTTCTCCTTCAGCAAAAGTGCTATGTGCAAGATGACAGCATGGTAATTGCTTCCCGTGCTCTTGGCTTTGGGAGTTTTAGAGAATTTAATACAGTTTAATGAGTATACAGTATATTGTGGAGTATTTGTTTAACTATGCAAAGATGTGTTACATTTGTTTATGTTGAGGAATTTTTGTTTAACTATGTAAAGATGTACTACATTTCTTTAATTATGCAAAGATGTGTTGCTATTTTACCTTGCCTGCCTAAGGCACCTGATTGGTCTAATAAAAAGCTGGATGGCCAATAGAGAGGGAGGAGGTATAGGTGGGACCTCCAGACAGGGAGAGTAAGGAGGAGGAGGAGAAATTTAGGCTTGGAAAAGGAAGAAAGAAAAAGAGACACCAGGGAGACACCAGGAACCAGACAGACAGACACAAAGGAAGCAGGAAAGTAGAACATACAGAATAAAAGAAAGGTAAAAAGCCCTGAGGCAAAACATAGATGAAGAGAAAAAGGTTAAATTAAGTTATAAAAGCTAGTGGGACAAGCCTAAGCTAAGGCCGAGCACTCATAACTAATAATAAGTCTC
The DNA here is from genome assembly GCF_004664715.2 of Peromyscus leucopus. Taxonomy (NCBI): domain Eukaryota; kingdom Metazoa; phylum Chordata; class Mammalia; order Rodentia; family Cricetidae; genus Peromyscus; species Peromyscus leucopus. The sequence goes on along the minus strand of NC_051069.1, from coordinate 46,839,505 downwards.
TGTGTCTTTATGTGGGAGCTGGTTGGCGGCCCAAAGAGGATTCCATCTACAATAATGAGTCAACAACATGTTGGAACTATCAGCAAATGGAACAGGCTCACAAAGAGAACTGAAGAAAATCCTGGGCTGGTACTTAGTGTAAGAAGATAGCACAATCATGATAGATAATAGACAGTAACAGTATTCTCTAGTGCCCTGCTACTCATCCCCATTCAATCCCTGAAGCTATCTTATGTGTTAGCAATGGTGGGTCATCTCCACTTCCCAGAGGAAGAAACTGAGAACTGAGCAAATCACGTAACTAATTTCAGGTGGTACAATGCTAAGTTACTGAACACGATCCCACACCTGGCCTACTGATCCAGAGCCTCCTGGGGACAGGGACCCTAGGGATCCCAGAAGGGTTCGCAGTACCACGGGAGAACTGTGGTTATTGCTGTACTATTCACTGTCACTAAGATATGGAACCAGCTGATGGTTTCAGAAGCAGATTGAAGAATGAGGAGAATATAGCGCATATTCCTAGTGGAACTCCATTCAGCCATAAGGAAAACTGTAGTTATGTCATTCTCAGGAAAATAGGAGGAACAGGAGACCATCGTGTTCAAAGGAGTGCTGGGCTCAGAAAGACAAACACCATGTGTCCTCCTCTAATGTGCAGGATTTTGACTTTAATGTCTATCTACATATGGCATGAAAGCAAAAGAAGAAACATGTGAAGGGGGCCAGTGGAGGACATGAAAGGATGATGGAGGGGTAAACGTGAGCACAAATGTCAGGGTGAGCACAGAACACCATTATTTTGCATACTAATCAAAATAGCGATAAATAAATCAACCTATGAGCTTTGCTGACATACAGCAGAACACTGGGTGTAACAGCAGCGACAGTCACAGGGAAGCGATAGCCCTCCATGAGCACGCTTCCCTACTCATCTAAGACATGAATATTTAAAAGGAATTTTACTTTCAGAATTGGTTTTTCTGGTTCGTAGTTCCTACTACCCCTGGAGCTTCCTTCAGATCACGGTTTAGCCTCAGGACCTTGGTAACAGGCCAGTCATAGACAGGTTGGTCACAGAAGCAATGGTTAACTCTAACCCCAACTGTACAGCCAGATTCATAGAACCAAAATAGGAGAAAAGGCCAGGTGTGGTGGGGCACATCTTTAATTCTGCATGCAGGAGGCAGAGGCATACAGATCTCTGTGACTTCTCGGCCAGCCAGGTCTATATAGTGGTTTCCACACCAGACAAGCTACCAGGACATAGCCTCTGCCACACAGCTGAAGTTAACCAAAGAGAATAATTGGTCATTCAGGGCTGGTGTGGTCTGGGCAAATTTTCCCCCAAAGCCTAGTGTGATGTAGCTTTAGTCTTTAGCCTGTAGTGCTACTGGGAGATGGTAGACCCTTTAAGATTTGGAGATCCGGAAAAGAAGATTTGGAGAGTAGATGTACATTGGGAGCAAGACTTGAAGGGGATCTTTGGACCCCTATCCCTTCCTGTCTCTATGATTCCCAGTGTCCATGAAGTGTGCACCTTCCTCTGCCATGTGCTCCCACCATAAACTGCCACCTTCTTGTAGATCCAAAACAGCAGCACTCCCAGTCATCGATACAAAACTTTGAAACTATGAACAAACATAACTTGGTTTTCATGTAAGTTAATATTCTCAGGCAGTTGTCTATAATAACATAAAGCTGACTAATGTGGTCTAATTAATTGACAACCAGATTAATCCTTTTAAGTTCATCAGAGAAAGAATTCTCCAGTAAAGAAGCAGGCAAGTAGCATGAAAAGGCAAACCGTGAAGGAACATAACATACGGAAGCATCACTGAAATTTTCTAAACATCAAGACACAAATGAAAATGCACTTCACCAGACCATTACACACACACACACACATACACACACACACACACACACACACACACACACACACACACACACACACGTTTCTGTTTGTTGAGGTGTTAAGCTTTAGGGCAGCAGTATTTGTGAATTTTCCTGGGGAAAAGCCCTCCCATTGTTTACTAGTGTATGAATACAAAAAACATCTCTGGGGAGCTGGAGAGATGGCTCAGAGGTTAAGAACACTGACTGTTCTTCCAGAGGTCCTGAGTTCAATTCCCAGCAACCACATGATGGCTCACAACCATCTGTAATGAGACCTGGTGCCCTCTTCTGGTCTTACATGTTGTATACATAATAAATAAATCTTTTAAAAAAATTTCTGTAGAGAGACTTAGAAATACGCATCCAAACTTTTATAAACTGTATGGCCTCTGACTTAGCAACTTTATTTCAAAGGAGTTAATGGTAAGGAAATAAATAAGCATGAACTTAGGGTCATGCTATGCATGCACCCTATGTGAGCATAATTCTATAAAAAGCAAAGACTTATACACATGCCTTTAACATGTATAGAATAATATACACCCAAAAAACCTTAATTATTCCTACCAGTAGATTTCAGAATGACTCAAATTTTATATTTTTTCATAATATAAATAATAATATAAGTTCAATACTATAATTTTGTGCACATACAAAAGAACATACATATCTATGTATATACAAGCATTCAAGCCAAAGAGTTTATTTGGGTATGTCAAGCAAAGCTATTTTATCTTCAAAGTAGGTTGTGTGAGTATAGAAGATCACTTGTTGAAGTATGAGTGGAAATTATTACAATTTGTTCATAGTAATTTTTACCAAGAAATAAGGAAGGTGTTACATGTTAATAACACACAACAAATGAGTTCTCACTCCTCACTGAGTCCCCAGAGGAACCCAGTGTGTATGCCAGAAACAAACAATACATAGAGAGTAAGCATTGAGCAGTCCTACACAATGGTATGCGCACACGCGCACGCGACACGCGCACGCGCACACACACACACACACACACCTTTTTCTGTCCATGTTCAGAGCTATATTTTGTAAAGAGCATTTTATTCTTGGAAGCTGCCTCTCAATTTCTTAGATTCAGTTTAAAAGCTAGGATAATCAATTAAAAGACTTCCTTATTATTAACAATTATTTACCATCACCCCATCACAAATCTATCTTTCAGAACATTTCTAAATGTAGATGTGAAAAGAAATGGGGCAGGGAAGAAAGTCAGAACGGGTACCTTCTGCCCCTCACAAATTCTGTCCCCCAAACCCATTCTCACACATCCCCTATCCATGACAAATTTTTAACTTGAAGTATCTAACAAGGGTTTGGTTACACACTAGTATGGCACATGTAGATGGTCACTGGGTAAGAAACCACCCCCTAGTCAACTAGCCCACCCCAGCCCTCCTGAACACATTGCCTGCTTCAATAGACAAGCTGCACCCATCCATTTTGACTGCAGAGTCAGGAAGTGATTAGTGACAGGAAGTAAACCAAGTCCTCACGTGATTTCTATTTCCTGGCCCCAGTGTAACAAGCTTGAAGAGTTGTCATTCCTACTGACACAAGACAAGAAGCTGAACCAACTGAAAATCAACAACTCTGCTAGACTCACCAGAGACATCAGGTCTAGCCCTCAATTAGGGAAACCAAAGAGGAGATAGGAAAACTCTGAGTTTGCTGCCAGGAAAACCACTCAGGGAACCGCTGTCAGGGATTAAAGGCATGCGTGACCACCACCTGGTTCATTTTGTGTTTTTAAAAGACTGAATGTCATTGTAAGTTTTTCATTGTTTTCTAACTATATGTCTCTGGGAGGGTCTATGTGCATATGAGTGCAGGTACCCACAGAGTCTAGAGGAGGACATCAAATCCTCTAAAGCTAGAGACACGGGTGGCTGTGGATCAAACTGACAGTTTCTCAGCCAGTCAGTATTCCTACCACTTTGTCTCCTTTGGTTGTTCTTTCCAAGTTCTGAATCTGTGTTTGGTGGCTGATTCTGAAAGATTCCTAATAAACTCAAGGTTCATATTCTTCCCTTATCTCCCCTACTTACCCCTGCCCCAGATTTCTGAAAACATGGGGTGAAAAATTTCTCATTCACAGCTTGAACCATCAAATTACAGAGCCCTCCATGCTGAGCACACCCCAACAGAATTCCTGTATTATGCTCTGTACTGGGAGTGGAAGAAAGACAAGGAGGAAATGCATAAGAATGTAGTGAAAGAAGCAGAAAGATCTTCCTAACAAATCAGGGGAAATAATACTCCCCAAGGTGTTCTCAGTGCTACAGAAGTACATTAGAAGCACCCACAAATTTCAGTAAAACACTCAAACCAAATGATTGTCCCCAGAGGCTGGATAGTCAAAGACTCTGACAGTTTCCCCATTTCCAGGTGCCTCGATATTTCCTGTTCAATATCTCACTATTCAGCAACCCATGGTCAGAGAGAGCTCCTGAATAAGCCAAAGACACCTATGGCTGCAGGCATCCTGAGGCAAAACTCACCAGCAGCATCCACAGCACTGAGATCTAGAAACTGTGGTCCTGATGGAGTGAGGATGAGGAAAAGAGGCAGGAAGCGGCATCCTTCCTTCTTCCCTGGAGCCAGGGCCATTAAGGAGCTCTGCCTTCCCCTCCTCAGGATGCCACATCTCCCCAGAAACCATGAGAAACAGGATGCCTGACTGCAGTCCCCATCTTAATCAGTCCCCTTGTAGGATCTTCCTCTCATTTATTTCCTGAACAAATGGACTTGTCTGGGGATGGCTTTCTTTGCAATCACTCCTGTCAGCTCTCCACATCACAGCTCGTTTTCCTTTTCAGAGTACTTGCTCTGTCTTCTCTCTCGGATATGACTTGAGACACTGTGTATCTCAGAGGCTAATCTATTTTCTATTCTGTCATTGTCTAGGGCATTTGGGCACCCATTTCCCTGGCACTACTGCTTTTTATTAATTGTTCTTAGAGTGTGATCTTGGACCCATAATAGCACTGGGAAGCTTGTGAGAAACAGACTCTTGGGCCCAGCACCAGATCCAAGGAATTGCAACTGAGGGCAGTGAGGGAAGAATGCCATGCTTTTGTAGATCTACAATGAAGTCTCTGTAAATTATTTTGCTGACTCAGGCCTAGTGGTACTGGCCTGTAATGCTAGCTACTGAGGAGACTGAGGCAGAAGGATGGAAAATTTCAGGCCTGCCTGGGCTACAGAGTAAGTTTATAACCAACTTGAAAAACTTGGTAAGATCTTGTCTCAAAATAAAAAGTGAAAAGGGTGTAGTGCTAGAATGTTTGTTATCTGGCACACATGAGGCCTCAGGTTCTGTCTCGGAACTGTGGAAAGTAACCACAGCAGACTACATACAGACTGATGAATAAATACCCTGCAGGCTTTCTGCACTGTGCAGCGGCAGCGTGTCTGTAAGTCCTACCCAAGTCTGAAACTGAGCCCTTAGGAGACAGGGCCACCAGCATCTCTCCAGCATCCGCAGAGTCCCTGCTTCATAGTGAAGTGGAAAATCAAGGCACAAGGTGTCAAGATACTTTTTCAAGATCCCAGCGGGTGGAGTCAAATCTCAGCCTCAAACCACATCTCCAAATTACCAAATCCTATGTCCTTCTCTGCTCAAAACACATAGCTGGGGCTCCCCTGAGAGAGAAAAGGTGCAGAAACATCTCACTAAACACTGGTTCTTCAAAACAACTCACCTTGCCTGAATGAGAAATGGGGGAGGCGACTAAGAAAGTCTAGTCTGTTTAGGGTGAGGGAAAGGATTCTGGAAAACCTTCTGTTCCTCTACCACACTGTAAAGCTTCCTCCCCAAGACATTTCCATTTCATTCAGTACACAGGTGCCAAGCAGCGAGCGAGTCCGGGGACAATGGAGGGGAAGGAGGAAGCGATCCCGATGGACGACAGCAGTAAGACAGCTTTTCCTGAGCACATCTGTTCCCTGGACACTGCGCAACAGTCCTTTTAATATTCACACTGGGCCTGCAAATTAAGAAACATCATGATCCCATTTTACAGGGGGAGGAAACTCGGAGAAGTTATGTAAGCTGCTGAAGAGCCAGCAGCTGGAAATGGCATCACTGGGATTGATTCTGGATTGATCCTTTGTACTCTGAGCCTCTGCCCTTGACTGTGAAGTACGCCGCCTCACACCTGCTCTTTTGACTGATTTGTTTGTGTGCATTTGTTTTTCCAATAGTCACCTGTGGTTGCAAACTTGGTCTGCAGCCGCTGTTCTTAGCTAGCCTCAATGCTACGAGTCACAAGTAGTCCCGGGGAAGGATGTTAGAGCAGAATTCAACATGCCTGGGCCACAGAAAAAGATGACAACCCAATGCTCACGGTTGAGAAAAGGAGATAATTAGAGAAGCAAGAAAATCCTCCAGCACCAGCAGGGCGGGGAGCCATCGAGGGGACCAGGGATGCAGCACTGCCTGTTGACACTCCTTCTCCGTGGAGTTGAAAGGACTCTTGGCTATTTTCAATATCTCCTCTAACACATCTTTCTCCTCCTTTTCACTCTTCCCATAAACTCACTAGTCAACCATACATGATGTGCTATCCCAGAAGGTACCAGGAATTTCAAGTCCAATACTAGGAAACACCTGCCTCCCAGAGTCTCATCTTCTTCCAGTAGGAAAGACGGCTCAAAGCCAGGAGTGGATCCCTAGAGGAAAGGGCACAGGGATCCAGAACTGTAAGATGGGAGTCCAGTGGCTTGATTTTCCATCTGTACCCTACTCGTGGGAGGCAACACCATGCCCCTGTTTCCCTTGGGCAGCCAACACTCCACCTCAGCATTACACTCACAAACACATGGAGAATCTATCATCAGGCTCCTCCATTCACTTTCTTCTAACAGACCACACACTGTGATGCTGAGCACAAAATACTTCTGGTTCCTGCAGCTGGAACAGCAGGAGTGGGAGGCATCTGGTTATACCATGCCATCAGCAGTCAGGAATTAGGGCTGAGCCATGTAACTCCCAAAGCTTGCCCACTGTGACCTACTTCCTCCAGCAATGTCATACCTTGCCAAGGCTCCACAACCTTCAGAACTAAGCACATCCCAGTCTTCACATACATCCAGAGTACAGCAGCTCTAAGAACCCTTTATGATTATCCCCAGGTTCCTCCCCTGCTAGAGAAATCATGAAGCCTATCTACAGGTGGAGGAGCCTCAACCAAGGGCAGCAGCTCCTTGCCCACCTGGGATATACAGGGACCTTGGACCAGAGTGAAATCTTTGATGCACAATGATGCCGATGTGTGGAAGCATTATCCTCGACTCTCCCGATGGGTGCACTGGCTCTCTGACCAGCTTTCCTTTTCTTCCCTCCAGGAAACAAGCACATTTGATGTTCTGTGCTGCCTGGAAAGTTGTGGTGCCAGTTCATCCAGGCTTCATGGGACTCTCAGAACAGGAACAAGTGTTACTTGGATCCTAATGGCTCTCTTGGGGGAGGGGGTGAGAAGGCGCAGTGTCAATGACACAGACACCTGGAGTCCATTGAAAGCAAATAATGAATTCATTTATTCAATAACAGGGCTAGGCCTTATATACCCTCCTCCCAGTGCCCAGTCTGTGTGGTTGTCCCTCGTTGGCTGGACATGATCAGGAACTCTGACAGTTCCTGTTGCTAGGCCCTCAGGCAGACTCCAGGTTGGCTCATAAGGAGTATGTTATGTGCATGCCTTGGCCACTGGTCTGAGCCAATTTCCTCGACCCTGTGGGCCTGTCCTACTGCAAACAAGCTTCTCTTTGAGGCAATCTTTCTGAAGTCTCTTTGCAACCAAAATACTAAACCAAAGGGTGATAGCAACCACTGCTACGTTCCCACTGTCACCTGTCTTGTTCAAGTATTTCCAGATACTATAATGTCTCACTTGGGTCATTGAACGGCCTCCCACTAGTTGCCTGCTTCCTACACCCTTCCCAACTCTGCCTGCTGGTCCTCCATGCTCTCCACCTCTCCACCTCCCTTCAGTGTTCCTGAGATAGGGCCAACACCCCTGGCCTAACACCCACAGCTATACCATTTCCCATCCTGTTTAAAAGCACCCTTGGCACTGGGCGTTATGGAGGGACTATTTTCCAAGATGCCTGTTTTCTGGGGATCAGGCTGTGCTCTCATCATGCCCCAGCTTTGATGGCATGTCTGCAATGAATGTAACCCTGGCATGAGAACCCTTGACTTCAAAGCTCTATCAGTAGTCCAGGCACTCTCCATGTCCAAGAGGCCGGAAATTGGTCAGCAGTGCTCAGCTCTCACTTGCTTTGTAAATATGTCCTGCTGCCCTAAGAACAAGCTACAAGAGAGCCTTCGCTCCACCTGCCCACACTTCCTGGAAAACATGCTCACCTCCTTCAGCTACCACCTTGCCAGCCGTGCTCAGCTTCTTTTCCGGTTTCTTGTCGAAGGGCATTAAAGTCAGCATGAATCTCCATCCAGGAGCTCAGCTGTCCATAGTTTTCCATTGCTGTCATTTTTAGTAGAAGGAGCCTTCTGTCAAATGGCTGAAAACAAATTCTATGAACATCATCCTCTTCCCAGTCCCTTCCCAGGGTGTGTCTGTGTGTCTGTCACACAGTGGGACTTTTTTTTTCTTTCTTTTCTTTCTTTCTTTCTTTTTATTTTTTATTTTATTTATTTATTTATTTTTTTGAGACAGGGTTTCTCTTCATAGCTTTGCACCTTTCCTGGATCTTGCTCTGTAGACCAAGCTGGCCTCAAACTCACAGACATCCGCCTGCCTCTCACAGTGGGACTTCTTACACAGTGCCAAGCAGTGGAGGAATAGCACTGGTCCCCAGGCAGGAGCTTAGAAGTCCAGCTCCCTCAGGCCTTGGGCCTGACTGCAGAAGTCCCTGTCCCACCACATTTGTCATGATTCTGAGAGCTTCCTGTGTTGCTATCTGAGTTTGCCACTCTATGCTCTTCTCCATGGCAGAGAAAGCCCTGTGTCCACTCTCAGCTGTACTAAGGACAGCCTCCGGCCCAGGAACTCCTTATATACAGCTCTCTCCCTTAACACATACCATGAAGACGTTGGAGATCTTGAGGCATCCTGACATTGAAAAGGACACAGAGGTCACCTTTAGCCCTCGGTCCCACATAATCTTCTCCCATCCTGTGCACCCTGTGAGCTCTCACAACTGAGAAATAATCATTTTTCTTTACTGAGAAGGGAGTCTTTTCTTGCACACTCTTAAGCAAGTGAGGAAGAAGGCATAATAGCACACACTCTGCTTGGACCACCAACCAGACAGACTTGAAGAACATTCCAGAATTTCTGATATTTAGGCACAGCCCCAAATTTTCCTGCTACTATTACTATTGGTGCTATGGTAATATAGTTCCTGAAAACCTAAACAGACATCTTGCCTAAGCAGGCAAGCCAGCAAGAAATCTGACACTAGCAGAATCCACAATGCACTGGGGCAGGATCTATGCTAACTAAGTGTTCTGTGCATGTCATCTCATTTATTCTCCATGACAAGTCTGGGGGCCATATACTATTATCATCTCCACCCCATTGTACAGATGAGTAAAATGAAGTCAAGAGATTAGAAAAAGTTGCCCCATATTACTAGACCAATAAAGAACAGTATGATCATTGAAACTCAGGCCGGATACCCTCTTCTGGACCATGTCTTACTTTTATCCTATGCCTGTTTGCCTTTAAAACCTGAAAGAAGACTCCCTAATAAGGGATCCTGGTCAAGAGCACATTCCTGTCCAATAAAGTAAGATAGGTGTTCAAACGTGCAGGTGTAGAGCCCTTCCTGGCTGCTGATACCCAACGGTGGAGCTGGAAACAGTTTCTGGGGCTTTGAATGAGGAAGATCCTCCAGGGATCTCCGCGTCTCAGAGGGTGACTTTTCCTACCGTACTCCCCTTCTGGCACCAGAGATTGCAAGCTAAACCCCACTAAAAGAGGTCGATTGCTATCCCTGGTGACAAGAGCCACCTAATCCTCCCTCTGGGCAGACCATCCATTCCATGCAGGCTGGTCCTTAGGCCAAGCTGACCCCTGACTCCTGCTCCTTCGGCCAATTCTGACGACAACTAGGGAGGCCACCCCCTCTTTCTGAACACAGGCTCAGTGCCTAAATAAAAAGATGGCACCTGGACCTTTCTCAAGCATGCTTTCTCTGAGAGCTAACAAACGTGTTGCCTCTAACAGATTTTGCTCTATTTCCAGGTGATAAATCTGGAATATGCCTGGAACACATTTTCAGTTATGCAAATTCAGTATTCCATGCATCCAAACAGGAGACACATAACACAATTTGAGGAGTATACAGATGTTTGCATAATGCACTGTTTGCGAGGTTGCCATAGACAAGCACCTCCGGAGGGCAGCAACAAATTCTGGTTGCAGTCATTTGTCCTGTCTACTCCCTCCCTCCCTTATCCTCTATGCTTTCCTTTCAGGTCTGAAAAGCAAAGATTTAAGTCTGTTTAAAGGTGTTTTTTGAGAGGAAATGCTAGGGAGTCTCCTTCATGACTAGCCCTGGGTGGTTTCCAAATGCAAAATCTCATGACGGATTCCGAGGATTTGGAGTGTGGGACTGCCAGCAGTAGGAATGGAGGAAAGACTTTGTGAGCTGAAGTTCCCACGGGAGAAGTGCCATGCCTATGCTAAAGATTCTGCAAGGCTGGGTGACTCATTGGAAGATGACTGTGAAGTGATTTGTGCTACAGATCCAGAGCCAGAGTTTCTTAGGCTAGTGGTTCTCAGCCTATGGATCATGACCCCTTGGGGTCGAACAACATTCCATAGGAATCACCTACGACAGTTAGAAAATAGATATTTACGTGATTCATAACCATTGCAAAATTACAGTTATGAATTTAGCAATGAAAATAATTTTATGGTTGGGGGTCACCACAACACGAGGAACTGTATTAAAGGGTCACACACAGCATTAGGAAGGTAGAGAACCACTCTCTTAGGCTGTCTCTAGTTTTCTTAATAGCCATTCTGTGCCTAGCTCTGTGTTCAATGGAACATTCTTTCAACTGTCACTTAAAACTGTTTCCATCTATTAGCTTAGCAGACTACTTTTGTCTACCTATCTAAAAGCAAATGCTGTCATCAGAGAGCATCTAGAAACTATAACAATGTCTCCTGTTTTGCTGTGACCCACTCACCATGGCCCCTACCCACGAATGTGGTAAATTCCTTGTTGATTCCTTTTTGTTCTGAAACTATAAAAAGTTCACGGAGCTTCTTCCACATTGGAATCTCTTACTAGTACCAGCCCAAATCTGTGTTCTCAACCCATGATCTTTCCTATTTGGCTCAGAACCCTTTGAAGTGGGTACTGGTGGGTTTCCATCTTGACTTGATGGGATTACATATGGCAAAATATATTAAGCTGTATATACTGGCTTCTTTCAATAGTGACTTTTTAAACTTTTTAGACAATAATTATTCACATTTATGGGACACAAATAGTTCAATGTATGTATCCAATGTGTAATGACTGAATCAAGACAAGTATCATGCTCATCTCTTTAAAGTATGTTGATACTCTATACCCCATGTATACTATTAACGCATTCTGGAGCATTCCTGGTTTGATACCACAGCTATTGCTAAGGCCTTTTGAAGTAGAAATCCCTAAATTAGGAAATGTCTTGCCAGGGAAGGTGGGAAGCTCCTTAAATACCACAAAAGAGGAATTCCCCACTAGATAGATTTACACCCTTCCAGGAGTGGCCATGCTCTGTGTCCAGAGGCTTCAGGGATGGGAGAAACAGCACAGAGCCTCCAGGAGGGACCTGGGAAGCTGAGCTAGTCCACACTCCCCAGCTGGAAGGAGGCCCAGCTGTCCCTTCAGGAGCTGCTGAAAGAAAGAGCATTCAGGAACTGCCTCCCTGATCTCTGCTGCCATCCCCACAGATTACAGGAGGCAAAATGTGTTCTTTATAAAGCCTCCCCTAACGTTTCATTAGCTTGCCTTTTTTTTTAATGAAAAAACTAATCACAAGAAACCACAAGAAATCCCCTGGCTAGATCTGAAATCTCTCCAGGGTGGCCAAATGTGGCTGAACCCAGACCAAATAAAGATGTTTACTGACAGCCTAATAAACAAATGGGCCCCATTGGATGTAACCTTGATGAATGGAGCATCCAGGTGTTTTCACTAATGGCAATAAGCACTACAACCCAAAGTATTTCTGTTTCAAGTATAATGCATTATTAGGCCATTAGAGGCTGAGCACAGAGGACCATTTGGACACAGCCCTATCAATAATGCCGCTTCCCAGCCTGCATTTAGGCCCAGGGAATTAGTCATCCTGATATTCTATTTAATAAAACCTCAAGAAGAAGCATCAAAAATCACATTACATTTTAACAGGGTTACAGCAGCCCAGGAGAACCACAAGTTTAATTTTCATAAGAGCATTCATTCCTCAATTATGTCAAACATGAAAATGTAAATGGAAAATTTAATGCTAACAATATCCCTCAAAGCACATTGGCAGGTAAGGCGCATTATGTTGAGTGGATGCTGGCTGCATATCAAGCAGCCCCAGAGTAAGGCTGAGGGGACTGAGAGGAGGGGCCTTCGGGTCTCTTGGCTGCACTGTCTCTGGAAAAGCTGCAGCTTCGAAGGCAGGCATGCAGAAGCTCCTCCAGCAGCACCGTGGAGCTGAGGAGTCCTGGCGGATGGTGGGGTCTCTGGCGCCCGCTTGGGGTGTTTCCTTGTGAGAACTGAAAGCTCAGCTCACTCGTTCAATCTGGCAGCAGCTGGACGGCAGGCAGTAAGTCATCCCAGGACCCCAGCAGAAGGCAGTCTCCAGGACACTATCAGGAATGTCGTGGGGTGTGAGACAGGAATGTCTGTTTTAAACAAAATTTCATGTTAGCTATGCACGCCAGGACAAGACCTGTTTTCTATCCAAGACTGTAGCCAACAGAAGGGCATGCCGTTTCTGTCTGTAGCTGAAGCCACTGACAGCAGTCACCAAAGGGTTTCACCCCCTCTCTACAAAGAAAACAATTTCCGAAGAAGCCGATGATGGTTATGTTTATAAGTGTATCTGTTTGTACAAATATATGCTAAAATTCAGGCATTAGGTCTGTATTGATACACAAAAGAAGGTAGTTAAAAGACTATACACCAAATTACTAAGGTTATCTAATGATCCTATATGACTTATGTAAGCAAAACAATAACACAATTAACTATAAATCCCAAATGGACGGACGACATGTAGACATAGACAGAGCCATCTCTCTGATGACAAGTACTTGTGCCATTCCACAGTTGATCTGTGCCATAATTAAATCAAAATCTTCATGTGGGAGCAGAAAGCGGGCCCAGATAGAAAGAGAACAATGGGATAGGACAAAGCCAGATGTGCCCCTGGATGAAGTACACATCACAAGCAGCACAAGGCTGGCTGCCCGTTCAGGAGAGCCCAGTGACAGCCACCCTGGAATAACACTCCGGCCAGATTTGAGTAGTCATTTGCCAGATGGACATCAGTAAAGGTCATTTCCCGAAACAGAGGCAGCTTGTGCAAATCACATCAAGTCACATGATTTTCAAGATGTACTATTCTAGAAGGTGAGGGACCTCATGAGATGGAGAAGGAGGCAGGTAAGTGGGGGGGGGAAGGGCACCTCAAAGCTTGCAGGCTGTATAGATCATAGCTACAAGTTAGACTGTATTGCAATGCCTGTGTATCCTGATGAGGATTTATTATTTAATTATTTAATGGGGATCTATTTTTTATTATTTGAAGACCATCTTGTGACTGAAGGGCCGAAATGAAAGACAGCAGAATACAGGCAGAGACCAGAAAGTGAAGGGAAATGGTGCCAGTGAAGAGAGAGACGAGGGTGCAGGGTGGGGCTGTTCCCAGAAAGCCAGCTGGAAAGGAACACGTGGAAGAAACCGTTAGGCCTAAAACCATAGTAGGCATTGGTTGATTTGGACGAAGGGATGACTGTTGGGATGCATCTTAGGAATCGGGGAAGTGGCCAGGAAAGCACAAAGGGCAGGGAAGGGCGGTGGGCGGGGTGGGGGGGGTGAGGTGGAGTACTGAATTAATTTAGCTATAAAAGCTATAGTATAGACAGTTAAGTTCCAAGTTTTGAAACACTCAAGAAATGAGTTTGGTGGACCCTGTCTCGAAAGGCGGGAGGGGGCCACGGGAAGATCCATCTTCGTTTCTTCTTCACATTTAAACTCCCAGTGCCGCTGCCTCCCTCACAGCTCTGCTTCCGAGCTGTGACTTACGCGTCTCAAAATCTGCAAAGTAAGAGCCTTTTACTTCGAGAGGGAGCCTGAAGTGAAAATGATAAGGAATGGGCAGAGCGAGAAGCAGTGAAGGCGGCTGAGAAAGAGCGGAGCCCCAGAGGTGGCAATGCGGTTGGGGCTGTGTGCCCTGGACTCGGAGGGCGGGCAGCTCTAGGGAAAAGCGGGTGAGAGGCCTCTCTAGTCAGAGGCGGATTCCTGCAGGGAAGCAAGCGTCTCAGCTGAGGCACAGACTCTCGCAAAGGAGAGAGATCCCTGTGCACAGAAAAGCACAATCATCAAACACGGAGGTGCTGTTAGCATACGAGAACACACGGCCCACTGAGATCCTTTGAGTAACTTAAAATAATGTCAAAACTGGAGTAACTCACCAAATACCGGGAAACTTTATGGGAGCCCACTACCAAGCTAGGCCTTAAGAATACTAAGGCAAGTGTCAGGAAGACATTTACATAGCCTTCCAGTGTTCCATGAAGGCTGGGAGGGTGGGGCCTTCCATGTTGAGAAGAAACCAGGGCTTATCAATTTCTCTGGGAGAGGGTCTCACTGACCCTGAACTTGTGATTCTGATTCTCAATTTCCTAGACAAACTAAAGAGGAAACTCCTCAGGTAAAAATGGATCATGACCCACCCCCATTTTCAGCTCTCTCTCTCTCTCTCTCTCTCTCTCTCTCTCTCTCTCTCTCTCTCTCTCTCTCTCAATACTTCATGACTGCAACCTACAGCAACTATTGTCATGAGAAATGGGAATTTCAGCCTTGGCAACCTTCACCTCACCTGGTCTGCTTGCCTCCCCTGTCAGCACGGAACATCTATCACATGCTGAGTGTCTTGACTCTGCTTTTCTCTCTGGTGTTAGCATCACAAAGGCAGAAAAGAACTGAACTCACACAGATGCTGTTTGTCAGCTGGGGAGAGGGTGATGTGGGTAACCTAGGAAAGGGGTTGTCAGGGCGTTTCCACGTGGTGGAGCTGAAGACAAGACAGATGCAGGCCCGATGGGCCAAGCACAACACCAGCGAAACAGGAAGACATTTTAATGAGGATCTTCACGTTGGGTTACTGACGCTTAATCTAGGACAGGAAGCGCTCGGCCTTCCTCCTCATCAACTCTCTCTTCCTCTGTCACTGCTAAGTTAAGGCCACATGATGAGAAGAGATGGGGTAAGAGCGAGGACAGGCTGCCTTACAACAGAGCCAAGTAGTAAGATGGAAAACAGCTTTTGTGGGGCTTCAGGGACCACCTCTTTTCCAGGCCTCCACCTTCCCAAGTGGAGAAACTCGGACAGCTGGCTCTCATGGCCATGCCCGCTCCAGAGAGGAGGAAAGAGCTCCTGACTGTATTGGGAGCAAACCTGTTTCTGAGGCCTGCTTGGTATCTACAGCGCCTGGCAAAGATCTGGACCACTAGAAGCACTGTGTCTATTCTAGAAAACTGCAAGGTGATGGCTGACAAGGTTGCAAAGGGACACAAAATAGATCTATGATGTGACACTAGATGTCCACCAGTCATTAACTTCTATTGGCAGGTGTGTCTAGGATGTCCTCTGGAAGATACTCACAGTAATGCAACTCACACACATTCTGAGTAAGAATCAAAACATCAGGAAAAGAGGGAGCAGGGATAAGAAAGGAGGGGTAAGGAGAGAGAGGAGGACAGAAAGAGAATATGAATCACATACCTGGGCCTTTTTGTGCTGAACCTTAAGTTTATAAGAGCAGCACTACCTCATCTTCAGAGTAATTCCATGTGACAATGAGAAAACAGAGTCCAAAAGGCCAAAGGCTGGGCAGAGCTCCTGGGCTGAGGCAACATGTCTGTGGCCACACAGCTGCAGGTCAGAGCCCACACTGTAGCACCTCAGGTCTGCTTCTGACTCTCTGGGCTTCCTCTTAACCCAGCTGACCGCTCTGTTATTTGTGTCCTGTGTTTATAGTTTATAAACTCGGTTTACAGGTTCGGCCCTGTATCACAGCAGAAATGTTTGGCTTTTTACTTGGGGCCCAGAAAATGTCAGGAGACTCATCTGCTGGGTCTGGAGTAGGACTTCCTGTGATCAAAGCTTCGCTGCTCAGCAGGGGCAGGGGCATGGATTTTGGAGAAGACCAGCCTTCGGTCTTAGCTCTGCCACGCTTCCCTTGTCGACAAGGGAAGCATGACATGAGATATTTTACTCCTGAGTCTCAATTTCTCAATCTGGAAGATGGCTCTGGTAGTTGCCACAACCTGGTTAAGTTGTCAAAAATATTAAAATAAATCAAGCACTCTTGCATGCAGTAGACGAGTCAGCCCCCAATGAGGGTCTGTTCCCCTCCCTCCATTTGAGAAAATTACAGGGAGCAGTCACAGGAGAGGGCACTGTACCTCATAAATGGTAGATAAGCAGCAGCACTAATGTGGGTGCTGAGTACTAAAGCCAGGCTTCCTTTCGGCTGGGGGCCGGGGTGGGGGGATGGTAGCTAATGCCAGGCTTCCTTTGGGAAGGAGGTTTCTTTCTTACTGAGTATCAACTCTTCAGAAGAACCTGCATAACTCCAAACTCTTTGGGGGGAAAGGGACTTTTGCTATCAGATTTTTTTTTTGAGCTACAGACATTTTCTCCTCACAAACCAGGTGATATGTTTACCCTACAGCCAAATTACTAAAAGAAAATGAGACTCTCTCAACAAGAGTGCCACGTTCTAGCAAGCAGGGCTCTCTCGAAGCCTTGCGAGTGGGTGTCTGATTGAGAGCTTGCAGCAGCCGGACTGGGGCATTCAGGTTACTCTGAGTTGACTCTTCTCCGGTGTGTGGAGTCATTATCTCTGTGGAGGAGATCCAGCTCTGCCCCCAGGAAGCTAACTCACTTATTCTTGCCCAGAAGACTGTTGTGAATCAGATAATTCCATTAGCTGCCCTGCAGTGCTTTTCTGGCCTCGAATGATAGCTCTGGGAACTTAAAGCCAGCTCCTAACTTTGAAGACCTGCAATGGCTTATGCCTCAAGGCTCAGCCTCCAAAGTGTCTGTGCCCCAAATACCACCACTTTGGATTCAAACAAGAATTTTATTCTGTCATTTTCAGAAAAATAGTGAGTGCTGTGAGGACATGGATATCACTGTTCTCTTGTCCTTCAGCTGGAGAATGATTCCCACACACCCCAAGTTATAGAAGAGATGATAAAGTACACACACAGAAACCCCAAAACACGTCTGCAGAACAGCAGCCACTCAATGAATACATACTTGGCAATGAACAAGAAGACCATGTTGCAAGAGGAATCATGGAGCTGCACTTAGTTGGAAGACCTACCATTATTGCTGTATATGCTATCTATCAGATATTACTTTCAGTGGACATAGACCATTAAAATGTATAGCCAAGGAAGACTGCATTTGGACATGTTCTGTTACTGTTATAATCAATATAGCAAAATAACTGATAGAAAACCACTGACTAATATTGTGGCCATTTTATGGATGGACAAGTAATATTTCATAGGTGAAATAATTTGCTGGAGTGATTCATAAGTACGTAAGAGGTATTTGAACAGTATCTTTTGAGTATACACTGCTTGGTGGGTACTTAACATACATTGGTTCTTTTGAGATATGAGCTCATAATGAAGCTGAAGATTATCAACCTGGTTTAACAGTGGAGAACAAAAGCTCGGTAAATATTCAAAAGTGGCCAAGGGACCCGAACCCACGTGATTCTAGTTGCCAAGCCCATGTGCTTTATTTTGACTTTGGAAGTTTGAGCTGTGTGCATGCTGCCTGAGCTTTGGAAGAGGGTCTTTGTGTGTCAGCCTCCTAAAGCTCACAGATTGTGTTCATCTCTGCACTCTTCTGAGGAATGTCACAGTCCCAGCCACCAAGTAAGCACTCAAGAGACTCAGCACTGCTGTGCTCCCTTTAGAAATGCGATTAGCCTGGACTCACCTGTACTTACGGTGGATGACAGTTGTTATCTCCAGGATTCCCCAGAGAAATAGCAGAACCAAAAGGATAGGTAGGTAGAAGACAGACAGGAAGATTAATAGATATGTAGATAGAATAGAGACAGTATAGATAGATGATAGAGATAAAATTGATGAGTGGTAGACTAGAGATAATGTGGACAGAAGATCTAGAGATAATATAGATAGATGATAGATATATAGGTAAATGACAGATGTGCCTATGTTTATGTCTGTATGCACAGACATATTGTTGTCTCATGTGACTACAGATGTTGGCAAGTACAATCTACAGGATAGATTGATAAGCCAGAGATCAAAGGAAAGCTGACATACCATTCAAGTCATAAGACTATCTGCTGTGGGATTTCCTCCCTCCTGGAAAAAGCCAATCTTCTGTTTAATTCAGGATATCAGCTGGTTGGGTGAGGTCTACCTACATTGCAGAGGGCAATCTTTACTCGGGGTCCATCAATTTAAATCTTAATCTCATCCAAAAAGACTCTCACAGAAACATTGATTAAAAACACCTTATGACATATATCAGAAGATACAAATAAATGAAAAGATACCATGAATTCACAGACTAGAAAAACGTACTACTGCTAACATATCCATACCAATGAAAGTCCTTTCCAAAGTCAATGCAATTCCCATCAAGATTCCAATAAAAATTTTCACAGAAATCAAAAACAATCCCAAAACTCACATGGCACCAGGAAAGACTACAAATAGCTAACACTATTATGAAGAAAAAGAATAAAACTTGAAGTACTGAAGAATTACACTGTCTGCTCTTAATACATACTATAAAGCTACAATAACCAAAACAAGACTTAGAAATTGCTGAAATAGAGTAGAGAGCTCAGAAATAAATCCTCATGTCTATAGTTAGCTGCCAAGGACATACATATGTTCCCCCAACAACTGATATTGTAGAATGGGGTATCTACATGCACAAGAAATAAACTGGGTCTTTATTTTGTCCCATATACAATAATCAGCTCAAAATGGATTAAAGACTTCAACCTAAGACCTAAAACTATCATGTTCCTGGAAGCTTTGCAGGCAAAAGCATGTTGGCATGGGTCTTGGTAAAGGTATGTAGACATGACATCAAAAACATAAGCCACAAAGGTAATACAATCAGGGACTACATACATGTGGCCAAAGGGTACATAAAAAAACTTCTCAAAATCACTAATAATCCAAAATGCAAGTCAAAGCATAAGGCATTGCCTCACATTGGTTAGAATGACTTTTATTTCAAAGACACCATAGGACTGGAGAGATGGCTCAGTGGTTAAGAGAAAGTGTTGCTCTTACTGAAGACTCGGGTTTGATTTCCAGCACCCACATTGAGGCTCACAACCATCATTATAACCCCAGTTCCTGGGAATCCAAAGCCCACCCATGACTTCCTAAGGCACTAGGCATGCACATGTTGCACATACATACTTGGAGGTAGAGCATTCATACATGTAAAATAAAGTAAGTCAAAAGAAAAGACAACATAACAAGTCTTGATAAGGCTGTAACAAAACATTGCCTATTTCACTGTGGGCGGGAGTGTAAATACGTGCCACTTTATGGAAAACAGTACTTAGTTTTCCAAAAATTGAAAAAAGAACCGTCCCATAATCTCACAATCCCACCACTGAGCAAATATCCAAAGGTGTGGTGGCAGAAAGGACACCTGTGTAGTCAGAGAGCTGAAAGAAAAAGGCAAGGTGTCTCCCGGGTCCACGTCAGCTGGGAACGTGAACACCAGCAAGCCAGCTGGAGATGACTAAACTCCCCTGTGCTCTCACGAACCCAGACCAGCATGCACACTGTGCCCCACATGCTCTGTGTCTTCATATCAGTCTCTGGCTTCTCCACATTGTGTAACACTGTCCTCCCCAGGAACAACCATCTTTAGGAAACTGAGTTAACACAATGGAAATGAAATAACTGTAAGAAAGTGCACTCCTGCCGTTCTGGGATTTAACACCCCAAAAGATGGTGGTTTGGTTTGTGGAAAATGTTCAGTTTAAGCTGGTAAAAGGCAAAATGCTGGAGCAGAATGCTGCAAGGGTCAAAGTTCCCACAGTAGAAGTTGCTGCAGACAGCTAGTCCACAGTTAGCTCCAATCCAGTCAAGCGGGGTGATAAGCGAGGGACAGCCCATGTAAACCATAAATCTCCCTGTGAAGAGGCCTTTTATCTGTGTAAAAAAAAAAAATCTAGCAAGGAAGTAGGTAATTCTAAAACAGTAGCCTGAGGCATTTACTATCAATAACTGAGTTTTCCAAAGGCGTAGCATGAGTTAATTGAGTGCTCACTTAGAAGGCTGATGTTACCTCCACATCACTTCCACCCACTTAAGATTGAGAAATCACAATGTTCCCAATGAGAAGCATTGTATAGAATAGGTGTATTGCTGAAGTAAATCTGCTCAAGAACTGCCAGACAGTGAAACTCTACCTGTTCAGGTACCATTTTGCAAACAATAAATCAAGTAAATATAATTATAACATGAGAATGTTCTCAATATGGAAGTTCTCGTTGTATATGCCTGAAAGAATGCCTGAAAGAAAGGGCCTGGCCCATAAAACAACCACCAGTCTAGGGATCTGCTATACAGAAGTTCTCACTAAGAACTGTGCAATAAACTACATACAAATTGAGTGTGTGTGTGTATTCATATTATTTGCATAAACATATATATTTATAACCTACACACACACGCAAGTGCTTCTGGGAATCCTCTCTCATCCTCCTCACAAGGTATGACAGGGCTAAATTGGTTACAGCCAATACCTCCGGGCTGCATTTTGCAATGTTTATAAACTTTTTTTAACCAGTACAAAAGCAGAGTTAAGGCATTCTCAGCATCTGGTAAAGAGAGACGAGGAACTTTTTTAAAATTTCTTTTATTTTTTGAGATTATAATTTTCCCCTTCCCATTTCTCCCTCCAGACTCTCCTATATTCTCTTCCTCAATCTCAAATGTGTGGGCTCTTCCATCACTGATGATTGTGTCATACATATATGTGGATACATATACACTCCTAAATACATAGATACAACCTGCTTAGTCTGTGTAATGTTACTTACATGGAGTTTTCAGGGCTGACCATTTGGTACTGGATAATGGTGTACTGGATAAGGGAGCACACACAATGGGTGTGCTCTTCCCTGGGAAAACAATTTCTCCTGTTCTCAGCATTCCTTACTCATCTAATTTTTTTTTTTTTTTTTTTTGTAACGTTGATGCCTTTTGGTCTTTCCCCCAAAGTCTGACGTATCTGTTGTTGTCCTTGTTCAGCTCATGTTTTGGCAGTCATGTTGGTAAGACTTTATGGGTGTCTCTTCTGACATTCCTAGGAGGCACAATCTCACAGCAAACTCCTTGTTCCTCTGGCTTTTACACTCTCTCTGCCTCCTCTTCCCCAATGTTGCCTGAGCCTTAGGAGTGGGTGGTATATTGTAGATGTATCCCTTGGGAATAGGCTCCACAACTCTGCATTTTGATTGGTTGTGGTTTTCTGCAATGGCTTCTGTCTGCTGCAAAAAGAAGTTTTCTTGATTAGGGATAAGCACTGCACTTCTCTGTAGAATATGGACAAATGTTTAGAATGTAGGTAGGGATTATGTTAGTTTAGTAAAGTGGTAGTTATAGGTTCTCCTCCAAGATCCATGACTTCACTAAGTATTTGGCTAGGCTGCCAGTACAGGAAATGATTTTCCTCTTGTTGAGAAGGTTTGGGAGTCAATCAAATTCTATCATATTTTCATTATCTGTCCATCTGTTGAAGGACATTTAAGTAGTTTCCATTTAGTACCTGGGGAGTAGGCTATCAAATCCCTTGAGCAGATGCCCAAGAGTGGGATAGTAGCTCAAGTGGTAGGTTTATTTTTAGTTTTTTGAGAACTCTCCAAACTGATTTTCAGAGTACACCAGATTGCCTCACTATGACTTGGATTTGGAGTGTCCCCACAAAAACCTCATGCATTAAAGACTTGGTTCCCAGCTGGGAGCACTGATAAGGGGTGGTTAGGTCATGAATGTATTAATTTTATTAATGGATTAATCTTACTTACCTCAGGCTCAGAAATAATGAAGCCAAGTGATCATGGCTAAAAGTTTGGAAACCACAGCCAAGGTAAATTATTCCTTTCTAAGATTTTGTCACAGTGGTGCAAAGCTAACATGTGCCATGAGACACCTTAGTCACCACCCCTAGCCAAGGTTGGGCCTACCAAGTCCCTCCTTTCTCTTGCTGCTTTCCAATGATTTAGCATTTGTACAGCTAGCTGGCAAAGAGCTCTAGGGTTATATGCCTGTGGCCTGGGTGTTAGGAACTCTTTAGAGGAACTCGGATGGATAATATTGGAGAAAAAAGGTTCAAACAATAACACCAGTAACCACACAGAAAATTAGTATCTACACAGCTCGAGGCCTAGGACTCCTTCGGTAAGTCCCACTTTGGCATCGCTTTCCTGCTTAGTTTCATCTATCCATACTGTGCTATATGAATTGGTGAACTCAAGACCCTATATCCTCTTTCCACTCATTGCTGCCCCTAACCCCATCCTCTGACTTCTTCTCTGTGGGATAAAGCTTAAGCCTTTCTAAAGGATATTTTGTAGGTGCCCTGGCTAACAGGGGCTGTCACTGTACCCGGTCACATTTTGCTGCATAAGTTGGTCTGGCCTCTTTCTCTTCTCTTCCCCTTGAGAGTCTCCCATGCCAGCAGAGGTGAGACGAACTCTGCTCCCTGGAGCAGGCTCAGACACCACTTTTTTCTCCAATCATGGAAGCCAGCAGTGTGGGCAGCTCTGTTGACCCTGGACAGGCTGTTTCCCTCTTCAGCCTCTTGGATGTCATCACCTCTCCCTACTTTTCCTCCTTGTTTTCTGTTGCTATGATAAATACCATGACCAAAACCAACTTGAGAAGGAAAGATTTCATCCCACCTTCCACTTTACAGTCTGTCATCAAGGGAAGCCAAGGCAGAAAGTCAACTCAAGGTGGAAACTGAAGCCGAGACCATGAAGGACTGCTGCTTCCTGGCTTTCTCCCACTTACTCAGCTTCCTTTCTTCACAGCTGGAGCCTAGTTGCCCAGGAATGCCACCACCCCACAGTAGGCTGGGCCTCTTTCATCAGTTAGCAATCCTTAAAATACCACACAGACAGACCTTCAGGACAATCTAATGGAGGAAATTCCTCAGTTAAGGTTTCTTCTTCCAACGTGTCTCTTGATTTTTGTCCACTTGACACAAACCACCAAGGCCACTACTATACAGGTTGAAGTCAGACTACAGTTCTGGCCCACAAAGTTTACAACAGAAACAAAGTCTTCAGAACTGGGGGGGCGGGGGGGGGCTTGCACTCTCCACAGTCCTTTCGGTCCTTGATGGTGCGCGTGCACATGTGTTTTACGTGGACAAGAGACTTTTCCTTAGATGGAAATGGTAAGACTGATGTTCAGTTTGCGATTAGAAGAAGCAGGGACTGCCAGCCTTTCAGTGTGCTTTGATGCCGGCCTCTGCGTCTAAAAGAGCCTCTCATAGTCCCAGCAAAGACCCAAAGGAAACTCCCCATGAATCTCCCTACTTCGGGGTTCGTGCAAGTGCAAACAGTGAGAAGCAAGTGCTAGTCCTTAGGAAAGGAGCTCTCAGAATCGTGTTCACACTGGAGTGATTTCCCAAGAAGGCCTTCATTGCTCAGGGAGCATTTGAAAGGCTTACTGAGTTCCTGGTGGGAAGCTTATTTTTGGGAAAAAGCAGAGGTCCCAAAGAAAGGACACTCGAAGCAAAAGATGCACATCTAGCCCCCACGAGACTGTGACCACCACAGTCTCCTAGGTTGAAAACCCCTAGAATGCTTTACCCCAAACCAAAGAGCTTAGATGCATAGTTCTTGGACTGTTTCTGTCCTGTCCTGCTGTCCTACAGTTATAGAGATTTCTCCAGCCTCTCCACAGCAGATAGACACCATCAAGTGGGCAAATTTATGCCCTTGGACTTATTAGTCCTAGTATATGCCCCATGCCGTCTTTACCGATGCACTGAGTAAGACACATTCCTCAGTTCTGAGACTTCACACAGACACAGGCCTGATAATATCAGCAGGAGCAAAACAACACCAGCACTGTGTACAGAGGAGTACCTCCCCGTGTCAAGCATGGGAGTCTGTGATTAATTTGTTAGATCATTTGCAAGGCTTGTAGAAAAATCAAGGCCAAGATAACATTGGTAAAGTGTGTGCTTAGTGTTCACAAGGTCCTGAGTGAAATTTCCTGCCTGCACATAATACACATACACACATACACACACAAAGTCAAGCCAATTAACACATTGGGGTTTGGGGTTTTTTTGTAGTACTTATTTATTTTATGTGTTTGGATATTTACTTGCATGTATGTCTGTGAACCACGTGTGTGCAGTGCCCATGGGGACCATAAGAAGGCATCAGATCCCCTCGAATTGGAGTTACAGACCGTGGATAATCACCATGTGAGTGGAACCAAACCTGGGTCCCATGGAAAAGCAATAAGTTCTCTTAGAGCTAGCCCTGGCCCTCATCAACCGTCAGTAGCTTGGGTCTGGGAGAGATGCCCCTCTCACCCCTGCCTGTTGCCACCTACCACAGGCTGGAGAGCTGGTTCTGAAAGTGGGAGAGCTAGTCCCACCCCTCACCGGCTACAGCACTTGGGAGAGCAGGCCCAGCACCTTGCCTGGGTAGCATGGAAGAGCTGGCCCTGGGGACATGGGTACAGGAGAGCTGCCCCCCACCCAAGGATGTGAGAGCAGGAGAACTTGCTTGCCCCATGTCTTGCCAGCTGTGGCACTAGGGTGAATTAGCCCAACCCCTCTCTGGGGTCATGCTGGAGAGCTGGCCCTGGTGGTGTGAGCATGGGCGAGCTAGTCCCACCCCTTGCCAGCAGAACTGGTCCTGCCTCTCACCTGAGCAAAGCAGGAGAACTGGTCTTAGTAGCATGGGTGCAGGAGAGCAGGCAGGCTGACCAACTCAGTTACCACCCAGGCCCAGGTCCAGGGCTTTGAGTGGGTCCACCCCAACATCTACCCCATCCATGAACTGCTGAAGTGTGTGAAGGGGCCGGTCCTATAGAAACAAAGCTGCAGGATCTCCACGACACAGGTCAACAACAGGATATCCAAGAAGAGTCTGAGTGCAGATCCAGTATTGTTAGTGTAGCAGAAGCCAGAGGCCTCAAACCAGTCCAGTGACTCACTGCAATGAACATTTGCAATTATAGCTGTTTGGGCAAAATGGTAGACCACGTGACATACTATGACACATCGCAGCTTCTACACCGATACTTTGTTTTGTTCTGCTTTTTCTTTCCTTTTGTGGGAAAAGTTGCAAGGGCAGAGGGTGGATATGGAGGGACAGAGGGATGGGTGCGATTAGGATGCAGGATGTGAAATCCTGCAAAGAATCAATAAAAAAGTTTTTTTTTTAAGTGCTCCTAACCACTGATCCATCTCTCTAGACCAAACACATTTTAAGAAATGTCTAGAGATGCAGAAGATCCTTAGAATATAAAATTGGCAATATTATTTCTAAAAATCCCACACTAGAAATTGTGTCCTGACAATCACTGAAAACTTAGTAATTTTATTATAGTATATTCATTATGGGATACATATTTTGGATGGTACAAAGGAAGAAGGCGCCAAACCTAGGGCTTAACCATGTTAGGCAAGCCTTACTCCACTGAGCTGCATCCTTAGCTAGAGGATGCCTGTTTCTTAGACACAAGCATGGGAAGGAACAGGCTTGGAGGTCAGAGACGGAGCTGTAAATTCCACTACCCCAGCCACGCCTAGGTCTTTGTGTTGACCAGCCCTACCCCAAAGACGACTTGGGCTCCAACCTCTAATCTTTTCATTAGCATAGAAAAGACTGTCATTACTCCTGAGACTTCAGATGTCTTAGAAGCTTGTCATGAGTCAAAACAAAAATGTCCCTTTCACTGATGACATGGAAACTCATGGGACTTCTAGAAGCTCTGTGGCAGAAACTGGGGGAGGGGGTGAAACAAATATTTCTTCCTATGTCGCTTACTATGTGGATACTATTAAACATATAAGTATTTCTGCAGTAAACCCCACGACTGATACTCAAGCATCATAAAGATCTAAATAGGCTGCTCGGTACAGACTGGGTTTGCCACTGTGGATTGACAGTTCTCAGAGACTCCTCAGCATTCTTGCATGACTGGTCCGCCCACTGCTCTCTTCACAGAAGACTGGGTAGTAAATACATGACTTGGGAGATGGAGAGACTGAATATAATATAGTCCATGTCCCCTCCCCAGTGAATTCCAGGATTGTAAAGTTTAATGACACCTCCTTCCTCAGAGACGTCCCAGGGGAGGGCTTAGCAAGCCTGTGGGCAGCTTCCTTATAAGACCAGGAGGTTTTGAGGCTGTAGTTCCCAGCTCTGACACAGATCCTCTAGGAATGCAGAAAGCCACTCTGACCCACATGACATCACCCTAAGGAATTTAGTGGGGCAGGGTTGGCAAAGGGGACGATTATGGCATGCTGTACCACGAGCTAAAGACCGCCCAAATCCACTTGGGGACATTGTTTTCCTCTCTGACAAGTAATCTTCAGTAGTCCCTTCACCACTTTGACTGACAGCTGCCAAATGACTTATGAGATTTTATATTTCATACATTTAAAGATTTTACAATTATAGATGAAGCATTGTCCTTCGTTGATAATGACTTATCCTTTTTACTTTATTCTGTCCAACCTCTCCCCGTCCCTGTCTGGTCTCTTTCCCATATCTGTGTCCTTTTGTCTGTTTGTCCCTCTGGGTTTGACCAGGGTCATTGTGTGGTCTTTGGATTGCAGCTGTCCATTGCTGGTTGTTGTGTGCATCCATGGTCACATAACTGAAGACAGTGGGTCCCTCTCTGGAGTCCATCAGTGGCCTGTAATTCGGCAGTAAGGCCGAGGGTCCCGTGAAACCCTACCCAACCTGTGACTACCTGCTGACACGGCCTGTCTTGTGCAAGCCTAGCACAAGTATCGTGTTGGTTGTATCATGTGTAGAGGGTGGGATTATGTTGCCTTTCTCCCCATCTTCAGGATCTTATGTTCTCTCTTCCATAATGATCCCTGATCCACGGAGGGATTAGTATAAATGGCTTGTTTACAATTAGGTCCTCATCGCTCACTTTTTTTTGACATCTTGGGCAGCCAGGATTCTGCCTTCACTATCATTCACTACAAACAGAAGCTTTTCTGGCTTGGGTTGAAAGTAGGTATTTGTGTAGATATTTTGAAGGCAGTTATGTCTACTTAGCTAAATAAATATCAGTAGTAATATTCCCCATAAGGGCCTATGACCTGCTGAAGCATTAATTGGGGGGGGGGCAGGATCACAGCTCCAGGTATAGGGTCCTTTCTGTGGAGCAGGCCTCAAATACATTCAGAGAGCAGTTGGTTACCACGGAACAGCTGTCTACTATTACATATGTGGGTACATCTTGCCTGGCAGATTGGCGTTGTAGTTTGTTGAGTTCACAACTGAACAAGAGCAATGTTGCCTCTGACACCCCCCCCCGCCCCGCCCCTCCTCACCCCCATTGCCTGCTTAGCACTTTCGGGGGCTTTGAAAGTGAATCTCAGATTTTAACAGCTGTGCTCATTCAGTCTAGGGCAGACCTGGTCTGACAGGTGCTAATTTTGGGAGAAAAGCCTGCCAAGGGTTTGAACTGAATGTTCATGCTCCAAAGACAATAGAGAGAAAGGGGCTTGGCTAGGCTGTGCTTTTCCAGTCAGACATTCCTCCTTCCCAAGGGAGAGGCCAGGAGAAAGCCAGAGGAATTATGCAGTAGAACCTCTTCCACAGGGAAGGAAACAGCAAGAGTCAGCAGAAAGAATTCTGTCCCTGATCAGAATGCTAAGGCTGGAGTAAACCAAATTCTGTTCTCCTAGTCTTCAGCCTCCCAATCATGCTTCTCGACATACTAGCTCCAAGAAGCAGCAGCTCCCTCAAATAACTCACTGCTCTGAGCCTCACCCACTGGCTACAGAGATCTGAAGCCAAGGCTAGACCATCTCCCCTCTACCTGTACATCTGGTAGAAGCCACAGTGAGAATCAATCTAGCCCTACAGTCGGCTCTCCAGGGTCCCCCGTCCCGACTGCCTCGGTCTTTGTCTCTTGGTAAAGGCAACAGCAGGCTTCATCCCTAGAGCTGTGGTTCTCATGAACCTCTAGCCTCAGCTTCTGCCTCCTTCGTGGAAGTTCTGAGGTTTCTTCACACTGACTCCTGAGGAACTTAGAAAACGACTCCAACTCCTGCACAGAGTTTCAGTTTTATTTTAACAAAACTAGAAGTGACACCCTTTGAAAGAGTCCATGTTTTCTGAGTGGTGACCAGAGTGAAATGCCCCTAAGCGTTCACTATGAACCACAAAGCACAGAGGGCTTTGCAGGAACTGTGTGCTTAAGTCCACACAGGAGAACCGGTATCATTCCCACTCCCCTGGCAACCTGCGCCTCAGTTAAATTAACCCAGCGAAGGACACACAGCTCCACAGTGCCTAGTCCTGGGCTGGAGCAGGATTCTGTGGGTCCTGTAGGCTTGGCATGGCTTCCCCTCCTCCTGCTGTGCTTGCATAACGGTTTATCAGGAGAACCCACTGCTGATGCTTGCGGATCTCTTGCTCTTCTGACTTTGTTTCCTTGCCTGTAAAATGGAGCTGATGCTTTCTTACATCTAAAAACCACAGGAATTTAATCCTGTGATTGTAGAAATGGGCAAATTCAAATAAAATGGAAGATTATAAATGTTCCTGCAATCGCTCATAGAGTGTAAAATACAAATAAATGACATAATTTCCATTCCTGCTGCTGCACATTGCCCCCTGGAGAGGTCGGTGTCATCTTAATTCTCCCCCTTGGTGTTAACCCAGGAGGTAATAGCTGACACACTTTCAGTCTACCACCCAGCCTTGAGGGTAAGGAAGCCCTGGCCTTCCAGTCTGTGGAAAATGAACCAGTTGGTGTTCACATTTTTCATTCCAGAAATAGCCGTGCCTTTCCAGTGTGTTCTGGGTAGTGGTATGAGGCTGCCGTGTTTTGATTTCAGGAGCAGTTATCAGCACAGAGCAGGCAGAGCTACTTAATTCCCCCACTTAGCAAACACTCTCCCTCTCAGCTGGCTGCCTGAGTCCAGAAAGAGGAAATATTTTAGGAAAGCCAATGAGTCATTTTGTTTTCAAAATACATGCTGACAGGGGTCTGGAAAGAAGAAACAGGAATTCGGTTTGAGTCTAGGAACAAGAACCATGTGATCTCCGTTGCGTACCAGACACAGAGTAAGGCATGCTTCCCTTCTCTGCCTCCCCCTCAGCTGGGAAGGGACCCCCATCCTCTGACTTTATTGCATACAGTAAAGGAGCATTTGAAGAGCTAAATGCTCTGTGACAGGTATGTATGTATGCAGGTGTCATGTAATAGGACTGGAGTCCAGAGTCGCCTTGTACATCTGAGATTGTTCTCAGCTGAATGACCAGCCAGATGATCAAAGGACAGAGAAACTGCCAAATGCTGGTACTTCACACTTTCTTCAAGTGTCCAGGGATATAGCATGATCTCCCCAGATGTTTTGAAAAGCAGTAAAGTGGTATTGACTTTTCCACCTCACCATGCACAGCCCTGAGCAAGGCCTTTAGAAACAGACACAGCTACCCAACCTCCTAGAGCTCATTTTGTCCTCAGTTTCTCAAGTGCTTGTATATATAATGATGCTGAAATATGGAAGATCGACATTTCGGGGCAAGTCAGCCAGTTACTAGAGGGTGTGCACCTGAGCCAGTGTTAACACCTGGCCAGCCTTGGTGTTAGACCAATGCCCTCCTGGGAGGAAGGTAGGGCCTTAAAACAGGAGCCACAGGTTCAGTGGTCCTGTCCCTGTAACCTCCAACAAACACTCCACCACAATTTTCCTTGCTAGAGAAAAGTTAAATGTTATTAGATGAAAGAATAAGAAAGGCAAAGAAAGAAGAGAGTGAATCATCTTTGTGGGGAGGATGGAGACACAGATGACTGTCAACTCCTTTCTGCAGGTAATGGTTTTGTTGTAGAAAGTCCAAAGATTGTGTGATACAATCTTTCATTCATTAATAGATGGATAGATGCATGGATGCATGGATGGATGGATGGATGGATGGGTAGATGGGTGGGTGGGTGGGTGGATGGATGGATGGATGGGTGGGTGAGTGGATGGATGGATGGGTGGATGGGTGGGTGGGTGGACAGACAGATGTCACATCACTGGAGACTCACCATATGGTGGGCACTAGTCTGGCCCTCCACTTGCATTATCTGGAATGGGGTTCTCATTCCAACCAATCTTGTCCACACACTGGTGCTTTTAAAGAAGGAGTTACAGAAAAAAATGGAAAATAAAGGCAAAGAAAGAAACCAAATTTCTGTTTATATGTGTGCATGTTGCAGATGTCATGTTAGCAGCACAGCAGTTCTCATCACATTCATCCAGCAAACCATGAATAAGTATGATCATCCTACCTGACAGATATGTGAGCAACTTGTCCATGATCTACTGCTAACCAACCAGCTCGCTGACTTGGTTTGGTACTGATCAACTGGCAAAAATAACTCTACAAAGGCAAAGAAGAGGGTAACAATTACTGTGGAAAAACGTCAGCGTTGTCTTATATCACTGGGATACCCACCTTCATTGTGAACTTCAGCATATGAGTTCCAGGGTCACATGTGTGTAAGTCTGTAGTAGCAATTCAGGTCACGTCTCATCTATTAACATTTTTGAACTTATAATTGAAGTCTAGCAAAGCCAAGTCCCAGGCCTAAAATTCAATGCATTCCCACAGTGAATGCTCTGTCTCGCCAGACCCAAGAACAAAACACCTGAATTCTAGTACCCTACCTCCATTTCCTTTCAATCATTCTCTCCTCAGAGTAGCCATGCTTTGGACTAACTTCCAGCATTTTAAAGTTTGCCCATCTCTGAATTTTGTGCAAAGGAGAACAAATAACATTTTGTGTGGCTCTTTTTGATCGATATCATTATTGGCAAGATTCATGCATATTGCTAATGGAGCTTTAAATGATTTCATTTTAGTGTATTGTTCCACAGCATATAGCTGTCTCATCATCTGTTATTATTCGGTTATTATTCAATTATTCATTCTCCTAGAAACACCTTTTGCATAGCCCCAGTTTTAAGCAATCATATTGTGTTACTGTGGACATGCTACTGTATCTGCTGGTTAACATGTGCCAAGGCTTCCGCTCCAAGGTAGGTACAAAGTCAAACCCTGGCTGCTCACACACCTCCTTCCTATAATTTTTGGTTTTCCCTACTCTTAAAAACTCAGTCACTTTCCTGCAAGCCATGTGGGGGCTTGATAAAGGAAATGGAGGTGATGAAACACTAGTTACCTGGCAATCTTTAGTGCTGTCGTCCATGTCCCTGCTTGAACTGCTACTTCCTTAAAACAAATCCCTGCAAGGCTTGTGAATGCCCCCACAGCAGACCACACCCCACGGAATAAAGCCAAATCAGTGAAAGGACTTTTGTAAACTGTGCAAAATTTGTCAGATAAAAACAAAAGCAATTCCGAGTTTCAGACACCCAGTTTTCCGAGGATGTCTAGCTCCTATTGTGTGGCTTCTTGGCTTCTGTTCTGCCCCATCCCACTGCCTCAGTGCAGTTTCGGGACTGTAAGCCACATGTCATCCACGCTTGCTGTTACACCCTGCTGTAGGGTGACTATTGCTGCGAGGAAACACCATAACGGACAGCAACTTGGGGAGGAGAGGGTTTATTTGGTTTACATATCCTGAATCACAGTCCATTGAGAGAAGTCAGGACAGGGACTCAAGTAGGGCAGGAACCTTGAGGCAGAAGCTGATCCAGAAGCCATGGAGGCAGAAGCTGATTCAAAGGCCATGGAGGGGTGCTGCTTACTGGCTTGCTCCTCCTGACTTGCTCAGCCTGCTTTCTTATAGAACCCAGGATCACCAGTCCAGGGATGACACCACCCACAATGGTCTGGGTCCTCCCCCATGAATCACTAATTTAGGAAAATGCCCTACAGGCTTGTTCATAGTCCCTGATCTTTTGGAGACATTTTTTCAATTGAGGCTTCCTCCTCTCAGAAGACTCTAGATTGTGTCAAGTTGACATAAAACTAGCCAGCACATCCACCTATGTAGTAAAGATGATATATACAGCCTGTCTGTAGTTCATATTCATTCCAAGGGAACATAGCCATGTTCATACTTTGCCTGGAATTCCACAAAGTGTTTTAGTAAAATGAAATAATACAAGGTACTGTTTAGGTGACAAAAGACATGTGCAAATTGCCTAAACTAATACCTAGATGCTTATAATATGCTGAACATAAGTTTATGCTATGGAATGATAATAAAGTTCTTGTGGTTTGTCAGAGGCCACTAATTGTCATATGGCTTCAAAAACAGGCAAATCAAAGTGGTAAAATTTATAGCAGACAATAAGACGACTTGGGTAAATTGTAACTAGCTCTTGAAAAAAAAAAGCTGCTGAGGTACAAAAAGAAAATCAATTAATAAAACCTGAAATGAAGTGAGAATAAGCTACTAATACCCTTAAAAAGAGGCTACCTGGAGTTATGTGCATGAACATGTGCTAACGGGAAAAACTCACAGAAATAGGTAATTGTGTGTGTCTATTATGTATGGCATCCATGTTGAGGAGTGGAAGGCAAGGTTTTGCACACACACTTCCTGAGGCAGGCACTGTAACGCTGCCGTTTAGCATTTCTTCCAATCAGTGCTTTTAATAAATCCTGCATGAACTCAGTCATACCACAGATGGTCAATGGGCTTCTCTTACGACAGGACATACAGTTTGACACTGGGCTTTTGTCACTACAAAGGGGAGAAAAACTGCTTTGTGGATTTTTTCCCATCCATGCTTTTAAAGACCTGGGAAGGGTTAGGAGAAAGCCTAGAAAAGCACAGTTATATTCTGTTTAGAAAAGGCAAAATCTAGGGATTAAAAAAGATACCAAACTACTCACACTGCACTGAGCTAGCTTATCCATGCAGTGGGGCTCTGCAGGAGTTCTGCATTCATGGCTCAACCCAACGTTAGTCAGAAAGAATTTTTTAAATTACATTTTAACTGAACATGTACCCATGTTTCTTGTCATTTTCTCTAAACAGAATACTGTAACTGAATGTATAGCCATGTTGGGTATTGTAAACAATTTAGAGTTGACTTAAAGTATATGAGAGGATGTTTGAGGTACAAGCAAACACTACACGTTTTACATATTTTACATACATATTTTGGTGTCCTGGGGGCATCGCTCTGGAACCAATTTTCTCATACGGAAGGACAATGATTTACTCAAGAATCCTATGATGTTTTGTTTCCTCAGTTTGTGTTTCCTCCTGTTTTTCTATTCTCATCATAATTATAGAAACTTTCAGTAATTTTTCAAGTATACTTTAACTTGATATCGATACAAACTCTAAATTATAATCGGAGGTCAGCAGATCATTGTACATAATTGAGAAGAACTAAGACTGCAACCAGACATCCTGAATTCAAGTTTCAGCTTTCACGAGCTCCCTCTGAGACCCTCGGCAAGTCCTTTGGTCTCTTGAGTGGAGTTGTCTCATTTACAGAATGAAGAGTTTACAAGAACTGTATTTGCCTCTTCAAGATCCAGCCCTCCATGAGGGCTATGGCTGTATGATTTGGGCTTAGATCTGTTACACATGACACCTGTGTGCTCCACTTGGCTGGCTCACCATACGAGGATGATGCAGAGACCCATTCCCTGTACCCATCCTAGATCTGGCTGGAGAGTCTGGCTGTTTCTTGGACTCTTTAGCACTTACGTGGGATGGTCATGGAACCAAGTGCTGGCCAGTAACACAATGTCTGAAGAAGCAACTTCCAGGAAAGCTTTTTAAAGGCAGGCTCCACTACGGTATGCCTTTACCCTCTCCTTCCCCTTCTGTCTTCCTGATTCTGACATGGCCTTGATCCTGGAGCCACAACCTCAAGTCTTTAACTGTGGAGAACACATCTGAGGAATAAGGCTATCATAATCCTCTACGAAAGGATGGTACAAATACAAAAAAGCGAGACTTGCAAATACCTCACCAGCTGTCCTCCCAGATCTAGATAGCAAAAATCACACTTCCGTTGCTCTAAACAAATAAATTGTCACCTGCTGGAAGCACTATCATGGCTTTTAGAGGAGCTACAAATGAATGTCGCCCTGATAAACCTCAAACACAAAGATTCTTCAGAGACAGGAACGGTTTTCAAATAGCTTTTATTGCCTTTGCCGGCATGTCCAACCTCACCCTGTGGCCCATGTGCAGCCCAAGATGGCTATGAACGTGACTTAACACAAAATTCTAAACTTACTCGAAATACTAGGAGATTTTTGGGGAGAAGGTGGCTCCTGTGGGGGTCTCAAGGGTGGATTTTGCCATTGGCCGTATCATGCCACAAAGTCAAAATGTTAAACAGGCCTGCAATTTGAGAATGAATCCTCTTCCTGGGACTCACCGTGAGAGACTCTCCCCTTGTTTACAGGCCCTGCAGCTCCCACTCAGCCCTCAGGACCCTGATCACCCTCTCCTCCTCTTGGCTTTTTCCACTCAGAGCCCACAGCATCTTGATCCAGGTACTGCTTATTTCTGGCTCCAACCCCTCAGTACTATTGCTCAGTCCTGCATCCATCCTTATCAAGCTTCCAGAGGACAGTCATGGTATCTTCCTCTACTTTGTTTACCTCAAATATATCTTTGAGCCAGGTACATATGGTCAGTACATGGTAGTTAAATTAGTTTTGGATAAACACAATAATTTATTATTATCTTAGCCATTTGGCAAAGTTATGTGACAGTGACTGTAGATTCAGGTCCCTGCTGACTGTCCTGCCCACAGACTGTCATGCTCATAGTTTTCCACATTGCATAATTTCCACTGTCACCCTTGTACACATTATAAACTTAATTCCACAGGCTGTTTCCTTCTAGCATAAAAACATATGTGGAAACCAGCTTTCCTCACACCTTTTATGATGTGTGAAATGGCAATAGAATTGATCCTGGATTTATTTGTTAATTTAAGAGAAATAAGAGGTGTTAAGATACTAAAAGTCATAGGAATGGGAAAATGGGGAGCTTTTTACAAACAATGCTTGATAAACATTTATTACACCCAGGAGGCCTGCGTTCATGCCTTCCCTGAGACAGCATGCACCACAAGTGGAAGACAGAGTGGGATATTAATTTGTCTTGATCAATTGATTTCCTCAGCATAACACTGGGAGAAGACATTTAGAGCTACAAATTGTGTGTGTTTAAGGCAAGAACTATCCTGAAAGGGTCAAAAAAGTAATTGAGATGTAACAGGATTGTATGAGATTACATTAAAGGCCACAATTATTTAGTTTATTACATTTTGCTATGAACCACTAAACGGCCCATCTATCTGGCAAATCGAAGCTGATTCACTTATGTTTAAGAATGTGCAGGATGTTCCCATGCTAGTGACCCTCACTCCCAGATGCTATGGGCAAGTTTGCTTTCTCGAGGACAGTGATCCTACCTTGAGACAGTGTCTGAAAAAGCTATGTAAAGAATTCAGCCTTTTCCCCACGCACCAAGAGTGAACTGGCTGTCTTTCTCTTGGAACTTTCGTCTCCCTTTTCATTTAATACTTATGCAAATTTGCTTTAAAGAGAACTGTATACTTCCTGTCATAAAAAAGATAAGTGTGTGTATGCACATGCGCGCGCGCGCGCGCACACACACACACACACACACACACACACACACATACACACACACACATCCTTCAAGGCTCTAAACCCAAGGTTTGATCTTGATGTTTTTAAGAACTGAGTTTTTTTTTTTTTAAGCCTTAGAGGATGGGAGTGTAGCTCAGTTGTAAACCACATGCCTAGCTTCCATGATCTCCTGGATGCAACAGTCACATAATGAGCAAACAGACAGAGGCAAAGCCATTAAAAGGTGTAAAGTATTTGAAAATTATTGGTCCTAATATGAGACTTTTGTTGTTAATCGTGATAACTAAAATGAAAATAATTTTGTCATATGTTTTGATACCAAATAAAGTCCTTTTAAGTACAATAGAATACAATTCCCCAACCTCCTGCAGCTTAGCAAGAATAATGACTGTGTTGAAAGGAACAAGATTTTAGAGTTAGACTGGGCTGGGTATAAACTGAAGGGCTCCCACTTACAACTTCTGGCATCTCTTTGTGCTTCTTTCTCTTCAACTACAAAATTCCCAAGCATCACAATGGGGGGCTGGTAATACAATGTTAGAGTTTTCTAAAGCTTGCTTTACTGCGAACATGTTGATAGTCTATTCTGAAATGTTTTTAAGTGGCTTTACACGTCAGCTTGACTAAGCTAAACATGCCTTCCAGAACCCTTCTGACTCAGGGTGCCCCAAGAGATAGATTTTGTGTAGGCAAGAAAGGGGCTGCAGACATTTTATCTTCACAGTCAGGCTGCTGTTGTAGGAAAGTCACAGTAAAAGACTCTAGAAGCCTTTCTACCCATGGAAATATAATCCAAAAGCAATGTCATGCCTTCACGACCTCAGAAGGAATGCAGAGATAAGTGTCAAGAAAGAGGTAGAGGTGCTAACTAACCCCTACCACACCCCCTTCAACGCATTGGTTTGTGCAGTGTATTCACAAACTTAGCCAGGTCATTTCATTGTTGGAACAAATCGACACATTTCTTGGCCCCCAACTCTCTGCTCTAGGTGTGGCAAACCTATGCTTTAGTGAAGACCACTGATTCCTTGGGAATAATAAGGCCAGAAGTTTCACTAACAGTTTTCTACTGCAGGGGAGTACCAATTCTTCAGCCCTGGTAGACACAGAGTTTGATCATATTTTCCTTACTACAATCCTACCACATCTTCTGGATCTGGTAAGCAGACTATTCTAAACAAACAAACAAAAAATATCAGGGGCTTTCATAGTTCACTGAAAGCTTGAGGAGTCCAGTGGTCTGGGACATATTGATATATTCCTCCCAACTTGAAGGACATATTGCTGTCCCTGGCTTCTCCTACCACTAAGAAAGAAGATGCAAGACTTCTTCGGGTTATAAGACAAATATGCCTCATTTGAGAATGTTACTCCATTTGTCCAGCTTTGACTGGGATACGGAATAAAAAGCCACTCTCCAATAGGTCCAGGCTGGCCTACAGGAGGCTCACTGGGGACACAGAACCCTTAAGAATCAATGGTGTTTGAGGTAGCAGTGACATGGGAATCCTGGATAGACTCTGTCACCATCTTTAGCTTCCTTGGTGGGCTGATGAGATTAAATAGCTGGATGTAAGGCTGTAGGTTGTCTTGCCTGGAGCTCTGCTTCTAACGTTCCACATCCAGGCCATTACGTTCTCATAGCACCCTTCACTCTAGACACTGCTGATCCCCTTGGTTCACAGAAACCAGAAAGTGAGAACAGTCCCAAGTTTATATGCATTCAAACAGTTGACAGTGAGCTAGCCATAATCAGTTTTGGAGGTCTGACCCTGGACTCCACACTCATAACTTTGCTATTGTGTGCCCTCTTGTTCTCAGACTTTTGTCCAAATGGTATTATGGAATGCTTGCAAAAATGCAGGGGAGTCAGTGTTAGCCTAGGGTTGTTGTTCATTTATTTTTCGTGATCTGCAGGAGGATGGTGGTCCAATTTCCTAAGGAGAGGGAGGAGATGTGTGAAATGGGTATTGGTAGTGAACACTGTATTGTAATTCTGGTTTGAAGTGCTTGCCGGTGAGCTGAATCAGCAGTTTTATTTACAAGTCTGGAAAGACTAAGGATAGATTCTTGTAAAAGTACATATATCATTGAGAGAGAGAGAGAGAGAGAGAGAGAGAGAGAGAGAGAGAGAGAGAGAGAGAGAGAGCCTTGACAAAGTGTACAACCTTAATGATTATTGCATACAAGGGACAGGTACCTGAATAGTCACTGTATTTTCCACTCATGGTGATGTTTGAGTTGTTTGAAACCGAAGCCTGGGCGCAGGAGTTTTTCACTGGCCCTGTCTTCCCTCTCCCCTACCCTAGTGTTCTGAGACAATTTCCAATGCTGAGTTAGAGCTAATGAGTCTCTGCCAACAATGAGTTGAGCACCATCCAAAGGAGACTCATGTCAGTACTGTGA
Source organism: Peromyscus leucopus (assembly GCF_004664715.2). Lineage (NCBI taxonomy): Eukaryota > Metazoa > Chordata > Mammalia > Rodentia > Cricetidae > Peromyscus > Peromyscus leucopus. The sequence continues at coordinate 46,801,113 of NC_051069.1, read as the reverse complement.
GACCCAAAGGGCTCCCCCCGATTACACTTCTCTTCCCATACATTACAAGACTCAGGCTGCTTTGTTTGTATCTCACGAAGGTGTGTATCCTGGGTTTCCCGGAGAGCTGCCCCTCAGGTGAGAGGTCTATGTTGACTTCTATGTGTTGTCTTTTACTAGGTCATCCAGCCTATTTGGGACCCTTAGTTGCAATATTTGGGGAGAGTTCTCTTAGTGGTACCCTGAGAGTTGGCTTCTTTTCAACTCTTAGAAACCAATAATTTTCTGATTGGTTATTTCGATTCTCTTCAGTGGCATTTCTAGCTATATTTTTCCTAAAATCTTACTCGATATTTTTCAACTAATACAATCTCATTTTAACTACAACATAGTAAATTCAAGGGCCAGGCACAATCTTATCTACTTAAATGTCAATTAATACTTACACAGTCATTATGTTTATCATTAGGGAAAATCACCTATCCATTTTTAAAAGATGTGTGTGTGTGTGTGTGTGTGTGTGTGTGTGTGTGTGTGTGTGTGTGTGTTGAGAGAGAGTGAGTGAGGGAGCCTATCACATCTGCCACATGTGGCATACGCTTAGAAGAGGGCATTAGATCTGCTGGAGTTGCAGGCTGGAGCTGCCTGACATGGATGCCAGACCTGAACATGCATCCTCTGGAAGAGCAGTAAACACTCCTAATCCCTGAGCCATCTTTCCAACCTCCACTTAGCCATACAGAAAGTACCTTGAGGAAATGATTAGGATTAGAGATGGGGATTGTAACCCACCCCTTGCTTAGCCTGTGGGAAAGATGCCCATTTCATGGCAGACATCTATACCTGAAAGATCTGCTTCTGAGAACATGAGAAAGAGGAAACATGTCTGGAGAGGTGGGAAATGGGAGCAGGTAGGGACAGACATATCGTGCAATGCTAGGATGACTGGGAAAAATGAACACAACAGACGCTGGGCATTTTAACACATACCACTCAAACTTTTGCAAGCCGCTTCCCACTGTCCCGATTCCCCTTCCATCCAGGTGCAACGTTTTCTTCTTTTACTGCCAATCATAGAACTGCATTGGTGAAGGAAGTAGAATTTTAGTGAAGCAATGTGTGGATACCTCAAGTTTATTCCATGTGACTCTTGCCAGAAGCACTTTATAGATTTGAGTGAATAAAAAAGGAAAAAGACGCAGCTGACTTTGACTACCATGTGCTCTAAGTGCCCAGCTTGGCTGAGATGGAGACAAGGCTCCATTTTCCCAGAATGAAAGGGCTTCTCCACATTTCACTTTTCTATCAAGATCAGATCAGAGAGAGCCAGATCTCAGATGGACACAGACACACAGGAGCCTGAGGAGGCTGCAGCCTGAGTCCCTGGCTATGGCAAATAGATCAGCAGTGGATAGGGAATGTCTGTCCTTAGCCTTCTGGGACCCCAGTACCTAGAAATAGACCTGGTATCTGGGCTCCACTCCAAGGAGTAGTTGTGGAGCTGATGTCCAGAGAAGCCTAATGCCCCCAAACCTCTTCCCTTCCATCTTCCTAAGATCCAAAGTCTTAGATTAATCCAAAGATGGTTGATAGAGTCACAAAATTTCATTGACAGCCCCAGGAAACATACACTGAGTGCCTTCTATGTACCTGGCATTGTCATAAACATCACATCAGTGGACAAAAAGACAAGAGTCTCACATGCACTAGCAGGAAGAAGCATAGATTAAGAAGTAAACACAGGGTTGATGAGATGGCTTAGTAGGTAAGAGCTCCTTAGGGTAGCCTGATCGTGAGACAGGAGCACAAAGACCTGAGTGGCGGAGAGGAAAGTCCGGGCTGTGGAGCAGAGGAGGTATGTGATTAAATTACATTTGAAATGGGCCACCAGTTGATTCCCTGAGAAGAAAAGCTGGGGCACTCCTGTAGGCAGCTCCTAAAGCAGCCGGAGAAGGAAGAACAGAGCTGGCAGCAGTGGGCTTCAGGAGAGATCCTGGGGTTAATAAGGCCAGTAGGATCTTGCAGGTGCTAAGAGGGGTAAGAGAAGAACACCAGCTTCAGGGCTGACTTATGGGTGTTTGGAGTGTTGTAACTGATGTTACATTCTCCGTGGGTTATGCTTTAGTAAGGGGCTGGAATGTTCCGTGCATCCTGAATATTCCAAAGTTATCTTTTCCTATTAGATTTAGGACATCCTTTTGTGAATATGCTAAGGCTGCCAATGCCCCTTAGTACTAATTACAGTTCCCAGGTGTGCGATCAGCAGAGGCCAAGACTCCAGGTGGGAGGAAGGCATCACAGAAAATTCTGTGCTTCCCAGAGAAAACAGTGTGGTTCTTTCTCTCCCTCCCTCCAATCTCTCTCTCTCTCTCTCTGTCTCTCTGTCTCTCTCTGTCTCTCTCTCTGTATGTGTGTGTGTGTGTGTGTGTGTGTGTGTGTGTGTGTGTGTGTGTCCTCTTCTCCTCTCTCTCCCCCTCCTTCTACCTGCTCCTCCCCACTCCAGGGTCTCAGTGTCTCAATGAATCCCAGGCTGGCCTCAAATTCACTGCATAGACAAAACTGACCTTGATCCTTCTGCTTCTATCTCCTGAGTGTTGGGATTACTATACAGCAATCACCACTGCCTGTTTTATGTGGTGCTGAGCATTAAACCCAGGGATTTCTGCATGATGCTAGGCAAGTACTGTACTAACAGAGCTACATTCCAAGCCCCAGGAATCTAAATCTCAACTGTAAACCGTTATTGGCTGCCAGAATCCTAGCATTCTTGGGACTTAAAGGCAAGAAGTCACAGTTTACTAATCAGCTGAAAGAAACCAGGCCATAGGAGAAATGTGGCAAGATCCTCACAGATGGAAGTGTGTCTGTTTGGCATGAAAAAACATTCTCTCTGGGTGGCCCCGAGTTAGACTCACAGAAGAGAGGCATCCTACGTGGCTTTTGCCTTGGCCAGGAGCTTGTGTTCCACCAGGCCAGAGCCCTGAAGCTGACTCAGGGGCAAATACTTCCCATATCATCCTTCATGAAGGAAGCAGTTTTGAAAGACATGCCTTAAGTTTCAAGAGAGGAAGATGTTTAGGTTCCAGGCTTAAACCTTCTTCTGTGAAATGTGTAAACTGTGTTGTGGAATTTGGCTGTGGTGTTTGTTGAGCTCAGGAAACAGCATACCTCCTCATTTCTCTGCATAGCACAGAATCAGAGAGACATGCACAAGCCCTTAGCTGATGTCAGAATACAGGAGCTGCAGACTTTCCATGGTGTCTCTCTGCTGCCGAAAATTAAAGCTTCTAGTGTAGGAAGCTGTGTGCATTTTGACTTGAAACCTACATCAGTGAAGAGAGTGGCTACAAAACATGTGCCTAGAAATTAATCAAGAGAAGAAACCACTTTGGTTTTGTTGTTGTTGTTTTGTTCTAATAAAACATGGAAGTTGGACATGACAAACCAACAGAAGGAAAAGAGCCCCAAGAGAAGGCACAAGAGTCAGAGACCCACTCGTTCACACATTCAGGAGTCCCATTAAAGTACATTAAAGCAACAGAGGACCTGGTGCAGACCCTGGTAGGCCTTGTGCATGCTGCTTCAGTCTCTGTGAGTTCATAGGAGCTTTGTTCAGCTGGTTTAGAGGGCCATGTCCTCCTGGTGTCCTCCATTTCCTCTGGTTCCCACACTCCTTCTGCCTCCTTTTCTGATGGGTTCCCTGAGCCCTGAGGGGTCAGATTTCATGGAGACATCCCATCTAGGGCTGAGTGATCCAAAGTCTCTCTCTCTCTCTCTCTCTCTCTCTCTGCATGTCTAGTTGTGTGTCTCTGTATTTGTTCCCAGGAAGAAGCTTCTCTCATGATATCTGAGTAAGGCACCAGTCTATGAGTATAGCAGAGTATCATTAGGGGTCATTTTATTGTTACTTTTTTTTTTTTTAAGACCAGTAATATTTGGCTTTACCTTAGGTCTCTGGGCTATCTAGTCTCTAGTTCATGGCCACCCAAGCACTGCTGGGTATGGGTTCCACCTCATAAAGTGAGCCTTAAGTGAAGTCAGACATGAGTTGGTTACTTCCCACAAGCTTTGTGTTGCCATTGCTCTAGCATATTTTGCAGGCAGGACAGATTGTAGATCAAAGGTTTTATGGCTGAGTTGGTACTTATAATTCTTTTTTGGTAGCTTGCAGAGTACCTTCACACACCAAAGCCACCAGAACAAGGGGTGAAGGTTCTATGTAGGCACCAGCTCTATCCCTCCATGTTAATGAGTTGTGTGGGTGTTGTCTTCAGCAATGGGGCCCTGCTGTACGTTTGCAGACAGAAACCTATTGTCTTGGCGATAGCCTGAACTGTTTGGGGATTTCCATGAGACCCTTTTAGCCAACAACTTAACTGGATGTAACCTAGTCCTGGTACTGGAAGTTTCCTTTGGTAACAAGAGATGGTTAGTTGGGACTCATCACTCCCATTATTGGGAGACCTCATTATGATCACTTTCATATGTTTTAGGGAGTTTCCACTGGACTGGGTTTCCATACCAATCCTAAAATGTCCCTCAATTCCAGCTGTCTCTCCCCACATTACCTCTCAATTCCATTTCCCCTTCCCCTCCCTACCTGATCCTCCCATTTCCACTCCCCTAACTCCCCCAGTTCAAGTCCAACCATAAAAATCTATTCTATTTCCCCCTCCCAGGGAGATCTAAGTGTTCCCCCCTAGTCCCTTCCTCTACGCCTAACCTCTCTGGATCTATATATTGTAGCTTGGTTATCATTCATTTAGCAGCTAATATCCACATAGAAATGAATACATATTTATCTTTCTGGGTCTGGGTTACCTCACTCAGGATGGTTTGTTTTCTAGTTCCATCCATTTGCCGGCAAATTTCATTATGTCATTTTTTTTTTTAACTGCTGAGTAATACACCATTCTGTAAATGTACCACATTTTCTTTATCCATTCTTCCATTGAGGGACATCTAAGTTGCTTCTAATTTCTGGTTATTATGAATAGATCAGCCATGAGCATGGAAGAAACCAACTTGTTTTTAAACAAGACAACTTTTTGTGAAATGCTACAGATTTTTAGAAATAAAAACCCGTACTGGGCTCATCCCTTTATTACGGCAATGGCTCCTTCCTAAGGTGATCATATAGTTCCCATTGTATATTTTGTTCATCCGTGTCTTCTGCCCTCCCATGGCATATTGTCTCAAGATGAAGAACTCTGTCTATGGCAGATGCTACTACCACCCCCAAATAAAAACTCAACCTTAATCACCTAACTTCATTGTTCTCTACCTCCTGACTACACTGGCCTGGTCTTCAACTCTGCTCCTTTATTGTACTAAAGGTGTTGAGGATTCTTTAGTCGCCACCAAAAAAAGAGGTCTTCCTTTTGTATATCTTTCTCTCTCACCATGGTTCCTGGTTGGTATGATGGCCTCCTCACAGACAGGCTCTGATTCCTAGTTCAACTGTGACAGATACTTCCTGAACTCCTACTATGGTCTGATACTGTGGTAGGAGGCTCTGGATACAAGGCTAGACCAAAGCCTTGCATTTGCTCAATAAACACCTCTTAAGCACCCACAGGGACTGATCAGGTGTGCGCTGCCTTTCTATGAATTCACCCGAGATCTCTAACTCTATACTATAAATCAATCTCATATTAAAATTTTAACACAACACCAATTTCTGATGTTTTCTTTTAAAGAAAAGCAAGTCATGGCATCTAGGATGCCAAAGTTTTATAAATTTATAAATACCTGACTTCACGTTACTGTAAATGGGCAGAGTGTGCATTCACTTCCCACAAGGCACAAAATGTCACAAGCTGCAAAATCTTGTTAATTCACGGAGACTCCTCCTACTCACACCCAATTGGATTATTATAGAATTCTGGAATAAATGCCTAAGCCTTTCACAAACCTGTCAACCTGCTTTCTTCTCACCATGCTGGCACACTATCTACCAATGCACAGACAGTTGTCCAGGCAAGTCACTGGAGGTTTTCAGTCAAAGTATAATTTATGTGCCAGCTCATAATATCTATCTTGAAAATATTTAAAAAGTCAATATAGTGAAAAGCTTTCCCTTGTCTCTTTCTTGAAATTCTTCTCCTGCTTAACCCAATTTTCTAAGTCACTTAGAGGCCTTTAAACAAAATGAAATCTTAATGATGGCTCTGCCATGAATAATTAATTGTTGGTGTACAATCGTCTCAACAAAATCCATTCTCATTAGATTAGAAGTTTCCTCAAGATGCATGAGTTCATTACGGGCATTTTTACATCTTCCTTGTTTCTTCCCTTCTTTCTATTTCTAGTCTGTGTATGTGTGATCTGTGATTCCATCACCCTGACAGCTTCCAAAGAGGAATCATTATAAGGCAATTAAAGACCTTGGAGAAGTGGTAAGATGCTTTCCTGTTCTGAGTGCAGCAGCTCAGCTGGAGAGTGTAAACAACAGAGCAAAGCTTACACTTGCTGTGGTAGGAGAGGGCAGTTTGTTCCTTCAGAGGGGGCAGAGAGTGTCTCAGCAAGATGTGCCTAACTATCTCTGTACGAACTGATCTCCACACCCATGGGACTTCTGCCTCTGTGTCTTCTGTCCTCTTGATGAGCAGAAAGTTCTGGGGAGAAGAGTCAACGACAACAGGACTTCTTGAGAATTCTTCTCAGATGATGCGGTGTAAGACCCCAGACACTGTGTGAGACTGGAGGTCATTTCCCACTCACTGGGCAGACAGCTGGGATCGCCACCTGTCACAGTGACACCACCATCCCCTCCTCCTCCTTAGTCCTCACACAAGTATGTTCAAGTATTTCACTGGATTGCATAATTGAATCTCATGAAACCTGTGGTAATTTTTAAAAAATTAACCTAGAAGAAGAAAAAAATTATATATATTACTTCAAACACGTTTACATTTTTCTTTCTAAATGTGGTGCATGATTTTCCCTAGAAATATGTGAACGAGCTTTTCACTGCAAACAAGGCATCAACAACAGAACAAATAAATTATCCCACCGAGTCCAGGATGGTGAGTCTATTAATGAGTCTATTGGGCTTACGTACAGAGGCATGGGTGAGGAGTGGCCCACGGGAGCCTGGGCAGCTGCATCACTGAAAAGCCCACCCCAGCATGGGTGACAACTAAGGAAAGCTTCATCTCTGGACGTCTGTGCCCAAGCTGTAGTCAGCTCCACTCAAGCGTCTCATCTGCACAGTGTATACTGCTTACACCTCACTGGAGAGGGACTAATGAATCTTGAACTGTCCATCCTTCCTGAGTTTCATGAATCTTGTTAGCTTCCCAAGTCTTCTGAGCCTTCCATCTTGTTCCAGGAGGGAGTGATTCAATCCAGAGGAAATAGCTACAGAGCAATAAGGTATCTACACTGGAGTATAACTAGGTCACTGTTGCTGCTGTTTTCAGAGTTAGGGTCTAAAGAACAGCCAGTGTGGACTGGATGCGGCAGTGTCAAAGGCTTTGGCTTCTTTGTGGTTCTACACAGCTATGATCCTCTTACACCATTGTCTATGCTGTTCTTCTCATTGAGCCTCGCTGTCATCTGTGAGGTTACATCATCATCTCTACAACTGTCCTTTGAAAAGCTGCTGGCGCCCCGCTGAGTAGATGGACTCCAGTGCCCACCTTTCTCTCCACTTCTCACCACTATTGCTAATGTTACAGGTGAACATGCTTCTACAGGAACTTTTATCCAAGTTTACTTTCCTAAGTTCAACTACCAGAAATGAAGTGACTCTAGGAAAAGAGAATGTTTCTTGACCTAGTTTGTGAAACAGTTTCAAACATTGTCCCAGTGTGTGCTCCCACATGCTCTCAGCTGGACCAAGATAAAATAGCCAACTCTCAACTCCATGATTTAAGTGTTTGTCATGAAATGCACAAGACAAACAGAAGTATTTTAAATGTAAGAAATCCAAAGAATAGTAAAAATCAATACCCATGTATATGTTACCCAGGTTAAGAAAAAGTAGAGTGTGACTACCTCAGAAGATCCTCATGTACATGCATTACTGTATTATGGCAGTCACAGACAGGTCATACAATCTCCTTTACTTAAAACTCAAAGAACAAAGTGTTATAATGAACCCACTCCTATGTGAAAGTAATATATGCTAACAATTTAAAAGCACATGCAAACATTTATGAGGGTCTCCTTTTTATGTGGGAGATACATTCCACATACTGTAGTGGATTCCTGAAGCAGCAGATAACACAAAGCCATTTATAGCTGGGTCCTAGTGTTTGAAGATTGGCCCCCACATGAAAGGTGGAAGAGAGACAGACAGATCTGGAATTATACAGAACAAAATGCCCCAGGGAATGACCAAAGTATGGTCCTAGGTGGACCACAACAAAATCAGTTGAATTCCCAATATGTGACTCAGATAGATGTATTTATGGATTAGACAGAAGCAGCTGTATCATCTCTGGGATGTACCTGGCTTATCTTACGATAATATGAAAGGGAGAAACAGATTTCTGGAGAAAGGATCCAATGGTAAAGACCACACAGGACTCCAAGGACCTATGTGAGGTTTTATCTATTTGTGGTTTGCTGCACAGCTACATAGGAAAACAGGCTAGGACTACTCAAGGGCAGTCCTGGCAGCGATGACTCAAGAAGGCTATGGCCATGTCAAGCTGCATCCCTATGGCCAATAAAACAAAGTTTATTATCATATATGCTGCAATGGAAGTTCTGTGGCTGCGCTTGCTCAGAATGTCCTCTTGTACTGTATGTGCCCCGCCTATGTGCTGACATGTGCTGATACAGTGTCTACATGATGAGACAATGTGGGGAAGATGGATGGCAACAGGCACTGTGGGGTCCCACTAAGCCATCACACACTGGTCACCTGAACACTAGCACTGCAATAACAACACAGAGAAGTACATTTGGGGACACTTGCATTTAACACTTTCAGTATACAGTAACTGAAACCACAGAAGGTAGAACAGACTATACACAGACCACACAGGCTCGCCTTCACACACCCAGTGGTATCTAAAGACTCTGGCTCAATTCCATCTTATAATTCTACCACCTTGGAGTGTTGTTGTTTTTTTTTTTTTTTTTTAATTCTATCAAAATAGGACAAATACGAAAGAGCAGTGAGAACCTTCACCCCTCTAATTGCCCTTATCAAAGGGAATACATCTATGGTTTATTGGGAAGAACTGCTGCAGGCTGTCACCTCTACCCTGAGGAGGCTGGCAATGTGGCCCTACCCTTGCACAGGACTCCTCATCACACATAACCACTGTCACAGTGCTCCATGTCCCTAAGAGATGGCCCATGCCTGCCTCTTGTGTAAGCGCTCCCTGGATTATCTGTGCAGTTTAAATAATATGGCAAAGAAGCACATAAGTAAGAAGAAAATATTGGCAATATTATAAAAATGCTCCTCAAAGAACATAAGATGACAAGTTGTCTGAGTGACAGCCTGGCTTCAGCCTCCTGAGGATTCACAAGCCCTTTCCAGGATGTCATTAGGCAAGGCCAGGAGTGAGCCTTGGAAACCATAGGTATCTCCATGGGGCATCCAGCAGAAGAGTAATTTGGGCAATCCGCTGCATGTCCATCAGAGAGAGGAAAATACTTTGTATTTTCTTATAAATTCACAGAAATTCTCTGTAAACTCTCAGAAGCTATTCAAAATTAATCCAAGCACCAAAAAGAAAGTTGGACTTTAATAGTACGACACTGACAAGTGCTGAGAACATGAACTAGTTCCCTCAAAGCATTTCATCCTCACGTGTAAGTATGGTACTGAGGCAGCGTCTTGGAGTGGGTATGCAACTGCTACTTTCAATGTCTGCTTCTGGCAACCATCCTGGGGTCTTCCTTCACCATTACCATGGGCAGTCCCTTCAACTCTCTCTCATATAAATCTCCTGGTCCAGCCACTATGGAAATCAGTGTGGTGGTTCCTCAGGAAGCTGAGACTCAATCTACCTCAAGAACCAGCTATATCATTCTTGAACATATACCCATAGGCTCTACATCCCTTACATCTACTACCCTACAAATAACTTGTGCATCCATGCTCACTGATGCTCTACTCACAATAGCCAGAAACTGGAAATAGCCTAAATATTTATCAATTGATGAACAAGTAAAGGAAATGTGGTACATTCACACAATGGAATATTATTCATCTGTTAATAAAAATGAAATTATGAAATTCACAGACAAATGGATGGATTAAAAAAAAAAACAAAACTTCCCCAGTAAGGTAACCCAGAATCAAAAAGGTAAATATTGCCTATTTTATATGTGGATGTTAGCTTTTAAGTTTTAGATATGTGTGCTACAATCTATCTAACCACAGAAGTAGATTTCTAGTAAGAGGCCAGGAGAGAAACATCTCAAGGAAGAGGAAATAGAACACAGGGTTGTGGAGAGATAAAAGAAAACTAGAACAAGAAGACTAAATGGGAAAGTGTGTGTCTCAGTTAGGGTTTCTGTTGCTGTGACCAAACACCATGACCAAAAAGCAAGCTGGGGAGGAAAAAAACGGTTTATTAGGTTCACACTTCCACACTGCTGTTCATCACTGACGGAAGTCAGGACAGGAACTCAAACAGGGCAGGAACTTGGAAGCAGGGCTGATGCAGAGGCCATGGAAGGGCCTATTTACTGGCTTGCTTTCCATGGCTTGCTCAGCCTGCTTTCTGATAGAACCCAGGACCACCAGCCAGGGATAGCACCACCCCACAATGGCTGGGCCCTCTCCAATCAATAACTAATTAAGAAAATGCCTTATAGCTGGATCTTAAGGCTTATTTTCTCAATTAAGTTTCTCTCCTTTCAGATAATTCTAGTTTGTGTGTCAAGTTGATGCAAGACTAGACAGCACAGGATGGGAGAGCAGGGATAGAGAGGGACATTAAAGGCCTTTGAAAAACCATATTGAAGAGACTCTAGCCAACCCATACACAACAAACATGGCTCCAGCAGGCCTTGCCTTCTCCCCGATTCCTCTGCCTTGCTAAAAAACATTAGATGACATTCCTAAAGCCAGTCATCAAGGTTTATTCCCTTATTTGGCCACTTCCTCCTTCTCAGACTGACTACCAAGGTCCAGCTATCTAAGTACTGAAGTCCAGCAATCAAAAGCCCCTTTGGCTCACCTAATTAACATGCCCAATTAAAATTAAACACCTCCTTCTAATGTGGAGTTTCTCCTTTTACCTTTATAAACCGCCCTTTGCCTATGGGTCGTGTTTGTCTCCTCTCTATTCAGTGGCAGTCCTTTGTTCTGCTCTGGGATAAATACCCCTTCCTCTCTCCCTTGCTCCCTTCCCCTTCTCTCTCATCCTCTATCTCCTGTCTTTGTTTCTTATTCCCTGCCCTTTGTCCCTCTGGAGCAAATAAATCTCCTTTATGCTGAGAACTTGGTCTTCAAGGTCCTGAGCCAATACCAGTCCCTACACATATGAAAACCTACTACTATAGAAACTTCCTAAAATATATACATTCATAAAAGGAATCAAGAGAGACAATGGCCCAGTTAGACATCCTATGCCACCATGCAAAACCTTCAGTGCCAAAAATGAGTGACATCTTATAGAATCATTGGCCATAGGTGTCCCATGGAACCTCCTTACCAAACATCATAGGCTGTTGGTGGCTTTCCACAACCTGATGATAAGGCCCTATTTCTGAAGACAACACCTGTTTATGTCATTGAACATGGAGGTCAATGTGCACATTAGCAGAGAAGAAAAATAATCATCAATATCACTGAGACCTACAGCAATGACCTGCCTGCAAGATAGACTGGTGCATCAGTGGCATAAATCTTACGGGAGTAACACCTTTTTTGTTGTTACTGGACTTAAGGCCCACTCCATGAGATGAAACCCATACCTGACACTGCTAAAGTGGCCAAGAATGTGAGACTGACAGATCATACGTTTAGGGAAAGACTAATACTATTATTCTGCTAATGGAACAGAGCAGAAAAAAAAAAAAAAATGACTCCCAATGACATACTCCTGTATCCATAGATCAGGGCCTCACTCAGCCCACATCAGAGAAGCTTCCTCCAAGTAGATGGGAATTAACACAGCGACAGACATCAGGACAATGTGCAGAGAGTGAGAGACTTTGGAGAACACAGTCCTAAATGAGATGTCTTCATCAAACCTCTTCCCTCGGTGCTCAGGGATCTACGCCAAAAAAGAGGTGGAAAGATTCTAAGAGCCATGGGTTGCTGGGGGAAGTCTTTCTGTATGTTGTGAATATATGTTGTTCCCATTAGTTAATAAATGAGCTGCTTTGGCCTGTGGCAAAGTAGCTTAGAGACAGGAGGGGAAATCCAAGCAGAGAGACAGAAAGAGAAAGGAGGAGTCTGGAGAGAGGCCAACCTGCCACCCAAGGAGCAACATGCCAGCAGACCACAGAACACATGGCAAAACATAGATTAGTAGAAATGAGTTAATTCAAGAGCTAGCTAGCAAGAGTCCTGCCATAGGCGATACAGTTTGTAAATAACATTAAGCCTCTCTCTGAGTGACTATTTTATAAGCAGCTGTGGGACTGCAGGGCCTGGCGGGACCAGAGAAACCTTCTGGCTACAGTGGGTGATGGATGACTCAAAAAAAACAGTGTCTTCTAGACACATAGCACTGATGTACACATGAACTCACAGAGACTGTGCAGCATGCACAGGGCCTGCACAGGTTCAAGCTAGACAGGGTCCCAGCACTAGAGGGTGTCCCAGCTTACTGCAGAAATGGCCAATTTAGTACTGGAGGAGAAAACACACAAGATGAGCCTGAAGCACCAGGACATGAGGAAGTGTCCAGAAGATGCTTCTCAGTGGATGCAGGAGCACATTGAAAGAGGTCCTCCTCATAAGCAAAGCTTGGGGGATTTAATAACAAAACAAAGCTGGAATTGGGTTAAAATCCCAAGTATAAATAAGTAGAACCAGTCCAAGTTGACACCAATAAATAACTAGGTAAAGAGGAGACAAGCTTCCCTGTGGGAGAATGGCTAATGATTTATGTAAACACACTACTCAGAGTGCAGTGAGCTTTCCGACTCCTGAAGTAAGAGCTGCACATACAGCCTATTTCCAAAGAGGCCCTATGGAAGGAGGGCAAGAACAGCTTCCCAGGGGAGAAACTGACTCTTCAGCGAAGTAATCCAAGTCAGTGTTAATAGTGCTAAGTCATGCTGACGACATGTGTCTCAAATGTAATGAAAATGGCACTTGACTTCTGAGGTCCTGGGGAAAATGTCAGCACAATTCAAAATGAGGGACAACTCATAAAATATCTGGCCCATAGCTCCCAAAATGAACCAGGTCTTCAAAAACAAAATGGTCTGAGAGAGTTTTGAAGCTGTGAACACACTGAATAGTCAAGAGAAGGAAACTTACCAGGACATGCAAAGGATTCTGGAACAAAAATGGGACGTCCGCTTAAGAGCAAGGGTGTCTGAGAAAGAATAAGCTATAGTTTTAAAATAATGTATCAAAATGGGTTTATTAGCTGCAACAACTGTCCCAAACTAACATAAGTGAGGCTAACAGGAGTGGGTCAGCCAGGACTGTTATTTTTGTGACTTCACTGTAACTTTCCTAAAACTTCCAAAATTATAAGTTCAGATCTTAAGAGCTAAAGAATGATGTAAAAAAACAGCATTTAGCAATTAAGACCATCTTGATTCAGATATTTTCATTTTAGGCAATAATGATTAAATCCCTGTATTATGGAATTAATAAAAAGAAAAACAAAAAAAAATCTCCCTAGGGAATTGCTAAATGAGGCATAAGGCATAGGATGGAGTCTCATTAAGCAAATGTTTAGCATATGAATAGATTTGTGCTATTAGAAAGGCTGTCTGATATTTAAATGACTCTTGCCTGGAAAACAGTCATCCAGTTCCACCACCAAGAGCTGACTCTGGGTGGAGACAGATCCTCAGACAGTTGCAATGACTGGCCAACTCCTCAGAAAGCATTTTATTTCCGGTGTGCCCCATCTACAAATCCAACACCTTTGAGTCACCTGTATGAGAGTCATCTCTATTTTCTCTATGTTTTTATGTTTATTTAAAATATTCTATAGTCATGGAAAGGTAAAATTTTATGTTACTTTCAAGTTTGAAATAATTTCAGATTTACAAAACATTACAAAAAAAACTTGATTGAAAAAAACCCTGTATACCATTTACCCATCTTTTCAAAACGCTGATATTGAAGGTAGCCATCGTACAGTAGTCAAAACCGTATGAACATTAAAGCGTTAGGTGACAGGCTAAGCTGCAGGCTCTGTTCAATTGCTAACGGTTGTCCCACAAGCACCCACACCAAAGTTGCGCTTAGGAGCCCTGGCTCCTTACGGCCTCCAATATCTCTGACAGGGCAGTTTCCAGCCTTTGTCTCTCGTGACCTTGATCCTTCTGAGGAGACTAATAAACCATGGAAGCCCCCAGAGTGGTTCCATTGACACACCTCTGCAATTGTTCCCAGGGTGTCCAGGAGGAGCTGGAGGAACCAGGTTTTCTTGCAGAAAGAATCTGCAATCACCAGCAAGCCCTCAAGCAGATGGGGGCAGGTGGGAACATGGCTGGTAGGAGCAGGCAGCACCTCTCCAACCCCTCACCCCCACCCTGGCTTACAGATGGAGGAATTCTTAAATCTCTCGTCTCTGAACACCTTCGACAGCACCAAGCTTCTAGCTACCTGGTTATCCCACCTCGTTCATTCACAAAACCCTCTAAGGGGGGTGAATGCCTAAGTTGACTCATCAGACCTGATTAGAACCAGGAGTAACTAGTAACCAAGGCCTTCAACCTTCCTGGAGTTTTACATCAAGACCACATTACCAAGGTTAAGAGTTTCCTCTCTTAAGTAAATGCTTACTCATGCTAAGGTAAGGTAGTATCCTCCGTATCAGCGTCCCCAAGAGCTGAAAAACTTTGTCAATAGCATAGATCTATGTGGTGCTACATCACCACCTAGTGTTCAGAGTAACACAGTGCAGCCATCTGCCCCTGCGGTTCCTGCCCATCACTGGGGGTGCAGCAATACACAAAGACTTGGCAAGTGTGCTCTCATTTCCGGTGTGACAAACCAGGTTCACCAGGGGAAAGCTCTGGAGTCTGACAATCCCTCCTTTCCTTTTACACACTCTCTCTCTCTCTCTCTCTCTCTCTCTCTCTCTCTCTCTCTCTCTCTCTCTCTGTGTGTGTGTGTGTGTGTGTGTGTGTGTGTGTTGTGTGTGTGTGTCTGTGTGTGTGTGTTTCGGCTACTGACCATTTCTAATACTTTTCTTTTCCTATATATGCATGAGTGCTGAATCCATAGCAGGTCCCAAAAAGCATGTGTGTTCCTTCTTCTCTGTACTAGCAGTCCTCAACCTGTGGGGTCACACATCAGATATACTTCCTATCAGATAGTTACAATTCACAACAGCAGCAAAATCAGTTGTGAAGTAGCATTGAAATAATTTTATGGTCAGGGGTCACCAAAACATGAGGAACTGTTCAAAGGGTCACAGCATTAGGAAGGGTGAGAACCACTGGTTTATATTCTTTTCTAAACTAAAATCTTCCATGTCAATCTGAAATGATCAGAGGACACTTCATGAAAGGCATGAGATCTGACAGAAATAGCTGCACTGTAACTTCTGGGAGCCACTTGTGAGTGGAAGAAGGGACTCTGACAACCAATCGCCTTGTTTTGGACACCAGTTCCTTTGCCCTCACCCTCTTCTTTCTCCCACATCCTGAGTCTGGCTCCTCTGAGCAGCTCGAGGCCAGACAGGGCCCTAAGGCCCTTCCTGTGCTTTCAAAGTAGCCCAGCTGCCTAACAGGCCGTGTTCTTCCCTAGTCCCCACGTGTGTGCTGCACACACCAGCTTCCGCTCAGTTCTCCCTTGCTTCCTGGGTCTTTCCTCGTGCCCATTTCCGTACTCTCACACTGGCGGTGCTCTTTATCCAGACTGACGCCGTCTTTAGACTGCAATGCTTAGTTCACATGCACTTGACATAGGTTGGCATTGCTGTTTGGAGCAATCAAACGTCTCCTCTCTGCTTCTATTTGATCTAGTTTCCTATTTCTCACTTTCAGCTGTTCTTTTGGATTATTTTCTATTATTCTTCCATTCTTGTGAACACACTATAGACATTGAAACATGCCACTGTTGTCATTAGTGTATTCTTTCATGTTTGTGTGCAGGTGTATGCACACATGCATGTGGAGACTAGAAGTTAACCTTGAGGATTGTCTACCTTGTTTTTAAGGCAGGGTCTCTCACTCGGGACCTTGGGTTCACTAATTAGTCTTAGCTAGCTATCAAGTGGGCCCCAGGAATCCATTTGTCTCCACCTCCACACCACTAGGATTACAGGAACCTACTACAGGTTTTTTATGTGGGTGCTGGGCATCAACCTCAGGTCCCTTTGTTTGCATAGCAAGTACTTGACTGAGTTATCTTCAATGTATCATTAATTTTTTACTAAATTATTGAAAATATTATTCTCTCACACAATACATTCCAACCAGTTTCCCCTCCCTCCACTTTTCCTAGCCCACCCCTGCATCATTAATTTCTAATGCAAGTTAGCATCTTTAATGGTTTCAAGACAATTCAAGAATTAAGATTAGTACATGGTTCCTGAACTCTTATTTTTGTTCTAATAAGTCTTCTAAAATTTCTACTCAGTATCCCAGTCCTTACACCAGCAAGTGCCAATCACTGTTCCCAGCTCTTGAACACTTACTTGTCTTTCTTTCTTGACAGCCCTGGGAACATGGTAATAGATGATTATACTAGGACTTTTCTTGTTTTCTCCACAGAAGGGTTGGTGTGAGACAAGCTCATCACAATTTTCTCAGAGCTAAGAACCCCCACAGGCCTTGTTTGCGTAACTGGCTAATTGAAAAGAGTGCAAGGTCTGAAGCAGAACAGAATGCTGGGGTATACTACCTTCATGATTTGGGGCAAGTTGTTTAACTAGATGTGTTCTCATGTAGAAAACAGAAATAACAATAAACATTACCTTGAGTTGTTTTAAACATTTTAAAACGAAGGTACACTTAGCACAGAGCAGGTGTGCTGGTTAGTGTCTTGTCGACTTGACAGGAGAAACCTCAACTGAGAAAATGTCTCCATCAGACTACCTTTAGGCAAATCCGTAGATTATTCTCTTGATTAGTGATTTGGAAGCACCCAGCCAAATGTGGGTGGTGCCACCCCTAGGCAGGTGATCCTGTGTGGTATAAAGCAAGCTGAGCAAGCCACAGGGAGCAAGCCAGTAGGCAGGCATCCTCTACAGCCTGTCAGTTCCTGCTTCCAGTTTCCGGCCTTGAGTTCATGCCCTGACTTCCCTTCATGATAGACTAAGTTTATCCTCTCCAAGTTGCTTTTGCTCATGGTGCTCATCACAACAATGAAAACATAACTAGGCAGCAGGAATATGGCATATGTTTGAACACCAGCAATAGTTTTGAAACATTCTAGCTGGTCATTTTTATCATTGTGTAACTGGCCAGGATGGCCCAACAGCAGCTTTTCTGTGTGTCTTCCATGAGAACAACAGTTGGTGAAGACCATCCATATTCAGTTTGCCCACCTGCCTCTTGTGTAGCCTTGGCTTACTCAGACACGAGCTGCTGCACATACTCGGTGAACAGTGTGTGCAGGAAGTGGCATGCTCATTTTGTAAAGTAGGTCAGTAAGAGGAAGAGTCAGAACTCAGCAGTAGGATTGGGAAGTAAGCTTTGACAAGGTAACTTCCAAACTGGTCTCCAAGACTGGGACCTCTGGGACATACCCGTAAGTGTAGAGAAAGGACAGCTGCACCCATGGAGGTTTGCTATAGACAGGTCTTCAGGGGGCTGCAGCCCCGCTGTGCTGGGCAAAGAGTTCTTCCCAAGAGTCCTGGCTAGGAAACAAGCCCAAAAGCCAGGAACAGAACAATGAGTGATGGCTCTGTGCTCTCTTTAAGAGGCCAACTCTTATAGGCTCCACAGAGGCCTTGAAGAAAAGGCTTGCACTACTCCATAACGGATGCATTCAGGAAGCATTGTCATGGAATTCTGTTCTGTATAAATGTTTCTCAATGTCTAAATATTGGCACACCCAAGTATAATGTATGTGTGAGAAATGAGACACAATGAATATGCTTTGTACCCACCACATAGAAGTTGCCACCACCTTGAATCTGCAAGGCTAGCCCTTTCACCTGTGGAGATGAGCTGGCCCTACTGACTTCCCAGACAACTTGCTAGTGAAGAACCCACTTGCCAGAGCCTGGTCCAGTTCTGCAGCTCCAGTGCCAACCGTTCAAGATTCAACAGATGAGAAGCTGCCTCACCATAGTCTACTAAAATGTGAGGTGGAAATCCAGTCTTAACTATGAGACAAAAACAAAAACAAAAACAAAACAACAATTAAAAAAAAAAAAACTGTCACTGAACTACACAACTGTGGCCCCAAAAATGGTTTATCTCCCACTAACTTAAACAATTTCAGTAGTGTTGGTGGAGAGAGCCAGAGAAACTAGTTAGTACACTGAGCTGTGGGTCAAACTATGGAGCAAAGATCTTCACCTCTCCAGCCCTCGGGCCTCTCTTTCCTGTTGCCCACACATAGACCCTTTCACTGGAGAAAGTTAATCCCTCTGTCAAGTGTAGAGAATATAAAGGCCTTGGAAGCACTCTAGAAAACATATCCTAGTTATCACTGGTCATGACTTGGCTTCAGACCAGTCTCTGGGCTTCCACATAGCCTCTTCTGCTATCTAAAAACCATCTTCAAGCACCATATAGGCTTCTCCAAAACACAGCTGACACTTGACTAGTTTTTTGGAGTTTTTTTGTTTGTTTTTGTTTTTTTACCAAGACTTATTGAAAGTAAGGCTGATATGAAGAAATTAACAACATGGAGAAAATTATTAAAAATAGTAACATATTTACCATTCCTAGAACCCACAGTTGTACCTCTCTCAAGGCAAATCTGAGCAGCAGTCTCCTCCTGAGGCTCTGCCTGGCCTGAGACACAAGAAAGAGGCTCATTTCCCCCTGCAGGGTCCTCTGTAACTACAACACCTGACAACAGTAGCCCCAAAATGCTGGACCCTCGACAGATTCCACAGCTCTTTTCTCTAGCTCCCAACAGAAGGAAATAAACTTATCAAGAGTTTCAATAGCTCTCCATTCTTCTGCCACTACCCTGTAGGTCCTCAGGTTCAAACCCAAGGAGCATTTCTGTCAGTGTTAGACTGCCTAGAAACTAAGAAGTGCCCTTTAGAATGGCAGAAGGCCAAACTGACCCGGAAGACATTAACCCTTCCAAACACTTGTAAAATTTAAATATATTTTTGCAGGTCAATTAGTATTGAAGAACTTGAATAAATATCCCATAAGGCTATTTATCATAATTGACTTTTTATTTAAAAAATTACAGGGAGCAATTTCCAGCATATTTTATAAAAGTTCTGCCATATCAAACATTTTATATCACTTAATTCCAATGAAGAGCTGCCTTTTGTTTCTTTTAAGATACTAATTCCAACTGATGCGACATGTGTCCTTAAAATAGAAAGTTTCCATCATTTATTCAAATGTCAAAATTAAGATTTTTGAGAAGTTTATTGCTTTATGGGTGGGCAAGATGCTACTAGCACATTTTAGGTAAATAAACTTCTTTATTAAAAACTATGAGGTCATTTCTGTTTAAAACTTTCAGGATAATTCACAGAAAATAGATATATTTTTCAAAGGATACATTGAAGGGCTGGCCATCTAGCTATGGACATTTAAAGGTGTAGCAGCTCTTTAAAGAAACAACACACAGTGGTTCTGCTTGGCGCACTACACATAATTGAAATGAATAAAACTGGAAGACCAGTACTGTTATGCTATGTTCTGTTAGGATCTTTAAACAAACAAAAAAAATCACACGCTTAGTAGTCCATTTGTGCTTAAAATATTCATATGCGTGAGAAGCTTAAAGAAAAGACCTCTGTACATGATCATCAAAAGAAAGTTATACATTTTTTTTTTTTTTTTGAAATTGCACTGTTATTTAAACCACTTTTCTAAAGTCAAACCCTCCTTTGCAGCTGGCACAGTTTTTCAGGTCTAATTGGCAACTTGGGGAGGCCCCTCTGGTATTAGTGAAGTAAAAAAAGTGGTGATAAAGGACCACGCTGAAGCCATTAAGCCGGGCCTGTGGACTGCACTGGCATCTTCACCTGCATCTTCTCCACTCTCGTCTTCAAGTCCATCATCCATAAGACGCTCCTTTCGAACGACATAAACACAGTCCTGAGTAACCGGTACCACAAACGCCAACTTACAGTAGCACAGGGGAGAGCTAAATATTTTCTATAGCAAGAAAAAATCTAAGTGTGCAGGAAAAAAGTTAGATCTGGGGCAATTAGAAGTCACTGTGAAGTCTAAAATTAATCATTTCTGTAGTGTGTAAACAACTGCCAATATAATGAATTCTTACTCAGGCATAGTATCTCTCAAGACTATTTTTAGAAAGATACTAATCCTTCCCACTTATTCTAACAGAGGATATGACTGACTCAGCATTACATGCTAAATTCCCCAGATGAAACCACCACCAGTTTCTACATCAGCTTTTCTTTGTGTGCCTTGGGTATCTGCAAAGCATCCAAGAGTCTATCGCCATTTCTGTCCCACATAGGACTAAGGACTATCTACATGTAAAATCCACACAAATGCCAATAACCTACCATTTCTTCAAGTTCTAGATTGTTTGCATTCTGCCCTTCGTTGTTAACGTCAACATTGTTAGGAACCTGTTGCTGACCGCCTTCTTGCCTGAAAGGGAACCATCCAGCCTGGTGTCTGTTCAGCAAAATAGAGAAAATAAGCCACAATTACTTGTGTTTTCAATACTATAAAACAGAGTCCCTCAGGGAAAAACTACTGGAGGCATTGTAATAAATGATAAAAACAAGTATCTTACTTCAAGTCAGTGGATTTCAAGTCAGGTAATAACAGCAGAACAAAATTCAATTCAAATCCACAAGCCTATCTTGGATATAACTGGCTCAAAGTGACACATTAAATCACAAAATCTTTTGGAGCTTTTTTCAAAATGAAATATAACTAGATACATTTCTTTGCCACTTGACTTAGTATTAATAAATATAACTTAAAAGTACATCCTTATGATAACATTTATCATATATTTGAGTTCTAAATAACTGAAAGTCTATGAATCATTGAATTAATAATTTACATAAAATACAAGAAACAAATACTCTGCTTTTAAACAATTCTGATAAATATTCTTACACAATACCTCTGCAATTACTTTTGACTAGCATCAACATGCTGGATAGCTGAAGGCCAATATTAAAAACCCTTCATTCTAACTAACTACATTATGCTAGACTCTGTGATAAACTGTTTTAGAAAGCATTAAAAGAAACCACAAACAGTTAATACCCATCACTCACAAATAAACCAGCAGCATGGCTCCCATTACCATGATAAACCGACTAAAAGAGGAGTAGAAGTATACGATGCTGAGCAGCACTGCAGCCCGAGAGAATGTGTACACCCAGTCTAGCCAGTCACGGTTGAAGTCCTCCTCGTTCAGCACTGGTCCCCCCTGCGCGTTCATTTGGACATTCTCATTCATGGGCCCGTTGTCTTGGGCTACTAGGTTGGGAGCTGGTGGAGGCTCTTCTCCAGGAACATGTGCCAAGTTTAGAGGTGGTGATGCAGTAGGCTGGGCTGGGCTGGCACTTGATGTGGCCTGAGCTGTAACTGCAGCTTGACTGAAATATTCACCAAAATATTAAAAGAAAAAAAAAAAAACTTTACCATACTATGCATTTTTAAAATGTCTTAGGTATTGTAAAATTTTTATAACCCTAATCTTGAGTATCACACTCTTGCTCTGTTTCTTAGGAAGCAGTTTCCAGTGGAATAGTGGGGCTAAGATTAGGACATTCTCTTAGCCTGGTCGCCTAAGACTACAGCAGAGAAGAGAAAGAAATAATAATGGCCACGTTCATGTTCTGGTAAATCGGCTTACAAGCTGATGGTAACTATAAAACTTTCAGTTAATGGCTCTTTTTATTATTCTACATGGGGTGAACACCTCAAAGCCACACTGTGACATACTTGTCTAAATATGGGTTTAAACATTAAATGAATCTTGGATAACCACTCAACTCCAATCCTAGTTTTCTGGCAACTCCATTTGAGGATTATTGGATTCTGTCACCTGAGAAAGAACCGTGTCCTCTACAGTGCTGACAACGTGACTGTGCAAGTCAGAACAGGGCTAGCAAGATGGCTCAGTCGGTTATGGCTCCTGCCACTGAGCCTGACCACCAACGTGTGATCCTGGAACTCACACAGTGGAAGAAGAGAAATAACTCTCATAAGCTGCCCTCTGCTTCTACGTGTGACACAGTATGCATGCGGGTACACACATGCATGCACACACTCACACACCACACACACACACAGCACGCACACACACAATAAAAATATGTAATTTTAAGAAATTTCATATTTTAAGAAAGAAAAAGGACTGGGGTTTGTAATTCAGTGAATACAGTACCAACCTACCATACACAAAAGTAAGTCCTGGGCTCCATGCCTAGCACCACATAACACTCGTATGGTGGCATGCATGTGCCTATAGTCCAGGATTAGGGAGGTGGAGGCTCTAGGAGCAACAGTTCAAGGTCATCTTTGGCTAAATAGCCATTTTGAGGCCAACCTGGGCTATATGAGACCCTGTCTCACAAAGAAAAATAAGGTCAGAATAAATTGTTTATTACAGGTTTCCCAAAACACAAAACATGGCTAGGATTTGTTTTTAAAATATAACAAGGAAAAGGAAAAGTTGTAGACTAAGATTGACATGATTTTGTAACTACTGAAGCTGAAACACAGGTACACGGGGATTTGTTTTACTATTTTGTATTTTGTTTTACTATTAAGTATTTTTAAATGCTTAAATTAATAAAGTTAGTCAACATAGCTAGTGAAAATTAAGGAAATGTTCCATGGGCTATAAATTCCTATTTAAACCAATGTGCTAATACCTTGTTTCTAAAGAAGCATTTTGTTTCTAAAACATTTCTTATGTCATGACTGTTCTGATACACAGGCGAGCTATTTTAAAGCTAAGAACCTGAGACTCAAAAGTTAAATGATGTACACAAGGTAATGAC
This sequence comes from Peromyscus leucopus, assembly GCF_004664715.2. Lineage (NCBI taxonomy): Eukaryota > Metazoa > Chordata > Mammalia > Rodentia > Cricetidae > Peromyscus > Peromyscus leucopus. The sequence goes on along the minus strand of NC_051069.1, from coordinate 46,777,918 downwards.
TCAGCAGTAAGCTACAGCAGAGTCCTACTCCTTTTATGCGGTTCTCATGGAGGTCACAAACAGAACAAAAGGTGTAAGGCAGAGTACTAAACACAGAGTCATCCCTGAAAGACAGCTGTCACCATGACACTGTAAAAATACAGTCTCCCGGAACCAGTAAAGTTTATGAACGAACATTAGCATAAGAGGTTCATTGAGCAGGTGCGCTTAGTACAGGGATATTTATATATCCTTCAGGCTGGAGGCAAGAAAGTCAGTAGACATTTGGAGCAAAAAAATAAAATAAAATGCCTGATGCAATACTGTTTGAAATAGGATAAGGTTATAGTATGGGATAGAAAAGAAGGCTAATGTGAAGTAGATCTAGCTGAAATTTTGGAAGCAGGATTCAAAGAAAGAGCAGTTCAATTATATCATTTTTTGTAGGGTACTGGGTTCAGGATAGCAGAAGCTAGAATCTAAATGGTTAAGGCCAAGAGCGCTCTTGACAACTAACAAGAGAAGTCAGAATGAAAAAGCATTTAAAGACTGGAGGAGCCAAAGTTGATATGTTCTGAACTTAGAACAAAAGCAATTACTCCACAGTCTCGCAAGTAAGCAGCAGCGACACAGGAAGCGGAGAAGGTAAAGAGTGAGAGTCCGCAACTGCAGCCCAGAAGACAGACATCTAAGAGCACTGCCCATGGCAGATTCCGGGGTCAGCAGGCACACAGCAGCCAGGTCAACCTGCCAAACTGAGCCAAGACTGTTACTGCTAAAAAGAAGGGGAGAAAATGATGGTAAGAGAAAGAGAAGGAGAAGGAAAACAGGAGCAAACACACCAGCAGAGGACAGGAAACGGCAGCAGCTGGACAGTGTGGGTGAGTGCACAGAATGAGGAAGAACGGGAGAACACAGCAGAGACATGACTCAGTATGGGACAGACGCCTAGTTCCTCTGCACAGTCCGGAATGAGGGCAGTGGCCATCCGTGCCACACTGGGCCCGACACTTCCTATGGCCCCTTTTCCTTTGACGTTTTGTCTCCTTGTAGAGCTGCAGCCTTTCAGGGAAACTCTCTTCTTAGACATCTATATTATGTTTAAAAAGTATCTGAATATTGCTAAATAAAATCAGGGCCAAGAAGAAGGGGCTAAGAACAGGCTTACTGATGTAAAATGGAGGGAAATGCCAAGTAATTTGAAATAAGTATCTTCTGAGAAGTTTATAAATTCCTTCTCAGTAATTCTAAAGTAACCGAGTAATGACAGCAGCAGATGCAACCCCAAAGCAACTTCGTTAGGGTCAGAGAACATTAAGTCATTAACAGAGTAGCTAAAACAATGACTCAGACAGACTTACTATTGCATATAATACTGATGAGCATACATCTGCTGCCACCACAGCATCTGCAGTGGGCTGAGAGCAGGGTACACTGGGATCCCCGGTGGCACAGCTTGCCCAGGAAACTGGTGGTCCACATTTCTGCAATAAAAAATAAACAAAGCCTTTTAATGTGTCAAAAGCTAAACAGCATTCCTCTGAATTATTTATGGACCATAAGTCAATCACTGACAGGGCATTTTTAAATCTTACTATAAAACACTGGTTTTCAACATTCTTCAAATAACACAATATGCCTTACCTAAGTTGGCCCTGGACCCAGGTATATAGACAAAATAAGTCATCCACAAAATATGGAGCAAGCATGAACAAAGCCAAAAATACTTTGACTTTTAAGTACATTCTCTTTAAGAATCAAAGCTATAGCTCGGCAGTGTTGGCGCACACCTTTATTGCCAGCACTAGGGAGGCGGAAGCAGGGAGATCTCTGTGAGTTCAAAACCAGCCTGATCTACAGAGTGAGTTCCAGGACTGCCCAGGCTGTTACATAGAGAAACCCTATCTCAGGAAAAAAAAAAAGATCAAAGCTATAAAATAAACTTTAGGTCACAACCAAGTAGTAAAATGTTATTAAAGATACAGTAGGCAATTTAAAATACAAAATTTTCAAATATAAACTGTCCTTTAAAGAGCCAAAAGTGAATAATATACTTCTGAATTTTTAAAAATAAGTTAAAATTCTATTAATTCAGTAAAACTTTTGGAAAGTCATCATTAACTTCCTTATGCTTCAGATTCCATCATTTTTAAATGGATTCTTCTTCAAAATGTTGTTACTCTATTCAGCAAACACTAGTGTTATGGTTTAAATATAAAGTGTCCCAGGCAGTTTTTGGGGTTAGGGAGAAACCTGGTGCCAGGGAAACTGCCAGGAATTCACAAGGATGATCCCAGCTAAGACTCCTAGCAATAGTGGAGAGGGTGCCTGACTGGCTTTCTCCTATAATCAGATTGGTGACTATCCTAATTGTCATCATAGAGCCATCATCCAGTAACTGATGGAAGCAGATGCAGAGATTCACAGCCAAGCACTGGACTGAGCTCCTGAGTCCTCCTGAAGAAAGGGAGGAGGGACAAGCCAGGGGTGTCAAAGTGGTGATACAGGAACCCACAAAGACGGCTGACCTGAGCTTGTGGGAGCACAGACTCTGGACCAACAGTTAGGGAGCCTACTGGGACTGACCTTGGGCCCCTGCATGTATGTGACAGTTTGGTCTGTTTGTAAGGCTCCTAGCAGTGTCCCTGGCGCTTAGCTGGCTTTTGGGAACCTGTTCCTCAAGCTGGATTACCTCAACCCAGCCTTTATGCAGGAGGAGGGCTTTGGTCCTACCTCAACTTAATGTGCCATGCTTTGTTCAAGCCCATGGGAGGTCTGCCCCTTTCTGAATGGAGATGGAGAAGTGGATGGGAAGGGGGGTAGATGGAAGTGGGGGCAGAGGGAATGAGAGAAGAGGAGGGAGGGTGCAGGGAAAAGGGGCCAGCCAAAGAAACCCACCCATGCCCTGATTCTGAAACCAGTGCCAAAGAAACTCCCAGAATCAGAGTCAGTGAAAGAAATATGCCCTGGCCTTAGAAGCCAAAAAGCTGAAAAGGGCCAGTGAAAGAAACATGGTTTGGTCCTGAAATCAGAGCCATCTCTTGATGAACCAATGAAACCAATCAATCCCTGAGCAGGAATACTAACCAATCCCTGAGCAGAAAATCTCCCTGGAGAAACTCTGTCCCTAAGAAGCCCTATATTAGCCTTTCTGCCTGTTCAGTTGTAGGCTGTGCTTTCCTACCCTGGCAGAGGCAGCCACTCTCCTGGACTCCTCCTTCCCAAATCTCTTTCTCAAAAGAGTCTTGGGTGAAGACTATTGCAGCTCCAGGTATAGCCTGACTTCCCGAACAGTCAGTATACCATCTCCTCCAGAGCTGTAACACTCACAGAGGAGAAACTGTGGTCAATATGTAAAATAAATGAAAAAATGTAATTAAATATAATAAAGTTTTTAAAAAATGTCCCAGGCAGGCTCATGTGTTTGAACACTTGGTCCCCTGCTGGTGGCACTGTTTTAGAAAGTTATGGACCCCTTAGAAGATGCAGTCTTGCAGAAGAAAGTGAGTTGGGGTGGGGGGGTGAGACCTTGAAGTTGAATAGCCCAGCCCCACTTCCTGTACTTCCTGTGTTTCCTGACCCACTGCAACCAGCTAACCCACACTTCTGAAACCGTGCTTTCCCTGCCATGATGGGCTGTATCCCTTCAACTGCGAGCCAAGCTAAACTCCTCCTCCCATAAACTGTTTGTCCAATATTTGGTCATAACAAAGAAGAAAGTTACAGTGAGCCAGCTTTGCTTTTATTAACCATCCCTTAAATAAGACTATGACCCCAAAATACAATGTAATATAAGACAGCAATAAAATGGCTCCTAATGACATTCTGCTATACTCATAGATCAGTGCCTTGTTCAGCCATCTCCAGAGAAACTTCCTCCAGCAGTAGATGGGAACAAACACAGAGAGAGACCCACAACAAACTGCAGAAAGGGAGACCATGGCACTCAGTCCTAAATGGGATGTCTTCATCAAATCCCTCCCTTCAGGGCTCAGGGAACCCTGCAGAAGAGGAGGTAGGAAGAGTGTGAGAGCAGAGGTGATGGAGAACACCATGGAAACAAGGCTTTACAAACACCAGGACTGACACACACGAGAACTCACACAGTCCCTACATGGTTCTAACCCAAATGAGGTCCAGTGCTGGGAGGGAAAGTGGACACAAGCCCCCACTCCTAACCCAGAAGTTGTCTTCTACAACTGAAAATCACTCAGTGAAAACTTAGTTTTCTCCACTGGAGCCCACTGGGTGTTCAAACAACTCTTAATGCCGGGCCCTATGCCCAGCAATAGAGTGCCAACACAAAGAGAACCCAATGGTATTTTGGAGGTTCCCTGTTTCACAATGCTTTGTCTGAGCATTGTATTTAATTTTTTCTTTCTTTTTTTCCTACATATTGCAGTTTCTAGTGTTGTGTTTTTATAGAATTTGTATGTGTGTGAATGCATGAGTCTCTGCATCTCTATGTGCTTCTTATAGTTTTTCTTTGGTAGTTTTCCTGGTAGTTTGTTTGCTTCATCCTATTCCAGTTTGCTTGTTGTTGTTGTTATTATTATTATTATTATTATTTAGATGCCCGTTTGTATTACTATGTCACACAAAAAGAAAGATGTGTAGATTTGGGTGGGTGGGAAGTAGAAGAGGACCAGGGAAGAGTTGGAGGAAGAGAAATTGTGATAAGAATATATTGCATGAAAATTGTAAATCTATTTTCAATTTTCAAAAAGACTCAAAGATATATACACAAATCAAAACAACTATGGGGTACATATACAAGTAAACACAACATTTGTAAATATGTTGTCTTTTGTTTGTGCATGTGTGTATATGTGTGTGCACATTTGTTCATGTAGCATGTACATATGTGTAGGTGCACAAGCATATGTGTATGTCTGAATGTAGAGGCCAAAGGTCAATGTTGGGTGCCTTCCCCTATTGCTCTCTACCTCACTTTTTTGAAAAGGGACTTTCACTGAGCCTGGAGCTCACCAATTCATCCAGAGTAGCTGAGTAGCCAGCTCCGGGGATCTACTCATCTCTACCACCACCTTTCCTAGCCGCACTCCCAAAGCTGGGCTTATAGATGTGTAGCGCTGTGCCTGGCTTTTATGTAGGTGCAAGGGATCTAATCCAATTTTCTCAGTCCTGAAAACTACAGGTGGCTACTTTTTCTTTTTCTTTTTTTTTTTTTTTAACCTTTTCTTCCCTTGATCTTGGAGAGAAAAAAATCCAGTGTTCTCATTGTGAAATTGATATAATAAATATGTTTAAAATTATATTTCTTATTAATGGTAGAAGTTTATGAAGCTCTATTTCCAGGTGGATGCCCCCTACAACTGGAATACTAATACTAATAAAATTTAAAATATGCCTATAACACTTTAGCCTTCCCAAACTGTTCTAAACTGTCTCTACAATCAACAATTCCTAACGTATGTGTAGTCTTTATTTAGAATATAAATGTGTTATATTTAATGTTATATTTAGAATATAACATGTTAGTTATTCTTATCTCAGTCTGGGATGACCAAACTAATGCCAGCCTAAAGCAAAATTCAATATGGAGAAAAGGAGACTTAAGAGCTGGAAGGATGCATTACTGGTTAAGTGCTTGCTGCACAGGTATGAGGATTTTGATCCCTAGCACCCACATCAAACATTGGGAATGAGCTGGGTGGTGGAGGCACATGCCTTTGGAGAGGCAGAGGCAAGTGGGATTGCTTTATTTATCCTTGAACTCTGTGAATTCAAGGTCAGATCTACAGAGTAAGTTCTAGGACAGCCAGGGCTACAACCCTGTCTTGGGGAAGTTGGAGAGTTGAGAACAGTGGTGAATCTGTGTCAGAATCAGAAGCAGAGACAAGTGGATCCCTGGCTTTCTCTGGTCAGCCTTAGGACACACTGAGAGATCCTATCTGAAAATTCAAGGTGGATGGCTCCTGACGAGCAACACCTGAAGTTGACCTCTAGCCTCCACATTGTATACAAACACACTTTCAGTGAGGACCAAAGGCTCTCTCCTCTATCGGGTACTCTGTAATATATTGAGATTGCATGGGTGCAGCTTCCCTGTTAGACACAGACGACACTATCTCAAAGCAGATGCCCTGGGCCTCTGGCTCTTACAGTCTTCCTGCCCCTCTTCCACAGTATTTCCTGGGCCTTAGCCATGGGGGCTGTATTACAGAAATATCAACTGGGGCTGAGAAACTCAGGTTAGTTTCTCTGCATACTGACTAGTTGTAGATTTCTGTAATGGTCTCCATCTGATGAAAAAAAAAAACAAAAAACAAAAAACAAAAGCAGCTCTTTTGAGGAGAGTTGAGTGCTAAATTTATCTGTGGATGTAAGCATAAGTATTTAGAATACAGTTAGAAATTACATTGGTTTAAGAAAGTAACAGTAATAGGTTCTCCTTTAGGGTCCATGTTTTCACCAGTCACAGGTAATGGGCTAGGTTTATGTACCAGGCATGAATAGTTCAATGAGACAGTTGGTGGTCACCCCTAAGCTATAAGTGCCATTCATTATCGCACCTTTAGAGACAGCCTGCCATTCTGATCACTGTCATGGTTCAGAGGCATTAAGGCCGGTTAGACTACTGACTGCCATTCTTCCTTGACAATTTGCATTGCACAGCTCCTCTGATTCTCTGAAAACTAGTCCTCAAGGAGGAGGCTTCCAGGTCTGATCCAGCTCAATTCCACCAAGTCCTATGTGCAAAGCCTGTGCTATCTTCAACATTAGCCTATTACCTTCAGTTCTAGAAGGCAAGCAAGGGCAAATGGCAATAGCCTATATTGTTTTGAGTCTTGGGTTCCTCTAATAAATAATGAATGGGGGGTTATGCCTTGCACTGGGCTCTTTGTTAGACAGACTCTATAGCTTTTAGGGGTTGGGAAGACTGTCAAGTAGCATACCTTCATTTTAAAAACAGAGATATGCTCTTCACATTTTTTTTGTTTTTGTTTTTGTTTTTGTTTTTGTTTTTCAAGACAGGGTTTCTCTGTGTAGCTGTGCACCTTTCCTGGGACTCACTTTGTAGCCCAGGTTGGCCTCAAACTCACAGAGATCCACCTGCCTCTGCCTCACAACTGCTAGGATTAAAGACATGCACCACCACCTCCCGGCCTGCCCTTCACATCTTGAAATCAGTCATGGTAGGAGTTTTTATGTCATAGGAATGAGAAAATTGAGGGCCTTAATTTTCCTTTTAGTGAACAGCTGTTAAGCATTTTCCTATGTAGCATTGGTTATAACTGGAATACTTCACCACCCTGGGGCTATTAAGAGATCAAGAGATCATGTGACTTTTTCTTTAGTCAAATAATAATAAATGTGACATGCACAAGGCTTTAAATGATTTTAGGTCTTAGCCTATCCTCTGACATCCCAGGGAATTACTGATCCACCAACAAGAAACATGAAACAGACCTAAACTCAACTACAGCCTCAATTCGGCAGAGCTGTCCTAGGTGACTAACAGACCTGTGAGCAAGAAAATAAAATGTCTTATTGAACACTACTAAGACTTGGGAATAATATGCAGCAAAAACAAATAATACAATTTGCCTCCATAGAGGAGTAAACAAATTAATACAACCAAATAATGAAAAAACAGACAAACCAAATGTGAACTTACATAGATCTAAAAATATTTCCAACCTGTTTTGTTTAAAAAAAAGTTTGCAAGATAGAACAAAATTTATGATCTTCCAATTTTAAATGCACACATAGAAAAATATGGAAATATAATTACAAAAACTTCGGTAAGGCTTATTGCTGAGTGGTGGGCTACAGGTGGGTTTTCAGTTGAAATACAAAACAAAGCTGTTACTAATTCAGACAGAAACTGAATCTCTGAAAGTGAGTGTCTAACAAAGTAGTCAGCATTTTTTCAAGTTAAATAAATGTAATGGCACAACAGATGAGTCTAAAAACCGTCTAATGGTTACTGTAAATAGGACTTTGTAAACCACTGTAGTGAGAGCATGTTCTTCTGTGTCCCCAAGTTTCCCTAAGAGCAAAGCGAGCTCTAACTATCGGCCTCAGGATTCCTACAAGTCAAGTTCACCATGTATGGTGAAGGTGTCGGGCTCTTGAGAATCATTCAAAAACCAGAAGTTTCAGAGAGTAAGACACAGAAAGCAGTAACATTAACAAGCACACTATAGCTAGAGAATCCTTGCCTATGTGGTGGACAACTGTAGTCTAGCTATGCATTTGTAGTACTAGGGTTTGGAAAAGGAGAGCAGAGCTTTTATTTTGGTATTAAATTTCCCAAAGTCACTAAATCATTGCTCTTGCAGGTTTAAGGAAAGAGCTATGTTAAAGTTGACCAAAAGTAAAGTAAAGTCTTTATAAGTAAAAAATGACAGTATATCCAAAAGCTAGAGCATAATTAATGGTAATGCATTTGTATAGCATGCTTCAGGCCCTGGGTTTAATATGCACACACCCAAAAAGGGCACTGCTACATTAGATAATCTACTCATTGAACTTCTCTATCAGTTGCTTTGTGAATCACAAAGTACTCTCTCCAAACAGAAAGTCTTGTTTTTGAACACTGGCATTTGCTGTGGGATGTTTTTCTGTACACTGTGAATATGTGTTACTCTAACTGGTTGATAAATAAAGCTGCACTGGCCTATGGCAAGGCAGCTTAGAGGGAGGTGGGAAAGCCAAGCAGATATATAGAGATACATGGGAGACACCAGCCACTGTCAAAGAGCAACAAGATGACAGCAGACCTGTAACGCCATGGTGATGTGGCAAAACATAGATTAATAGAAATGGGTTAATTTAAGATGAAAGAGTTAGCTAACAAAAGCCTGCCATAGGCCAATCAGTTTGTAAATAATATTAAGCCTCTGAGTGATTATTTTATAAGTGGCTGCAGGACCACAGGCGGGACCGAGGGACTGGGCAGGACCAGAGAAAGTTTCCAGCTACAGGCATTCATTCATTTGAGTGTTTTAGAATAATAGGCAAACTTGCTGAATATGCAAAATTCACCTAAAACAATGAATTTGCAAGTTATTGCTAGTATATCACTATGTGCATAAACATTTTACATGCATTATTAGTCCACACAAAAATAGTCTACCAGAGTAAATGTAAACGTAAAACTCTACCAGGCCTTCAAAGGCCTCCAAAGAAGAATTAATTAACACCAATGCTACTCAAATTATTCCATCAAATAGAAAAGGCCCTAAAATATTTTTATGAAATCAATATTACCCTGATATCAAACCAGATAAAGATACCACAATAAACAAACAAATAAATAAGATTACAGACAGATCTTTCAGATGACCACAGATGCAGAATTTCTCATTAAAATAGTGGCAGGACAAATTCAGGCTCATAAGAAAAAGATCATTAATCAGTATCTCTTTATGATAAAAGTCAAAGAGAGTCTAGAGACTGAGGAAGCAAAGCTAAATATAACAAAGGCTATACAACAGTCAACATCAAATGTTCCAACTAAGAACAGGACTAAGGCAGGAGTGTCCACTCTCTCATTCCTACTCAATATAGTACTTGAAGTCTTAGCTAGAGCAAAAAGACAAGAGAAGGAGATAAAAGAGATGAAAATGAGAAATGATAGTATGGTAATCACAATAGGATCCCCAAAAGAAGAAATCCTAATTTAAACAAAGTGGCAGCATACAAAAATAACACACAAAGATCATTAGCCGTCCTATATACCCATGACAAACAGAGTGTAAAAAAAAAAATCAGGGAACTAATCCTGTTCACACTAGTCATAAAGGGGCAGGAGAAAAAACCTAAACAAGGCAAGTAAGGGCCTCTACAATGAAAATTCTTAAGACACTGAAGAAAGAAACTGAAGCAGATAATATAGAAAGATATCTCATGCTCATGGATTCAAAGAATTAACATTGTGAAAATAACCACCCTACCAAAGCTTATTTAAGAATCATTGATCCAAATTGAAATTCCAACATCATTTTTCAAACAGAAAAACAATCTGAAATATTATAGAGGCACAGGAGACCAAGGACAGACAAAGCAATCATGAATAAAAAGAATAATACAGGAAATATCATATCAGATTCCAAATTCTACTACAGAGCTATAGTAAAAAATAGCATGGTACTGGCACAAAGACACAGATCAGAGGAATAGAACTGAAATTCCCTGATAGAAGTCTACAAAACTAAGTTACCTGGAGGAGATGCCAAAGATACACATTAGAAAACAAGACAGCATCTTCAACAGTGCTAGGAAAGCTGGATTTCAACATACAGAGAAATAAAATTAGACCATTATGTCTCGCCAAGCACAAAACTCAACTCCAAATAGATGAAGGACTTCTACCTGAAACTGCTGAAAAGTAGGGGGCATACTTCAACTCACAGGCATAGGCACACACTTTCTAAAAGAGACCTCAGTATCACAGGAAACAAGACCAACAAGCAACAGATGGAATATCATCAGACATAAAGCTTCATTACAGCGAAGAAAACTTAAAGCAAACAAATATGCAGCACACAGAATAGGAGAAAATCTTTCCCAGCTATTCATCAACAGAGAATTGGTGTCTAGAATATACAAAAAAAAAAAAAAAAGCCTTTAAACATTAAGAAAATAAACAATCCAGTTTTTAAAAATCAGCCATACAACTAAACAAAAAACTCTCAAAAGAAATATATCTAGGAAACACAAGAATGCTCAACTTCTTTAGACATCAGGGAAATGAAGATTAAAAAAGAATCCACCTCACCCTAGTGAGAATGGCCAACATCAGGAACACAGTATGAAAATAAATGCTGGAATGACTTGGTGAAAGGAACTCTTATAGTTAGTGGGAACAGAAACCAGTGCAGCCACTTTGGAAATCAGTCTAGAGATCCCTCAAAAAAAGTTGAAATTGCCCTATGACCCAGCTACACTACTCTGGGCTAATACTCAAAAGAATTTCATAGCCTACTACAGAGACATTTACACCACTGCTCCATTCACAGCAGATAAGAAATGGAAAGAATTTAGATGACTATCAACAGATAAATGAATAAGGAAAATCTGGAACTTACACACAATGGAAACTACTCAGCTGTAAGAAAAATGGAAAGCATGCAATTTGTAGGTAAATGTATGGAATTAGAAAAATTATACTGAATGAGGAAACTCAGGCCCAGAAAAACAATGCCACATGTTCTCTCTCATTTGGAGATCTCTCTGTTTGTGTACTTATTTGGAACACGAGTGAGAACAAGGGAGGTATAAAGAAGCCTTGGGGGGGGGTCGGGGGAGGGGAGGCACAATAAGAAAGGAGGGATAATGGAATACAGGTGAGTCGAGGTAGTGAGGGAGAACTAGGGGTGGGAGGGCTTCAGCAAAGAGAGGTGTGGGAGTATGGAGAAAATCAGGGCTGATCCAAAGAAAAGGGATGTCAAAGCCAGAGAGGAGCCCACTATCACAAACCCAGCATGTAGGACACATGTGAAGGGAAATGAGGAATAATGAGTGAAAAGATGAAGCAGGGATGGGGAGGGGAATGGGAAAGGAGAGACAGTAGGTGGCTAACTAGATCTAAGGATGTCTGAAAAAGTATTAGGGAAAGCCACGAGTTAGTGAGCTAATTACAACTTTAAAAAATAAGAATTCAAATGGAACTACTCTGCATGGACGGACAATAGCACTCCCAGAAGACATGGGTTATTAAATGAAAATTTCAATACAAAGCATGGGATACCTCCCTACAAGTTACTGGTCAAGAAGGACTAAGTGGTTCCAAAACAACACAAGTTATAGTCATTGCTCCTAACTATCTACCACAACTACATGGTAAGATCCTATTGTTGAAGATACCACATAATTTGGTTGCAGGACATATGGAAATCAATTGTAAACTAACCAGGAAACTTCCTCCTTGCTTGGCTAGCTTTCATAGTGCCAGAAGATACTATGTAGGCTGCTGGGGGTGGAAAGATATCAATGGTCTTTTGAATCCTGGACCATGGACCTGCATGCTATAATATGGACCTGCCAGACAAGCTGTGTATATTGGCACAAGAAAAGCATGACTGCTATGGGGAACTAATTGCTTTCTTAATGGATTTGAGGCCTGTTCCACATGAGAGAGTCCCTGGTCAGAAGCCCATGGCTGGGGAGCTCACGGGCCCTAGAGTAGAACTTGCTATTGGTATTTTGCTAAATGACCACACTGTCAAATTGCCTTCTAAATACTCCTGTTTGTACCCATAGTCCTAGGCTGCTCTTAACCTTGGTCAAAGAAACTTCTCAGTGCCCAGCAGTCAACAGAGAGACGCACCCCTGCTCAGAGTGCTGAGAGTAAAGTCTGACTGCTCACTCTAACTGGAACATCTATATTAACACCACGAGAACAGCAAGGTTAAAGCAATATCTCAAAGAGGAGGAAGAAGGAATGGAAGAGCTGGGGTGGGAGCTGAGGGCTGCTAGAAAACAGTCTTCTGGACATGACATAGCAGTTGTGGTTACCTGCATGAGACTTACACAAGATCACCCCAACCAAAAGATCTCTAGGCAAAAGCCCTTAGGAGCTACTGACAGTGGATAGTTGCTGGGGTGTGGAGAACCATTCTTTATTGATGAGGATGTGGCCGCTACCAGGTTTCTCATGCTGCAATGAATGGCCCCACACCCATGCATATATGGGCAGCACTAACTGGACATAATGAATTTTTCAAGAGGCAAAACAAGTAAATACATGAAGTTTGGGAGGAGGGCATGTTGGGGAACATGAGGGTAAATTATAGATGGCAAATATTTCATTGTGTTTGAAATAAACACAATGCATAAAGTTTTGAAAAAAAATTTTAAAACAACTTGTCTATTCATTCAGCCAACCTACCAGTTATTGTTGTTACATATACACTTAGGTGTTTGTTACATTTCTTTTAGCTTCTCACTTTCACTAATGGTCTGATTTTATTTGTTTCATCTGTTTGTGAATAAAGCATATGAAAGTACTTGAAAAGAAAGTAAATAAGTTTCAAATGTACTTTAATAATCAAAAAGATACTACAGTGAAAAAAATCTAAAGTAAATGGTTTTTTTTGTGTGTGATTTTTGGAAGGCCCTAATTATGATCCATACTTTCACTTACCCTTGGATTACATATGGAAACTGATGACTCTGGGCTGGGTCAGTTTGTGCTTGTGGAAGGATGCGCTGCCTCAATCCTTCTGAAGAACCAGCAACTAATGACGAACTCTCTTGACTGGGGGATGGAGTTGTTGAATCTGAGTGATCTGAATTCTACAACAAACAAACAAAAACGTAAGAATGTCTTGCTAAACATGTATTTATAAAATCCCTCTGGGAAAAAAAATTAGAAACTGATTTGAATCTCATATCCAATAAAACATACCTTGATTTTAATGAAACTAAAGGGTCAGAAATCCAAGACTGTGATAGTAACACTGTATTTATCAGCTAGACAACAGAACAACCTACAAAAAAATGACATAACTATGCACATAAAATTACAGCAAAGCTCCTTTCTCAATGCCTAGCACATAGAAAGTGTCTAATAATGCCACTAATGTCTGGTCATTTAAACTGTTACTATATGCCAGACATCTTGTAACATACATTGGTAACACTGTCTAACAGAATGATGAAAATTAGGTATCTAAAATCCCTGCTGGATTGGACATTAACAAAGAAAATAATTTGAGTCATTTACAGTCTCCATCCCTGCTTTCTTGGAAAAAACAAGACTGCCCTTAGATTTTCAGACTTTTCAATTCTAAACTTTTATCAGTTTATAAATGCCATAAATAATTTTGTAACCAACAAGATACCAATCAGGATTTTAGTGCTCATGCTCAAATGATCCAGTAAGCATAGCTTGGTAAGATTCCTCAATGAGTAATGATCAGAAAACAGTTTCAAGTGTTGTACATATTTAAAACATAATTACATTTTACATAAATTATAGTACTCTAGTTGTGAAAAGTTAGATACAAGTTATTTTTAAATCCTCTTAAGTTTGTTAAAATTGCCACAGCCTCTTGATAGGCAGTGTGTCTTTTAACATGTCTGTCTTCCCAAGTTCTGCCCAGTGGAAAAGCACTTCTCTTTATAAGAAGTTACTTCATGAAAAACAGATACCAAATATTTTATTAAGGAATCTGGCTCTCTATGACATAACCACAAAAGGCTTTTTTTAAAAAAAAATTCATTAAATGGAACATTAAGATATGGTATTCATAGCTGGGTGATGGTGGTGGCACATGCCTTTAGTCCCAGCACTTGGGAAGCAGAGGCAGGCAGATCTCTGTGAGTCCAAGACCAGCTGGGTCTACAGAGTGAGTTCCAGGACAGCCAGGACTACAGAGAGAAACCCTGTCTTGACAAAAACGGGAAGAAAAAAAAAAGACATGGTATTCATCAGTATAATTAATAGTAAAGCCTAGCTATATGTCAACACAGCCAAATTTCTCTAAAACTAATTACTTCTCTTATTAGGTAATTCTTTTATGAATAGATCTTTATTATTTTTGAACCTCTTTGAAATCTTTAAGCCATGAAAACTTAGGGGAAATTAACTTATCTTTCCTTTGATACTTTTTATATTTCCATAACACTTTGAAAAAAACATACACGTTAATGACATAAAATTATGGCCAAGAAACCACTGGCTCAGTCAACAAAAACTAGAATATACTTGCATCCAAAACTACATTTAAAAAAAAAATCTCTGTGCTAGTCTGGAATTTGTCCCTTTTCATGCCAAGGTAGGAAACATATTCAATATTATATAAGCTCAATTCTCATGGCTGGTACCACAGAAGACACACTGAATAAATATGGCAATTTCAGATTTATTTCTTAAAGAATCAGTTATTTAATATATATCAGAAGATCTCTCAGTTAATTTACCCTATTGATCATGCCTGCCTTAAAATTTTGACTGAATGCTTTATCTTTTTTTGGTTTTTCAAGGCCCCTGTTTTTTCAAGGTCTCTGTGTAGCCTTGGCCATCCTGGCCTCAAAACTCACAGCGATTCACCTGCCTCTTCCTTCCAAATGCTGAGATTAAAGTTATGAGCCACCACTGCCTGACTGAAATCTAACAAGGGAAATACTTTTAACATAATCAATGTTCCCTGCCTAGCCAAGAAGTCAGTAAAGAAAGTAAGTTTCTATAATCTCCATCCTCTCACCCTCAAAGCTGAATTCTTACAAGTTCCCAAAACAATTTCAGGCAGAAATGAATATTTACTTATGTTAAGAGGTAAATATATTAAGTAATTCTCCTCCCCCTTCACTGTGAATGTATGCCTGAATCCAGTGATTAAAAAACAAAACAAACAACAACAAACCCCACAAAGTCTTTTGCCAAGTAATCTACTTTAATAAAAGTTTAGGCCACTTAAACTTAAATAATTTAATGTACTTTGAATAAAATATACTACATTTGATACCTTAATATTTCTTAAACTTCACTAGCCTAAAATCTGTATTATATAACCACATGAATTCTGTTTCCTGAGTATTTCAGTAACTAAATCTGTAAAGATTGGCTCCAGTTGCTGACCTGTCCATTCATCAAATTATAACTCATGGTGAACAGCGCTTGGAAGTAAAGTAACATTATGATCAAAAACGAATGTTAAATTTCACTTCTTAACTTTTCCAAACCATTTTACTGAGTGTGTGGTGGCAAAGGCTTCTGATCCCAGGAATTGGGAAGTAGAAGCAAATGGATCAGCAGTTCAAGGCCAGCCTCAGCTACACAGTGAATTCAAGACCAGCAGGGTTACACGAGACCCTCTCTCAAAACATCCAATGACGATCAGAAATAAAACAAAACAAAGCTGCCAACTCCAAGTGTTCTGTTTTATTCAGGTTAGCTTGTTTTGTTTACTTTTGTTCTTTGCTGTACATACGCTAGACCACTGCTGTACTGTGGAACTACCCCAGCCCTCCATTTAGTTGTTAGAGGCAGAAAAAGAAAATCAGAAAAGTTCAATGTTTACTCCTCTCAAAATATATAACTCACAGAATTGGTGCTGGATGCCAGTGCTTCGTGACTTTCTCTATTGGTGCTGGATTTTGGAGAACTTGGAGGACTCCGAGAAGTACAGACTAGATGAACCATATGATACTCATCTTGCTAAAATTAAAGAAGATCATATTTAAAGGAAAATTTACAGTTCAAAAAAGCCACTGGCTAAGCTGAAATACTGAAATTAAGACTTAAATTCCTTTCCTTTCTAGCCTAGCCATTTTGTTAATAATTGTTCAGTATTTGGAGATACCTTTGCCATTTTAACACTTTGCGGCCTTCTGAATTCAGTATTTTCTCTCCCTGCTTGAAGAATGGTTCAAATATTCAATAATTATTATGTTAATAGTACTTGGCATACACAAAGCATATTTGAAGCAATACTACAAAATTTATCAATATAAACTATTATTTCAATATAAAAACATATGATGTTTTAATAACAATATAAGAGCCACCTCGAAGTTTTTGACCCACAAATTTTAAATAGTGGACATACTTCAGTTACTTGAATATACTGATAAAAGAAACTCAATCTCATTTGCCTTAATTCTAGCAAGGTGAAGTATAGCTTTTTACTACTTTCCAAATTAAGCCAACTTTTTTTTATGTGTAACACTTATACACAGATGTAGAGCACATATTTGAACTGTATTCTATAAATATCCCACATTATTTGCACAAATTTACAACTATGGCTGAGAGAAGGCATTTCCAACCATGACTAGGCTGGTCTTTATGCTTTAGTGAGCTCACACACAAATTTACACAAGACATGGAGCTGGTAAGCTGGAAAATCTGATGGCACCAGACAACAATGAAGCAGAGTGACAAGTCAGTGTTTTTAAAGAACTAGGAGAACAGCAGCATGGGGAAGGGTGGATGGGCAAGAGTCAAGAAAGATGCCTGAGGTGAGAAAAGGAACCCAGACCTGTGCTCAGTTCCAAGGTGA
Organism: Peromyscus leucopus; assembly: GCF_004664715.2. NCBI lineage: Eukaryota > Metazoa > Chordata > Mammalia > Rodentia > Cricetidae > Peromyscus > Peromyscus leucopus. The sequence goes on along the minus strand of NC_051069.1, from coordinate 46,760,960 downwards.
ATTCAAGAAAGTCAAAGGTAGCCTCAAAGGAACTTACAATATTGTTAACAGCCAAACTAGTGCATTGGGGCACGACAGACAAATCAGTGCAACGGGGTACAATGACAGACATACGTGAAAATAACTTTGCAGAAAACTGAAAAGCCTGAACTACAGTCGCTTTAGGAGTCTAGAGGATGAAGTTCTTGGGGTTATGCTGTTTAAGGAAAGGCTTCAGACAGACAGCATGAGATAGGTGGTTTCTCTGCACAAATTGGACTCAGCTTCTGAACAGCAAACAATAAAGAGTAGTCAATGTGTAGCCCCATAAACCCAGGGCCAAGAGGTCATACTAATAACATTTATCACAACATCCATTCACTTTCAGGAAATACTTCTATGGAACATTTTATAACTAAAGTTTGTAGAGCCAATAACAATATTTTACTAAAAAGAAACCAACTTAAGAAAAACAGTTCAAAGAACTATTTAAAGTGTAACACTGCCTGAAGTGCTTGACATAAGATCTCCAACAGCTTTTGAGAGTGTGCAGATTCCAGGCTGTTCTTCAGAAAACAATGAACAACAAATGCATCTGTATTTCAAAAAGCAGATAGCATAACAGTTTTTAAACAGGAAAATAAAACAATGGTCAGGATAGCTCACTGATAGAGCTCTTAGTGCAAAGTCCTGGGAATCATCCCAGCACCACAAAAAGTAAAGAAAAAAAAATGAATAGGTGAGCACATCTTTAGGACTATGTTATATGATACTATAATGGTGGAAACATGCAATTATACATTTGTCAAAATCCACAGAGTATGCATCACCTATAATGATAACTTGGATGGAGTATGTATAATTTTAGTGGTAATGTTCACTGATCACAACAGATGTGCCACTAAAGCAGTTATGACAGCTGGGGTAGCATATACATTAGCGGGAAAGTGTATGAGAAATCTTTGTGCTATACCCTGCAATATGTTTTAGGTGGGCATATGGTAAAACACTACAGCCATTTGAAATCATACAACTGAACAGTCAGAAGCCACACTGGCAAAGCTAAAATGTCACTTAAGTAGAAGAAATGCATTGCCATTACATTTTGTTTCCCACAGGTTATCATAAACAGAATAAAACAGATCAGGAATATCTGAATTAAAAGTTAAGTTAAAAAGCCAAACACAAAGTATAAAGCTATCCAATCTTGCTGTATTCACAAACAAAAAAGCAGCATAGCAAGAATAAAAAGTTCTAACAGTAAAAACTTCACAAAGGACAATGAGCTAAAAGGTGCCATTAAAATAATTAGCATTCAAGTTGCCTGTCAAAAAGCTACCTTGAAACAGCACTGTCTGAGCATCAGCATTTAAATTCTGATAACAGGTATCCACCTAGGCACCATCCTATTTCCTTTCTTGAAATTAAACTCCTAACTTAAACCATTTTTATTAAAAATGTTATACATCCTGATTAAAAATGGGTTTAAAGAGAGGTTATCACTCTTTCACCACTGTGAATACTCTACTCTTGGAGTACTGATAAGTCAGTGTTTTCTTCTCAAAGATGAGAAACATCTGAACACAAATAACTTCAGATTTAGCTCAGATGGGCATACCAAACTGTTAGCCAAACGACCTCTGTGCTCTGCCCTGTTGTTACCTTCTGACTTATTGTATCTGTTCTGCTACCCACAGTGGTTGATGAACTCAACTGGCTAGACAAAACTTGAGAAAGACAGGTTCTCCCACTCTTCTAAGGAAGAAGGAGAGCTTACTTTTCTGAGAATGTCTTTCAGCTGCAGATGGTCAGGAAGCAGTCTGCCTGAATACACCAACCTCTGGTCCTTCGTCAACTAGAAATGGGATAGAAGAAAGAATTCAGCTTTTTAATTATACATATTTAAGGTTGGGGGAAACATGACTAAATATGAATAAAACTAAACTCTCTTTGAGGACAAATAAGCAGAAAAGCAGATATTTTAAGGACTTTTGTGTCCCAAGTTCTGCTTAAGGCATTTAAGAGCTGAGCAAACAGCAGCGTATCTATAATACAACAAAAATTTTAAAAAAAAAAATGCAGATCATCACCATTAAACTTGACAAAAAGATAAACCAGAAGTTTGCTTTATCAACTATAATGTAGTGGTCTTAATTAAAAGTTTTCAAGTTCAAATAAATGGAAAAGCAAAGGGCCTTCTATCAATAGTCAATAGATCAATTTTCAAGATCACCAGTGATTTTGAACTATTTTGTAGTATTTTTTAATATAAAGTATATAAAGATTTATTTTCTTCCTTCCAAACATAACACAGAAGAATTTATTGCTCTTAATTTGAAAGCTGTAGTGATATATTGTGTACCCTAATAAACTTGCCTGGAGATCGGAGGACAGAGCCAGCCACTAGATTAGACATAGAGGCCGACAGTGGTAGCACACACCCTTAATCCTATCAAATGGGGATCCATCCGGATCTCTGTGAGTTCAAGGCTGCACTGGAAACAGAGCCAGGCAGTGGTGGCACACACCTTTAATCCCATTCAGTACTGGGAAGCACACTCGCCTTTAATCCCAGGAAGTGACATGGCTGGGCGGAGAAAGGTATGTAAGGCGTGAAGAACTAACTTAGTTCAGCTGAGACCCTTTCGGGTGAGGACTCAGCATTTCAGTCAGAGGAGTCATGGAACTGGTGAGGTGAGGTTGGCTGTGACTTGCTCTGCTTCTCTGATCTTTCAGCTTTCACCTCAATATATGGCTCTGTGTTTTCTATTAATAAGACCTCTAAGATTCGAACAAAAAATTCGAACAACAGAAAGTCATTTAGATTTAAGGGAAGTTTCCATAACTATTCTAGCTTTAACTGTTTCTTCCACTTAGAAATATCTACACATGTTCAAAACAGCAAAACCAAAGAAAAATCAACACAAACACATGGAGATTCGGCTGTCAGCTCTATTGTAACCTATAATAGAAAGTATGTTCTGGTTGGCTCTGTTACATTTTAGTACTTCATGATAAATCTGCTAACGTTCACATTGCTAGCATTACTTAAAATTAGTGTGGTTTTGTTAGTCCCCATTAGGCCTATTTGCAAACGTCCCTTGAATTCCATGAAAATCATCTATTAGTTATGCCAAATGTTAAACCCAAAATCCAACCCAAGCCATAAATACAATTCTAAACAAACTGTACTTTCAGCATGGCTATGACAAGAGTCATATACCTGAAAATCATAATAGAAATTGTTATGCCGAGTGAGATCTACAGTTCAGGCATTCTTCGACACCAAAAGACACTATAGAAACGCAGTTATTCTTCCAAGATGCTTAACTGACAGACATGATTTTAATGTACCATTTCTAAAATGCAAAGTGTAAATTCCTATATTTAAAAAAAGCAAATATAAAGTTTTTTTTAAATGCCACGTCTTGAAAACTCTAACCAGCACATAAAAACTGAATAGAGCTCTGTATACATCTGGTATTCGTCTTATTTCCTGCCATTTAACATCCTTCCCTCCATTCCTTAAACTCTAGATTTTGTTTGTTAATGAGATAACTAGTATCTAGAGAGCAGAAGTCTTGGGATGGGGGCAATTTAGAGTCTGTTGGTCAGAATCACATGCTACAACCTGGTAAAACCCATCTGAAGAAGGAGAGAGAAGGGCAGACCTGCAGTTCTTAGATATGGGATCTGACAGTACATTTTCAGAAGTGAATTCAATTAGATGACACTCAGCTGGTGTCTTCAGAGCAAAAATTTTCACACATTTTGGTGAGCAGAAGTCACAGAAGTATTCTGTATTGAATGCTGTGATATAGGAGAAAGCAAGTTTCTTAATCTGTAGCCAACAGGCAGTGAATGGAAAATATATAGGCACAAGTTAATACTAAGTAAAGAATGAGTCAACACCTGGCCAAATTCTAAAGTTCATTTTATAAGTCTTATAGCATCGTAAACCATCATTTTTTCACTAGACCAAACATTTAATTAGCAGACACTTGTGTTGTACCATCACTCGGCCTAAAGAACAGCTCTTCTGCATGATTTTTTTTCTTTACTTCAATATAAAAATTCTCTAACATGCAGAGTGGATAAAATAAAAAGAATCACTACCATGTTAAAGAACTCTCTCAAGTACTCATCATCAACTGCCATTCTACAATTCTTAATCTATCCTTTTCCTTCCTACTCCTGGAAACTTCACCTCTCGAGGAGATTACAGAAGAGCAAATGCATCTCTCTTTTCACTTGATTTGGTACAAACTTTAGGGTTTAGGTTTTGGTTTTTAATAACTACAAGACTGCAACATTCAACCATGCAGCTCAAATTTTCTCTTTTTTTTTTTTTTTTTTTTTTTTTTTTTTTTTTTGGTTTTTCGAGACAGGGTTTCTCTGTGTAGCTTTGCGCCTCTCCTGGAACTCACTTGGTAGCCCAGGCTGGCCTCGAACTCACAGAGATCCACCTGGCTCTGCCTCCCAAGTGCTGGGATTAAAGGCGTGCGCCACCACCGCCCGGCAAATTTTCTCATTTTTGATATAGTTTAAATCAAAATTCAAACAAGAGTTACATGCAAGACTGAATTATGTCTCAATCTTTTTATTTATGTTCTGAGACAATGGCTCATGTAACCTAGGTAGGTTCCAAGCTTGCTATACAGTTGCAGATGACCTTATCTTCTCATGTATTGCAGCCCTATACAGCTGCAAAGGAGCTGGAACTTCCGGTCCCCTTGCCTGCACTTGCTAAGCACTGGGATTACAAGTGTGTGACAGCATGTCTAGTTATGTGATGCTAGGGAACAACAAACACAGGGCTTCATTTTACCACCTAAACTACATCCTCAAACATCTATACTTTGTTTTCATTTTTCCTGTGTATTTCTGAAAAAAGTCATCTCATCTGTTTTACAGTTACACTCTGTCCTGTTTGGGTCAGCTGTATCCTCCTGGTACTCCATCTGTAGTAGTTAAGTGTGGAGGGCTAAGTAGGCTCAGATGAAGGTCAGTGACAGGAGTACTTTGTGACAGAGCTAGGTACTTCCTGCACCATCAGCACATGTAGATTAGGATGGTGACTTTTAGTGATACTGAGCTTGATCAGTGGTTGATGTTGCCAGACTGATCTGTCCCTTACATACTTCCTACCTACCTTGTTAACTAGCTACTGAGTTGCTCCATTCTTTCACTAGGAATAGCAAACTCATTTTTCTAATTCCAGAATTCCTTTTGTTTTCAGTATGATCATTCTAGATCTTTATCTTGTCCACTATCTGGTTACTCAGTCTATGAGGAAAACAAGCACAATGTATAACTACTTCCCTTTGTCAGTTTTTAGGGTGACTGCCCAAGCAACCCCCAGAGTGACCAGTGAGGTGCTGATAATCCTTTTCGTTTAGTGTCATTGAGAGTTCATAGAATTTTATGCTTTTGAACACTACCATTTTCTTTTTCCATTTACTCCTCAGACTGTACCATCTTTGAACATTGGGAATCCCTTAAAGTTTACTCTAGTGCCATTTGACGTGATCTTTGTCTGCTCTAACAGTCTTCTTGCTTACAGATACAAAGTGTCCCAGGTTCCGCTTCAACATTTTCTACAGAGGCCTAGAACTGCCACCGATCAGGTGCCCAATTCTTTTTAATTGAAATGGTACCTAAGACAAAAATCTGAGAATTCGTAGTACTTACTTTTGTCTTTAGTGGGCAAAGCTACAAAATAAGTTCTTATTTTTTAGAAAAAAACAAAAACAAAAACTCAAAACCCCTGAATTCAGACTGGTATTTTCCATTTCAAGTTTTTACTTATTTATATCTTCTCTCACCTTTAAAACTAACCTTGTTGATGGAATTCATATGCTCTTTGAAAATTGTTTTACATTACTTATAATCTCAAAATAATAATCACAAGATTGTTACTAATGATTTGAATGAAATCTATGACTTCTAGTAGTTTTTCCCTCCCTGTCCTAAGATACATACTACTAGGAACACACAGTCAAAACAATGAGCTCCCTGGAAGCTGCAATGCCAACCTGACAGGCAAAATGGCCACTGGTGCAATAGTGGCCTGTCTGCTATAGGTTCTGATTGGATGTGGGGGTGCTGTGGGATGTTCTGTATGGCAAATGTGATGCTCTGATTGGTCAATAAATAAAATACTGATTGGCCAGTGGCTAGGCAGGAAGTATAGGCGGGACTAACAGAGAAGAGAAAAGAAAGAACAGGAAGGCAGAAGGAGTCACTGCCAGCCGCCACCATGACAAGCAGCATGTGAAGATGCCGGTAAGCCATGAGCCACGTGGCAAGGTATAGATTTATAGAAATGGATTAATTTAAGCTATAAGTACAGTTAACAAGAAGCCTGTCACGGCCATACAGTTTGTAAGCAATATAAGTCTCTGTGTTTACTTGGTTGGGTCTGAGTGGCTGTGGGGCTGGCGGGTGAAAGATTTGTCCTGACTGTGGGCCAGGCAGAAAAACTCTAGCTATAGTGGGGTCCACTCCATAATAATAATAATAATTCATGCCTGACACTGCAAACCTGATGAAAGACTCATAGCTAAGGTCATGACTATGGTTGTTCTGCTAAATGTATATGGTGTCAAACTGCCCTTTAAATATTTGTTTACAATCATAAATTAGTGCTGTTCTCAGCCTTGGTCAGAGAAGCTTGTGTGCAGCGGAAAACAGTTAATTTAGACTCATAACTGGTCAAAGGGTTGAGCGAACACAAGATTGCTGAGAATTCTGTCTGAAATAAGACATCGTATCTCCTCCAAAGGCTCAGGAACACACTGTGGAAGAAGGGGCGCAAGAATGCAGGAGCCAGAGAATGGCAAGAAATGTGACATGATATGGCCATCAACCACAAAAGTCACAGCAACAGAGGCTACCTGCACAAGATGGGGCCCATCAACATTCCTCAAGGATGGGGAGGGGCTCACAGGCCCAGCCCTCCCTGAGGAGCTATGGGCAGCTAATGGCTGCTGGAGAGGGGGGTCATATTCCTCAGTGGTGCAAGCATTTGTAAGTGCCCTTTGTCAAGCCAGTAACCCCCTGTTCCCTTCCCCCTGTAATTTTATATTCCTTCTCATTATAGAAATACAAAATTCTCCTTCCCTTCTTACATAAATGGCAAGAAACTATGCTTGTTCTCTGATGCCATGCTTTCTCAGTACATCGTGTAGATAACACCTTAGCAGTACACAAATAGATTCTTAATTCTTTCTGACAAATGCAAAATACTCTATTGTACTTAAGTACTACATTTATTTATTTTTATTCAAATGTTTCCAGGCTTCTGAAATACAGGAACCTTCTCTCACATTGTTCTATTTATCTCTGCATTCCCCCACAAAGCATCCTACAAAAAGTTTACTAATATGCTAGTGAAAACAATCTTGCCAGAGCAACAGCTACAAAAAAAAACAAACCTAACTGGAAAAGACTCAAGAGAAAAGGACAGCAATGTAGTGAGAAAGAGTAAATATATAAAAACTAACAAGGCATTCTGCCCCACAGGAGAGTAAGAGGACAAGAGAAGTAGGATCTAGAGAAGGTCTAGTATCTTTGTTTCTTGAATATTTCTTTTGTGGATTGGGTCTTTTTTTTTTTTTTTTTTTTAAGAAATAACATCTGTATGCCAAAAGGAAGAATCTAATAGAAAAAACTGACATTGTAGGATAGAAAAATAGATTATCAAGAGCAACATCACTGATTTGCTACAAGTGGGGTCTTGCATATAGGAATCGGACTCACAGATAGGGCAGTATTATAGATAGCTGAAGAGGAGTCAGGAAATGTGTACAAGATCCTACAGCCATTACATTTCTCATCTACAAAAGAGGATAACAACAGTATTTACTGCACAGGCTGGAGTCTAAGAAGAGAATGCACATCAACCTCCTAAAGCAGAACACATTTAAGGATGACAGATATTAATTTCTGGTATCTATATTATGTGGTTTCACGAAGACCTAACAGGACTATGTGAAACCATTGGAAAGTGATACATCTTTCCAGCGTGTTGCTTTGCAACTTCAAAGCAACACTCAGGATGCTCAAGAGTATGAGTGGTACAAAAACAAACTTGGCTAAGGCTACAGAAGGCTGGACAAGAAAGCCTTGACTCATACTAAAATAACTTTCAAGTCTCTATTTCAAAAGGTAACAATGGGAGTCTTTAACCTTCTCTGTACAGAAATACATCTTGATGTTGGCAGAAAGTCCATGTCCAAAGCTTAAGTCATTTAACCTCAGATTTTTAGTAGAAGAACGCAATGTTTACCAACTACTTCTAAGGAGTGACCTACCTGTACATTATCTACTTTCTTTCTTATATAGACTTTCTCTACTTTCTTATTAAACTGTAACAGCAATAGAATTAATCAGAAACTATCACTTCTGAGCAAGAAATAAAAATGTTAGAAAATGCAGTATTAAAGACTACTGATCCACACACACTTCCAGTATAAGCCTATAAGTCTATACAATATAGTAATAATAATATATATAAAGTACACTAGAAAAACAATTTTGTAATTCATTTTGAGACTAACTTTTCCCAGAAGCAATAGCTTCAGACACTTCAGTCTCCAGAAGCATATGCTTGAAAAACCTACATCATAACATATTTTGTAATATTACTCAGTTTAAAACACAAGAACTAGGACTGGGTTTCAAAGTAGTTCAATCAGTAAAATGCCTGCCATTCAAGAAGACCTGAGTCTGGATCCCCAGCACCAACATAAAAATCCAGGCACAGCAATGAACATTTGCAATCCTTGTGCTCAGGAGGCAAAGACAGGTAGATCCCTGGAGCTCACTGATGAATCCGGGAGTTCTAGGTTCAATGAGAGAGCCTGTCTCACAGACTGGGCAAGTGGCTCAGCAGCTGAGTGTACATACAGCTTGTGTTTGATTGCTCTTCTGTTACTATGACAAAACATTGACCAAAACAACCTGAGGAAACAAGGGTTTAATTTATCTTACAAACACAGGTTACAATCCACCACTGAAAGTCAGAGCAGGAGCTCAAGCAGGAACCTGGAGGCAGGAACTGAAGCAGAGATCATTATAGGTGGATGTTGCTCACTGGGCTTGTGCTCCATAGCTCATTTTGCTTGTTTCTATACAAGCCAGGACCACCTGCTCAGAAGTGGCACTGCTCACAGCTGGCCGGGCCTTTCCACATTGATCATTAACCAAGAAAATGTCCAGGGACTTGCCTACAGGCCAAATGTCTCTGATGGAAGACATTTTCTCAGTGGAAGTTACTTCTACCCAAATGATTCCAGCTTGTGTCAAGATGACAAACAAACAAACCCAGAACATAAGCTTTTGCACAGGACCCAAGTTCAGTTTCCAGAACTCAGAACAATCACTTATAACTCTAGCTCTACATAACTGCTTATAACTTCAGCTCTACAAACACCCCAAAAATTTAAATAAAAAAATTAAAATTCCAAAGTACTGAAATCTCATAACTATATATAGAGTGACCACCTAGACTTTTACATCAAAGATAAAATTTCAAAATCAAGTATTTTGAGAACTCCTAGCTCTCAAACTATGGGTCTTTCATTTGAACGTATGCATAATTATTAAATTTTAGAACTAACCAGTCATGGTGGCACACACCATTAATTCCAAGTACTTGGGAGGCAGAGCAGGCAGATCTCTCAGTCTGAGGCCAGCCCCGTCTACAAAGTGAGTTCAAGACAGCCAGGGCTACACGGAGAAACCCTATCTCAAAAAGTAACAAGTAAACAACAGCATATTCCATTAACCTAAAAAAAAAAAAAAAAAAAAATGCCATCTAAATGACTAAGCTAATAGCCTAGAGAGAATCCCTTTCCCCCAAAATTCTTCCTTAAAGCTTTACCTACTAATCAGAAACATGGGACAATGGCTAACCAGTCTCTAACCCAACAAAAGACTGTGACATTTACAAGATGACATCAGGCTTCCACTTGCATCACTGCAATGGAGTAAAGGGTTCATTCTCATTCAGCAGTATCACTGGTCTTTGACCCTCATGGCCTTTTGCTCAGTTGTCCATCCAATTCCAAAAGACATGTTTCTTGTATCTTTCCATCTAAGTGCTTTGTTTCTCTCAGTCAGAGACCCATATATCCAATGGCTATGACATGTGACATGGTCTAATGTTTAACAGGTAACTCACAGGCAAAAAACTAACAATGGACGCCAAATGCTAGATCCCCATTCCTTCTTCTTTCCTATGCTTATCCCACCTGCCCTTGGTTGTTAAAGCGAAATACCTGGGCATAATCAACCCCTTTCATCTCGCCTCCTATACATAACTGGCATTAAATCTGTTAAGAGTATCCACTCAGATCTACCCACTTTTTCCTACCTCTACTGGCTAAGGCCCTAACATACATCATTATCTCCTGCCTAGGCTTTTGCAGCAGCCTCTCAGCTAGTTTTCTTGCTTCCACTCTGAAGTCAGGACCTACAGTGATCTTTTTAAAATGCCAACCAATCCTGACCTATTCTAAAATACATGGGATTTAATACTAACTAAGTGAATTTTTTTTTTTCCAAGGCAGGGTTTCTCTGTATGTAGCCCTGGCTGTCCTGGAGCTTACTCGGGAGACCAGGCTGGCCTCAAACTCACAAAGATCCACCTGCCACCTGACTCTGAGTGCTGGAATTAATGGCGTGCATTGCCACCACCTGGCTCCAAAATTTTTTTTTTTATTTTATTATTATGTGTGAGTGTATGGGGGAGGAGGCAAGAGAAGTGCCTTTACCCACGAGCCATCCCATGGGCCTATCTACTCTAACTCCTTCACTGCGGCCAATCCTGACCTTGATTTCTTTCCTATCTCCTCTAGTCTTCTTTCTCCCTCAACCTTCTAAACAAGCTATCATTCACTTAGATTCCCAGTTCCTTCCCAACTAGAACTTCTTGCTTGTGGTCTTCCCTGCTTGTGGTCTTCCCTACCAGCTGCTGCAGCTTTTAATCATCCTTTCAGATCTTGACTTGAACATGGCCTCAGGCAGGCCTTGCTGACTGACCAACTTAGTACAGTTTCTCCTGCCACTCATCCTGCTTCTTTCCATCCTGAAACAAACCACAATCGCCAATTACATGTACAAGTTTGTGTCCCTAAAAGAAATACCAATGCTAAGACTTAAAGGGTGCATTATCCCTTTTGCTCATTATTTTGTCCCCTGAGCCTGGCACTGTGCCTAAGTAGATGCTAAATGCAATGTTAAATGAAATATGGAAAGTTCAGAATAGTTTGCATATATTTTGGGGAAAAACTCATTTAGCACTATTTTATAAGTTATTATTAAGGAATAAAATGAGATATTCTATTAATCACAATAGCTTGAAACACTTGCTAGGACAAAATTCATCTGGTTAATTTCCACAAATGATGCACTGATATTAACAGATTATGAAGGAACAATTGTGCAATAGTATTTTAGCATTTCCCCCCATAAATTGTGGTTCACAAAGAAAAAAATTAAAAAATAAAAAATAAATTATGGTTCACAGCATACACAAAAATGCAACAAAATTACAGGTAACCTTCTAGAACATGTGGACCAAAAACAAATACAGACAAAGGTGTAGGGAAATTAGAACTCTCACACATAACTAATGGTGTAAACAGGGTTGCTACTGTTGACAATTTTTACAATTGCTCAGAAGTGAGAAATAGCCACCCTCAGACACAGAACTAAATCCAATTATACCCCTAGGTATATGCCACAAAGAGCTGAAATCAATGTCTACTCCAACACTTTTATAAGAATGTTTATAACTTCATTGTTAATAAAGGCCAAAAAGTGGAAGGAAGCCAAATGTCCATCAACTACTGAATGAAAACATAAAGTACGGCATTCACATACAATGACATATTCAGCCATAAGAAGAAATGGGGTTCAGATACACATTATAGAATAATGACTATTATGGTAAGTGAGAGATATCAGATATAAAGGCCATCTATCTATGTTCCCTTTATATGAAATGTCCTAAATAGGAAAATCCAGAGACAGAGAAGATTAGTGGTTACCAACAGCTTAGAGACAAATAATAGGGAGTAACTACTAATTGGGAGGTGATGAAAATGTGCTACAGGTAGGCAAGTGATAACTATGAAAATACAAAATGCCAGAGATGTATAATTTAAATGACAAACTTTACAGTATGTGAATTATAATTTAGTAATACATTGTTGGTCTCATCTAAAATATTCAAATGCATTCAGATCATCCAATGTTTTAAAAAGAAAAATGAATTGTTTGATTTGAAAACAGAAAAAAAAAATGAGTTTTTCATACGCCTAAATTGAGACAAAATTTTTTCCTTGTTAAAAAAAAATCACTTTGCCGGGCCGTGGTGGCGCACGCCTTTAATCCCAGCACTCGGGAAGCAGAGGCAGGCGGATCTCTGTGAGTTCGAGCCAGCCTGGCTACCAAGTGAGCTCCAGAAAAGGCGCAAGCTACACAGAGAACCTGTTCGAAAACCAAAAAAAAAAAAAAAAAAAAAATCACTTCAACTTAAGTACCAACAATCTGAAATCTAAAGCAAGCCAGATGACAATAACTTTTACACAACTAGTTGCTTTGACATAATCTATAGCATTAGAGAAAGTACAGAATTTGAGCTCTCAAAGTTTAAGTTGAACATGTGATATGACTTCATTTCTTCACTATTCTTTTCCTTGATTGAAAACCCACTTCTCTGGAGAGTGAGTGACTATGATCAAAACACACTATTTGAAACCCTCAAGGAACAAACTGAAAAATGGAAGAGGGGAGAAAATCCACTTCTCTATCGAGACGATGCTGGTGTCTATAGCAAACCCCCAGAGCTCAGTAACTTCACACACTAAAAATGAATTTTTTGCTGAATAAATTACATGGTATCTTTAAATATAAGAATTACAAAGACTCAGTATTAGCTAGTCAGAAGTACTAAACCATTTCTGTGGCTCTCTAGCACAAAATCAATAAAATTAACTGTTAACACTATTCTTCTTGGTGTTCACTCCTCCAACCAAAAGTCAGCCAATCCCATTAGTACAGTTCCTCCATAGATAAAGTGTGGTCATGTACAGTGGGGCAGGCTTTGCTAACTAACAAACAAAGAAGATCCAGATGGATCTCTCAGGAACCTAGAGGCAAAGCTAGTCTATTCAACCATCTGTTTACGCAGCTGGCCAGAAAAACTCTGCTACCCACTTAAGATACAAAAGCCAAAGCAAGAAACCTGACAGAATATAAAAGAATAAATAAATACTATTCCTGAGAATAAATATTAAGAAGTTTGAACAGAAAAGATCTGGCTGGGCAGTGGTGTCGCACGCCTTTAATCCCAGGCAAGGCAGCCAGATCTCCGAGTTCCTGAGTTCGAGGCACCCTGGTCTACAAAGCTAGTTCCAGGACAGCCAGGGATGTTATAAACCTCATCTGGGCTCACAATGAACCTGGCTAGACAGCCTGGCCAGTAAACCCTAGGAATCCTCCTACCTTTTCCTCCCCACAGCTAAAATTATAGGCATGAGCAACTCTCTGCCTAGCTTTTATGAATGTCACGGCTTGAATCTGAAATGTCCCCTGTAGATCCATGCACTGGACTGGTTGTCAGCCGATGGAGTTTTTAAGAAGTAACTAGATTGTGCAGACTCTAATAGAGTAGTCCACTGATAGATTCACATTTGATGGCTTTATTGGGACATGAAGGAAAGCTGGATGCAGGACCTCATCTGGACTTAGGTTTCTCAGGTGTGTGTCCTGGAATGGTGAGTATCTGATGGTCTTTTCTGACCTTCTTGGGCACCAGGTACACATTTGGTGCACATACATACATAAGGGAAAACACTCATACACAACGATCTAGAAAAACAATTTAAATATTCACAACAGTCTGACATATGAATTTACAAAATCAACTATATTTTCTTACTTCAAAAGATTCACTAGTATGAAAAGATTAAAGTTTGTTTGTTTGTTTGTTTTGTGTGTGTGTGTGTGTGTGTGTGTGTGTGTGTGTGTGTAGACAGGTAGATAAAAGACTAAATAAGTCTCTCATATATGACTTAAGAAAATCATGTCAAACTCAGAAACAAAACCCCTACATGTTCTCCCTCATATGTGGATCCTAGCCTATAACATATATGTGTATATATGTCAATAAGTATTACTGTGGATGTATTATAAAATTTAAAAAGGAGACCAAGAAAGGGTAACAGCAGGTAATAAGGAATGATAAAATGTAGGAAAAGAATGGCCATTTTAACTGTATAGAAGTTTACAGAGATGTATAGAGCTTGTGCCTGGGCAAGTGTTTAAGTAAGTCCTTAAACTCACTATGTGATGTTTCTATTTGTAAGTTAATAAGAATAAAGTGATTAGAGAAAAAATCTCAAAAAAATGGAAAACAAAGAGACAAAAAAAACCCTCTGTCCTAAAAGTCATGACCCTATCTATTATGCCCAACTTTATTAGCATAATCAAATTCCACGTAATTTCAAAATATTAATTTTGAACTTTTTTTTTTTTTTTTGGTTTTTCAACACAGGGTTTCTCTGTGTAGCTTTGGAGCCTGTCCTGGAACTCAGCATGTAGACCAGGCTGGCCTCATGCCTCTGCCTCCCGAGTGCTGGGATTAAAGGCATGAGCCACCACCGTCTGCCCTAATTTTGAGCTTTATGTGGATTTTTAAAATTTATGATAATGATTCAATAAAAGTAATCTTCAACTAACTGGTAAGTTCTAATAACTAGTATACATGTACTTTGAAAATAGAAACTATTACATTTCAGTTCCCATACACAGCTCAATCACAAATATCAAATAGCCTTAAAGAGCTAAATACAAGGAGGCCACAAAATATGAATTCTGGGAAAAATGAATTCTGTGAATTTTTAAACATGTCTCTAATTAAATTCACTCAGTCCAAAGCTCCAAGAGATTCAGAAGTACTATAAATGGAAGCATGGTTACCTAAACAGCCTCTAGTCACTATCTCCTTACAACAATAACCAGCACAAAGAGGTTTCCACTCACAGACCATTCAGTCACATGCCAGATGTATGTGCAATAGAGACTGCCAAAGTATAGAAATTAATACACTGACAGAACAAAGCAACATACTCTGCAATCTTAAAATATTATGTTCCCACATTTTCTCTATAGTTTATCAGAATAAACAGTAATAACCACACAGTAAGCTGATTAGGTGCTAGCACATTAATAAGGATATGTTACTCAACTATGTAGTTTCTAAGTATCATAGCATCCAAATGCATATCTTTTTTTTATTAAAGAAAATTACTTAACATGTATGGGTATTTTGCCTTCATATATGCCTATGCACCTAGTGTGTGTCTGATGCCCATAGAGGCCAGAAGACGGCATTAGATCCCCTGGAATTGTAGTTTAAGACATTTGTGAACTGCCATGTTGGTGCTGGCAAATGAACCCAATCCTCTGCAAGAGCAACAAGAGCTCTTAAATTCCTGAGTCATCTCTCCAGCCCCAAACATCTTTTAATAGTTCAATTTATTGTTTTCTGTTTATAGGTGTATAATTGATACAGTCAAGTCTACAAGGCAGCCTTCATCTCATTGTATATAGCCGAGTGTGTGTCTATGTGTATGTGTGCATATATAGATATGGCTAAAGGCCTTGACTTTCAAGTCAAACCAGCTTGGGTTCAAATCCCAATTCTACTTAAGAGTTTTATGACTTTAAGCAAAAGACTCATCAAGTCTCTGTGTCCTCATCTATAAAAGAGTTAACATCACAAGGTGTCTACCACAAGTAAACATTACAGAGTATATCACATATTTAGTAGAATGCCTGGCTTAAATGGCAGTTTAAAATCAAAGCAATTAAATAAAAGCATTTTAGACAATCAGTATTACATAAAGAGAAATTTAAACTAAAAACTCTAGAACCCCCTAAAGCATTAATGCATTATTAAACAAAACTTTACATTTTTTCCAAAAAAAAGGCATAAGGATAAGACTACAAAATACTTGAGTAAATTTTAGTCAGCAGTCATTAAAAAGTTCAAATTTCTTTTTTTTTCATCATCTTCACATTAAATTCAACAGTATCATTTGTTCACAAAGTGTTTTTTTAAAATCTGAGCCATACTGCTAGGTGACATGAAGCCCTCTTAAATTTGTTAAAATTATATAAGACAACTGTCTTATCAAGTAAAAAGTATTCATGTATATGGATTCTATCACCTTGAAATCAACAGTCCTGAAGTGGTCAAGTTACTACATTTTTTTTAATGACCTAAATAAGGTAATAGGGAATTACAAAAAAAAAAACAAACAAAAAAGTTCCAAAAGCTACAAGACAAACTACTTCCACTGAAGAAAAGGAGAACTTCCTTCTGGACTGCAGAATGTTATATTCTCAGAACAGAACCTATATACAATTGGTCCTACTCTTGCTTCTTGAATTCCAATTGAATGTCAAAGTAAAGGAAGAGCTTGGAAAGCTAGCACAAGCCTCCCTGGCCATCAGGGAAGACAGAAGACCTAAGCACTGGAAGTGACTGCTGTAGTTTTACCACCATAAAATAAACAGCAAAGGCAGAGGAGATGTATCCAGAAGGAAGACACACATCACAAGGAATTTGGACCCCAAGCACTGGAAAGGTTTGCCCTCAACATCAAATTCAGGGTAAGTCAACTCTATCTCTAACTACCTACCGTTTGCAAGTAAGAAATTAAGTAAGAGAGATGGAAAAGTACCTAACTAGACAGGTGAATTTTATATATTTTTAATTTCTATTGGATAGTACATTCTATTGAACAATTCGATATTCAACCATTTGGGTATTTACATCTCTGATAACTAAGTCCAAGTTCAGACTAGAATCCAACACTCAAGGAAAAGTGGCCTTCCGACAGGGTTCTTCAACATCCTGTAGCAATTACTGAAATTTAAGAATGATTATTTCATACTTCAGGCCAATTTCAGGAGTGAAAAACTAAATCCATCAATAACAGCAAATGTCCTTTTAGAATAGGCTTTATAATGATCTAAAACACTACCAACCTGAACTGTTACTGGTGAACTTTCCAGTTTCTAAACCAATTACCAGTATCTTTGGAAGTTAGTTGAATTCCAAGAGCTCATCTCCACATACACTTTTCATATATATATGACAAATATCTTCCCCTTCTGCCCATTAAGTATCTAGTCTTTTTACTTAGAACTGTATTGCTTATTATTACAGTAATGTAAGGTTTAGGGTCATCAGTGCAACATTAACTCTGAAAGAATGGTACTTGTTAAAGGGGAGCGGGGAGAAAAGAAGAGCTAGAAGACCTATAGTTCCATAACTTGGGAAGCTGAGATGGGAGAATCACTTGAGCCAAGAATCTGAGATCATGCTGTGCAAACCAGTAAGACCTTGTCTCACAAGAAAGGTGAAGCGTGAACACATGAATACACACATAGGATACACTTAAAACACTGGAAGAGCCAATGTGAGTCACTGTGGGCAGTCACAAGGATCTCAACTCTTGCTATAATCTTGCTTCATTACAAAACATTTCGACTTCTAAATAACCTCAAAAAGAAAATATTTATGACTCCCAATTCCAAGAGCTGATGTCTTCTCTAGCTACAGGGTACCACTAACTGCAGTTACTCAGCAACTGTGATATTCCAAAATTAATTCCAGTTAACAAGTCAGAGCAGAGACCTGTAAAGTCTAATAATTACACAAAATTTTCAACCTAGAAATGAACTTGACAAGGCATTACAATTCACTCAGAAAACTTGCTAGAAAAATGTTACAAGGTTAAGTCATTAATTAGAGTATGTGGTGCAGCCTCCAAAAGACTCTCCAGAGTGTCTATGAGTTGGGCAAGTCAGGAAAAACAGTTTTGCAAGTGATCTCTTCAGGCATTAACATCCAGCTGCACCAACAGTCCTTCGCTAGTGATTAGCTGTGCAAGGGCAAACCTCCAGCCTCAAGTAGGCTTATCCCTGGGCAGAGAAGGAAAACAGGCTTCACATTTCTATCTCACATAGTTTCTTTTTTTTTTATTTTTAAGAGAAATGTTTTAGAACAGTACTAAATTTGTTTTGGTTTGGGGGACAGGATCATACTAGCTTCAAGCTCACTATGCAGCTAATGACCCTGAACTGCTGATCCTCCAGCTTCCACCTCAGGTGCTAAGATTATACCACAAGGGGTTTAATGCAAACTTCTGATCCACATATTGCAGATCAAGTCCCTTAACGGTGAAATAGTATAACACATGGCTCTCACCTTAGTACACACCATACAGGTATGTACTAAGAATGTACTTAAGACTTAAGAATGTACAAACAGTATTTTGGACTGTTACAAAATCTATGTCTTTCAATTATGACTATTCTCACACGGTGCTTTCTATTTCAAAAATATGGGAAAACAATAATATGCAACAGAAAAAATTTATAAACCTCAATTTCTTAGCGAATTGTTATCCTGGTGTAAATCTTCACTTTCAAACCTAAGCTTTGAATAAGCCAAAGTTCTAACTTTTTTAGTTTGCTCCCACTACTTAAGTAACTCAGTGTTCCCCCGCATACTAAAAATATTTGTGTCACAAATACAGCTAATGCCAAATGAGTTTAAAACAAACAAACAACAAAATATACACCCTCCTGCTTTGCAATAAAATAATTCAGTGGTTATTCCAGAAGTCTAAATCTTAAACAATACTGCAATAGACACGGTTGTAACTCATAAATATCTTAACACAGACCAACATCTTCCATACTTAGGAGCACAAAACAGGCCTAAAAAGCAGTTGTTTTCCAACTAGCTGATGGTAAATATGCCAAAATATTTCCCACCCTAAAAAACAAGCCTCTTTATTACATTTAATTATAAGATTTAGTAGTTGAATACTAGGTATTCAAGAATGAAAAAGTTATACAATAGAGAATATGAAAGCCTCAAATATACTCTAATGGTATACTTCTCTCAACTATTCAAAGACTTACCAACTACGTACCTTCAAATCAGACTGTGGTGACAAATGGCGACATTCTGCTTATCTTTCCAATACCAAGATATAGTTAAGAATGGAAAACAAAGCCACACTGATTTGAGCAAAACAGATGACACAACCAAATAATAAAACGGGCATCAAATGACGTGTGTGTGAAGAACTGCTCGTCTCAATGTATCTTCAGGAGAAATGTGAGGTGGGAAGTGGGGAAACAAAGTGAGTCTGCAACTTACAACATGTGCAATGGAGTGATGGTTAAAGCATAATTTTCGCTAATTCACATACTTATTCCAGAAGAGAAAAACATTCTCTTCACTATCATGAACATATTCCTGACCCAGGAATTTAAAATTAAAATGGAATTTTGGCCTAGAAAGCAATGAAAGTTCTAATATGGGCTGTGATTCTTTATCTCAAAAACAAACAAAATAGCATCGGACATTCACATGAGATGGATGACTTTAAGGTCCATGGAAGATGGTCCCTTTTCCATAACTGCAAATTCTTGTCTCTTGGTATTTCTGTATACTCGCTAATTAACTGAACCTCATTAGGCAGATAACAACGATGGTTCACTCAGGAGACACCCGCAACCTCAGAACCAAAAGTATTTCGAATGGAGACCTATTTGACTGGCGAGGAGGGGGCAGGCTGGGAGAAGGGAAGTACCAGGCACACGGGTGGGGGCTGCAGGTCAGAGCAGCTGCGTCCAGTTTTACACTTACTGGTTTGCTAGGGTACACGTTAGATAGATGCGTTTTTAGTTTCCCCACGGTCCAGTTCAAGAAGCAGCTAATAGTCTGGTCACTGTATTTCTGATTCGGTGCTTTAATGACGAGAGTCACAGGAATCTCCATCCCACTCTGGTCCATGGTGCTCTCCAAGTCGGGCAGTCTAGCGGCGCTGCAGCTAAGCCCTCACGGGGCGGGCACGGCTGGGATGGTGGGGACAGACGTGAGTCCTCAATATTCTGGGTCCAAATCAGTCACAAGCACATCGGGCGATACATAGGCCATTGCCGATACCAACGATGGACGGTGGCGGTGGTGGCGGCAGGCTCTGGGTGCCGGGCCGGGGGTGCGGCTGTCCCCGCCAGGTCTGGGCTCCGCCTGGCTCCGGACTGCGGAGGAAGGCGGGCGGGCAGGCGACCTGGGGAGGACGCGAAGGAGAAGCCCCGGGGGACCGCTCAGCGCCCCGCCCCTGCCTCCGCGACCCCCGAGATGAAACGCAACAAGGCCCTACGCGAGCCGCCGCGCGGCCTGAGCGGCTGAAGGCGGCGGCCGGAGGGCGAGCCTCAGAGAAGCGGGGCGGCGGCCGGAGGGCGAGCCTCAGAGAAGGAAGGCGGCGGCCGGGGTGCGAGCCTGGAAGAAGGCAGCGGCCGGGGTGCGAGCCTGGGGGGGGGCAAGCAAGGCCGCGGCCGAGGGCGAGCCTGAGGAAGCAAGGCTGTGGCTCACAGCGAGCCTGGAGGAAGGCAGGCCGCCCCTGCTGCTCCGCGGCTCCGCGGCGCTCGCCCTCCCGGTGTCCGGGGCGGGGCGGCGCGGTGGCGGTGGACTACTCCGGCCCTCCTGATCGCGGCCGGGCGGCAGGTGGCAGGGGGAGGGCGGGGACAGGGCCGCGGCGCCGCGCGAGCGAGAGCCCGGAACTGTTGTTGTCAGGAGGGCCGGGGTCCCGGGTAAGCCGGAAGGCGCGAGGCGGAAGTGCGTCACGTCGCGGCACTCCCTTTGACCCGGCCCGGTTAGCCCCGCCCCTCCGGGCCAGCCGGGCCTCCGAGTGGGCCGGTGAGCTCCCCGGTCCCCCCGCCGCGAGGCGCCACCCCTGGCGTGTGGCTGGCACTGGTGCACCCCGCCTTCACCACACCCCCGGAAGTGGTGGAAGGGCTCCGTCCCGCGAGCTGGCTCGGCAGAGTTAATAATACCATATCCTTCCTGAGGCTGAGTCCAAACTTAGGCTCTGGTTTTTCCTCTATGTCAGCTGCCTGCCCAGCCAGTGCCACGTCGCGCAGGGAGCTCCGACTCCAACCTGCGCTCACCTCGGCTCTGTGCAGCTCTGGTTAACCATTTCTGAGCCTGGGCATGGGAGCCGAGGCTGCCGTCCTACTGCATGACAATGCGTAAGTGGGCTGTGAGTGGAGAAAAGCCAGACGTGTCTCTAGCCTGGCTGTCTCGCAAACCTCCGCCTGCCACGGTTCCTCTTAATTCTCACAAAATGTGTCAAGTTCTTGCATCAGCCGTGTATTCAGGGACAGCGGAACGTGAAGACGGATGGTAGTGCTCGGCTTCTGTCTTGCAGTTTAGACAGGGCAATGCGAGGATGAGTCCATTGTTGCACCCTGCCCTGTTCATGTTTGCAGTGGTTTAGGGAGTCCACACAGTAAAGTTTGTTCGATGTGCATTTTCACAGCTCCAGGGTTCCACTTGAAGGGAGGGGTTTTCCGGAGCTGGTCTCTTCCTTTGCCCTTAGGAAGGACTTCAAGTTACCACTGGATTAGTGACCAAGGGGAAATTCTTCTCCTACACCAGCAGTTTTCAACTTGTGAGTCGTGACGCCCTTCACAGGGGTCGTATCAGACATTTACATTAAGATTCATAACTAGCAAAGTTACAGTTATGAAACAGCAATGAAAATAATTTTATGGTTGGGGGTAACAACATGAGGAACTGTATTAAAGGCTTGAAGCATTAGGAAGGGTGAGAACGACTGCCCTACATCTTCCTTCCCCATACTACCTTGCATTTATGTTAGGACACCCTTGATACTGTAGCTGTACTGTCTCAAATTCTATTCTCTAGTAAGAGTGAAACCTCCATTCCCAGTCACTGTGACCATAGCCCCCTAGACTCCAAGTTTTCTATAAGACTGTTCTTTATTTACCGAGTCACCCCCGTGGGACTTTAATTCTAGCTAAAAACAGTTTTTCAGATTTCCTTAAAGCTAGTGGCTATTTGACTTTGAATCACTTATATCTTCATGAGGGACATGAAAAAACAAAAACAAACAAAAACCCACAAAGAGGGAAATGAAAAAATGTCAGAACGACTATTGGAGGCTGGGTCCTTAATGACATTGTGATCTGTCTTTATAAGATTTATGTCAGAATCCTGTTGAATCCAGGAACTCCCTACAACCCCCACCAACCAATTCTGCAGCTCCTGTCATGTAGGCTTGTGACTTGGGCTTCTAGGAATCCTTTAGAGTTGATGTAACCATCTCATGCAGCATTATAAGATACATATCAGCCACAAAATGTTCATAATTACTAAGACAGTAAGGCATTTCACAGTGGTAAGAAGAGTCCATCAAAGGTTTACTAGCATAGACAAAAACATTAAAACAAAATCAAGAAATTAAAATATATGTTATATGAGATGATTTTAAACTTTATAAACTTGTATTAAGAGGTTTCCTAAAACTAGTTTTGCTCTTGTTGAACTGGATTAAATGAGGCACGTCACATAAATATTCCATTTTTTTAAATGTGTAGGTATAGAATAACATTGGAAATGGTGGTCCCAGAATATTGGTACTGTGACTTGGAGTTTGGGATGACCAAATGGTAGCACTAACATGCCACTTAAAATTCTCTTTACATGTGGTAGATAAAATTTGGAAATACAAAAGAACAATTATATGTGTCACTTATACTTGGTTACTAAAGACAAATTCTAAGACAAACACTTGGTTTTTGTTCACTTATTTGGTCTTGGTGGGTTTCGTTTTGTTGTCCCCATCGTTTGTTAAGAGTACAGTGTTAACAGATAATGAAAAATTTGTTATTGTTGATTAATGTTCTTCAACAATATTAACTTTTCTGTTATACATCAGCTAGTGGTTAAGGTTTATTTTTGAAGTCCATGGAGTAGCACTACTGAAAATAAAAGTAAAAGAGAGATTTAAGGAAAATTAGTTTTAAATAGCAAAGAGTGATTTCCAGTATTTATGGAATGCTTACTTCTGATTTCTTTTAATCATCAAGGTAACGGGCAAAGATAGCTAAAAGGGCATAATTGATTCATTCTATGAGAGTCTAGTTTCTTCTTAAAATTCAAGGAAAATCAAGGCTTTGTATCTGAAATTTGAAGTACCTTCTGGGAACCTAAAATACTCTGAGGATGTTGGTTGGTATATGTTGGGTGGGTGGCTGGTAGATTGATTGCCATCTTGGGATAAACGGCTCTGGTCAAGTTATCTTGCAGTTGCTGATTTCAAAGGTGACATTGACAATCTGGCTTCTGATTTCTTCCATTTCCTCTTTCACCATCCTTGGCATTTTTTTTATGATGCTGTGCCACAAAATATCTAATCAAGTCTCAATCAAATGCAATGCTATTTAAAACACACACACACACACACACACACACACACACACACACACACACACACACACACCTGTACTGGAAGCCTATCAAATTTAGTTCATTTCAGCGCTATTTTTAAAAATCCTAATTGGTCTCAGATGTTTGATTATAAACCATCTTGTAGAAAATGGAAAAGAGCTGGCCCAGTGGTACATACCCACAGTCCCAGCTGTGGAGCCGAGGATCTATAGAGCTCAAGAGTTCAAGACCCTGTCCCCCACCCACATCGACAACTGAGGCAAATGGGAGAGCTGTCCCTGAGGTTAGAAAAGCAGAGCGGGACAGCTGCCCCTGTCCCTCATCAGCTGCAGCACTGGGGAGAATGGCCCTTACACCTCCCTGACAACACAGCAGAGCTGGAGGTGTAGGTATAGGAGAACCAACCTGGTTGTGAAAGCCTGAGAACGGCCCCGCCCCTTGCTCATCGATGCTAAGGGTGAACTAGCCAGGGCAAAGCTGGAGAGCCCATCCTGGCAGCTAAGACAGGGAAGAACTGGCAGCTGACCAACGCTGCAACTATCCAGGCCCAGATCCACCCCATCTGTGATCTGCTGGAGCAGGAGGTGGGAGGAGGACGAGGGGGGCGTGCCAGTCCTGTGGACCCAGGGCTGCAGGATCTCCATGACACAGGGCAGCAACAGGATGTCCAGGAAGAGTCCCAGTGAGGGTCCAGAGTCCATGGTGTAGCAGAGATCAAGGGCCTTGAACCAGCTCAATGATTCTTTTCAATAAATGCCTGCAGGCAAAAATCTATGGCTAAAGAGGTTTGCTGCATGACTCACTGTGTCACACTGCAGCTTCCATGACAGCTTTTCCCTTTCTTCTCCCCCACCCCCTGCCTTTTTCTCTTAAATTTTATTTTGGGGTAGGGAGGGGGAGTGGTGGGATCAGGAGGCATGATGTGAAAGACAAAGAATAAATAAAAATAAATTAATTTAAAACAAAGAGTTCAAGACCAGGGCAATTTAACAAGGCACCATCTCAAAAAAAAAAAAAAAAAAAAAAGTCATGGATAACAAGGCACATCATCATAAAAGCTTTTCGAAAACATTTTAGAGGCAGCTAGATCAGCATTCCAAATACCACAGGCACTCAGGCATTCTTCCCACATTTCTGAAGGGCTGGGAAACATTTGCAGAGAAAGGAGAATCCTAGTTTTCAGTGTAGCACGGCCAGTCGCATAAACATCCACAGCTGTTATAAGTGAGCTAAAATCTGCAGTATTAGCATCCGTTGTTAGGCCTACTCTTCCCCTTTGATTAATCCAAAATATGTTTGTTTATTCCTGCTTTTTATCGGTGCTATGGACTGAAAGCAGGTCTCCTGCAAGCTGGGCAAGCACTCTGCCACTGAAATGTGGCACAAAAATGTGTTTATTCCTTTTAAATTCTTTTCACATTCTTTATTCTTTATTTATGATGTGGGGAGGGACAGATTCTACTCTCTGAGAATATTATCTATGAGCATGTATTAGTTATAAAATAAATTGGCTCCAAACACTGTGGGTTAGAAAGTTGTGAGCTATTTTGTGCTGCTGGTTTGAGACTCTTACTGGCATTGTATCCGCTGATCCCCAGTCATCTCCAAACTCAGTAAACAGAGGAGGGCCAGCTTTGCAAGTACATGATTCACATGGCTTGTGCAACGGTACTGATTATTGGTTAATGTCTAAGTTCTTCTCTGGTTAGGTCTCTTTACAGGACTGCTTGAGTGTCCCACACATGACAGCTAGGTTTCTCTAGAAGAAGATGTCCAAGAGACCAGTGCAAAAGCCATAATGCCTGTTATGACAACCATGGAGATCATTTGGTCACCTCTGTTGTGCTGTGCTGGTCATATTAGCTCGCCCTGATAAGATGTGGGAAGAAGGGTATAGACTCCAGGCAGTGGGGTGTATTGGTCTCTTTTCAGGAAAGCTACCATAATGGACTCACTGAAGCACAGCAGGTCTCTTCCCCTTCTGTCAGTGACTGCCCAAGAGCAAACCCCAGTGGCTCACAGCTACTCTCCCTTCTGCTCATAGGCTTTCGGGTGTTTCTTTCCTTGATTTCTTAGTCCTACAGTTGACTGTTTCTCAAATGCCTGAAAAGCAACATTCAAATGAAATTGAGACTATGACATTAAATTTAAACAAGAAAAGAGTTATCAGCCTAACCAGCAGAGGGAAGGTAGTTCTAGTCTTCCTTCAGAGATAGGCATGCAGGGTGCACATGCTCCTGAATCTTCTAAGGTTTGTATCTGTATATACAGATATCCATTTATATACAGGAGAGTATCTGGCTCACTTGCAATGCTTTTCAGAGGCCAATGAGATACAGTTCTCATTAGGAGATTTTTTTTTTCAATTAAAAAAGTGGCCAGTTAACATTATTACTGTAAGATTCCAAATATACCCTCCTTTGTTTGCTGTAAGAAATAGTCAAGTCCTGTGAACACTTGCAGGAACTTAAG
The DNA here is from genome assembly GCF_004664715.2 of Peromyscus leucopus. Lineage (NCBI taxonomy): Eukaryota > Metazoa > Chordata > Mammalia > Rodentia > Cricetidae > Peromyscus > Peromyscus leucopus. The sequence goes on along the minus strand of NC_051069.1, from coordinate 46,735,153 downwards.
CTGTCAGTGGAGAGCATTGGAGAGATCTCTACCTGTAGTATGTTTTCTTTCTTTTACTTTTCTCTTTTTCTTTCTTTTTTTAGGATTTATTTTTATATGTATGAGTGTTCTGCTTGCATTTGTGTGTGTGTGCGCGTGTGCGTGTATGTGTGTGTGTGTTGTATGTCACATGGGTGTCTGAGGAGTTTAGACGATAGATCCCCTGGAACTGGAGTTCTGGATGGTTGTGAGCCACCGTGTGGGTTCTGGGAATTGAGCCTCCTGCAAGAGACTCTGACAGGTTCGCTCGCTCTTTCTTCCTTTCCTTTTTTTTTTTTTTTTTTTGGTTGTTGTTTTGTTTTATTTTTCAAGACTGGAACTCACTCTGCAGACCAGGCTGGCCTCAAACTCACATTGATCTGCCTGCCACTACCTCCCAAGTACTGGGATTAAAGGCATGCACCCCCACACCGGGCTTAGACTGGCTCTTTCAGTACATGAAATCTACAACTCTTTTAGCACCAGATTCCAGCAGTGGCAGTGACCAGTGATACACTGTACCCCTCACCCTCGGCAAACTTTCAGGCAGCTCCACTGGTGGCTTCCTAGTGGAACACCATGGGTGCCCCTCTTAGAACCTTGGATATCCAGTGGGCCACACTCGCTGGAGTTCTGTATGACTGAGTCATGGTCCTGAGGAGAGGGACCCATCCCTATATATTATTCCTATATTCTTTAGGGTTTTGCATGTTCCTTTCTAGCCATCCCCTTGCTGACCCTTGTCCTTGTGGTAAGTAGAAATTCTTTGAATTGAACCCTTGTATTCAAAATGGTGTATGATTTGTCTTTTTTTTTTTTTTTTTTTTTTTTTTTTTATTAAACACGAACTAAAACAGAATTGGTTTCAGGGATGACCCCAGGAGATGGACACACAGAGACAAACTGAGAATCAGCTTGGTCATATCCTTTCACTGTGGCCTTTCTCAGTAAGATGTCCTGCTGGGGACCTCTGGGATACAGGGGTGCTGCAATTAGATTTCTTCTGAGTTTGAAGGTAAGATAATGAAGCAACTGGTCACTCGGCCGGGTGTTGCACTTGACATTTTCACCATTACAATAGCTGTAGGATGGCAGGACAGAGACGCTTGTTCTCTTGAGTAGCTCTAGAAAGAAAACAAGTCCCAGCACCAGCCACAGCCTAAGGCCAGAAACGTCTGTTATAACTGAAAGGAATGTTTTAGTGCTTGCAGACATGGAGTAAGAGGTGCTATTGAAAACCAAACACAGATTTTATTTTTGGTCTATGTATGGTTTACTGTGTTCCTGAGCTGGTCTCAGATCTTGAATTCAAGCAATCCTCCTACTTTGGCCTCCACAGTACTGGAAATAAGTGTTACCACCCCTAGTTTCAATTTTTAAGAGTTGCTGACGCAGTAATTGGGTGCAGAGTTATATCCAAGTTTTGGGTTGAAATTTAGGGCTTGACTATTAGAAGAGAGATGTCTGCTTGGAGCCGGACCAAATTATCAGTCTCAAAACTCCAAGTCACTCGAAGCTTCTAAGATTTTTTACTAGCAAAAGTGGCTTTCCCACTGGGTGAGCTTGAAGTCAGCAGCAGCTCACATTCACAACAGTTTTCCCAGCACGGCAGGGCTAACAGAAATACTGCTGAGCTGCACTGTATCTCAGCTGTAGAGTAAGGGGCTGCCTTCTGCAAGAACAGGAGGGGTGTCAGTGAGAGGACCCACACTGGGGAAGCTCTGGTCACTCTCCCTTCTAGACCAGGTATACTGCAAGGTGACGGCACTGAAATGAACCTGCTGATGTGGCTGAAGTTGGGGAACAGCACATCAAAAACAGAGAAGAGGACCTCTTTTACAGGATGTTGTAAAATGAATCAGAGAGGCTTGCCGCTCTAATCAACGCTAGTGTTTACCCCAGTCACTGTTACAGAGAATGTAAGGATAACACAATCCACTTCCTCTCCAGGAGTTTACAATCCAGTAGGAGAAAATGAGACAAACATCCAGTGACTATAAAAACAAAACAGAGGGAGGGAGGTGCCCAGGCCTTTCTGCATTGCCAGCTAAGAGCAGAATAAAGTGAGGAAAAGCACACAATCTAGTATATATTAAAGTGAGCTGGAGCAATTTTCAAAATGCAAACAATAGTTTGACATAGTTTTTCCTCCCCACACTCTTTTCCTCAATATCTCCTACATTTTATGTTAACATCTATCCAGTGCCTTCCTCCAACTCAGACAAGACTCCATTTGCCCTGTAGGGAAACTGACCCTGTAAGACCCAAGAACTAGGAGCAGACCCAAACTCTCAGCTGTCTGTTTCATACCTGCTAACCCCTCCTTGTCCACTGGGTCATGTTCTCCTTCCTTTGCAGAGCTTTGGCTGGCACGCGCACACATCCTCAGGCCTGTGCCATCCCAGCCCCACTGCCACTCCGGAGGACAGGCTCAGCCTTTCCCTCACACTCTCCACTGCTGCCTCCTATTCTACTTCTGATCTCCATTGCAATTTCCTTACCATGGTGGTAGTTTCCTAACTAAATGTTTTTAAAGTCTAAGGCTAGACCACGCACAATGCCACAAGCCTCTGAGTGCTCAAGAGGCAGAGGCAGGAGACTCAGCAAATGTTCAAAGGCACCCTGGTACACATACTGAATTCTAGGCCAGCCAAGGGCTGCAGAGCAAGACACTGTCTCAAAAACAAAATCCAAACTCTAAGGCCAGCTGTAGAATCAGGACAATATTGATTAGTGTGACTGACAAAAGTAAAAAAAAGGGAACTGGCAGGTCAAGTGCTTCAAGTACTGTATATTCCAAGCCTATTTCATTTATTCATTCTGACCATTCAGTAATCCAAACACACTCTTTGCTTTCTATCTCATCTTGAAAACATTTCTAAAACCATACAAACCACTTAAATATTTATATAACTAGTCAAGAGAAAATGCCAATTTTTTCCGAGAACAGTCTCGGCTGGGTTCACATATTTTGCCTTCGTAGTCTCCTTTGTATATTGCTCTTCATGACTTCCTGGGGTTTGTCAACTAAAAGAGTCTTTGAAAATGCAAGTTAGTGAAAATGTGCTGAATTCCAAGTGTTACAAGATGCTGGAACAGCCTCTTGAGCATAGCCTTTGCAATAGTCATTCTTCAAAAATGCAGACGTTTATCCCCAAAGGGCTTTGTGTTTAACGACTTTGATGTCGGTGGGAGAATGCTCAGTTCTGCTGTAGGAATGCATAGCCAAAATCACTGCCACACGTAGAGAAATGTATTACAGGAGCCCTTCCGGACGTGGAGTGTGGGGGTGTTAGGACAGGAGGATCTCTTTGAATCCCTTCAAGATGACCCTGGATGCCACTTTCAGACCTACACTTGCCACAGCCTCAGAGGCCTCCATGTGAAATGGAGTTTCATGTTAACTGTATGGTAGCTCGTTAATATGCTAATAACCTACCAGGCTTTGGTTAAATGTTGAACTTTAACCATTTTCATATCACCATTGCTCCCACATAACCCCTTTTTGCATAGTAATAAATACTATCAATTAAATGATAATTTTTATTTTACGTGAGCTGTAGAGAAATGAGTAATTCATTAAGGATCAACCACTTAGTAATTAATAGAACACTTGCTACAAAAAGCCTTATAATTATAGGCTAACTTCTCATTTATTTATATTTAACATCACTCTAGGTACAGTCATAAAGAGCTTTTGTACAACCATTTCATGTCCTCTATCCTGTGTGATGGTAAACATAGTGTGTGTGGAAACATCTTGAGTGTGTTGAGATTAGGATACAGAGTTAAGCAGAAAGACCACAAAATTGCCACATGGACAAAGTTCCAAAGCATGTTGTAACACATTACTCTTCAGACAGCTGCTAGGAGTCTCTTGCTGCTGAAAACAACATCCTGATTAACTACCAATGTGCTTTTTTTTTTTTTTTTTTTTTTGGTTTTTCCAAACAGGGTTTTTCTGTGTAGTTTTGTACCTTTCCTGGAACTCACTTTGTAGACCAGGCTGGCCTCGAACTCACAGAACAGAGATCCACCATAGCCGGGTGGTGGTGGCGGCGGCGGCGCACATCTTTAATCCCAGCACTCGGGACTCAGGCAGACCAATGTGCTTCTTAAACACCCCAAAAATAAGGAAAAACAACCACAAGATTCAGCATTCTGTCTGATTCTTATCTTTTATACACCTTCTCATTTAAGACTGGCCTTAACAGAGCCAACTTCTTGAAGCTCCTTTGGCAAACAGTAATTAATCTGGTAACAGTTATTGTACATATGTCTGGGATCTTCTAAAAGTGTTACATGCTTGAAACATTTGTATCTATGAAAGTCATTCTTTGTCTAACATAGACCTTTGATTCATTTCTACAGTAGATCACAGCTTATAACATAATACTCAAAGAAGAAGAAACCTTGAAGCATCCTTCTTATGAACCACATATATTTATAAGGATGCCAAAGAAGCTATAGCAGTGGGTAAGTTTACAGAAAGTCAAAACCAGTTCCCGTGGGATGGTATTCTTTGAGCATTACCATTTCTAAATTGTTTCTCAAGTTGTCATTGAAATTCCTTTGAAGAGCTAGAGAAGTGGCTCAGCCGTTAAGAACACTTGCTGCTCTTCCAGAGGACCAGAGTTCAGTTCCCAGCACCCACTTTAGGTAGCACACAATAGCCTGTAACTCCATCTGAAAGGAATCTGACACGTCTGGCCTCCATAGGCACCCACACATACATGGCTTGCATACCTGTGGACACACACACACATATACAAATACATATCTATATACGTGTATATATAGATATATATCTTTAAATTTTTTTTCCTTTAGACATCTTCATTCTGGAGCTATGGTCTTATGTTATAGAAGTCATCTTCTATAAGGGTTTTGGTATTGGCTACAATTTTACTTGGTTTGAAAGCCTTTTGTAACTTTATAAAATATTTAATTTAATATATGATCTCATCACTCTAAAGCAGCAGCTCTTATTTCTTCATGTCTTCTAGGTTTTATATATATATAATATATATATATATATAATTTATCTATAAGTAATTCATGTACATACAGAGTTTTTTAAGTAATAATTGTACATACAGAATTTTATGAATTTATTTTTTACCCTAAAAGTATATTTGTGGAGTCTGAAGGGATGGCTTAGTGGTTAAGAGCACTTGGTGCTCTTGCAGATGACCTGGGTTCAGTTCCCAGCAGCCATATTAGTCTATAACTCCAGCCCCAAGGTATCTAGCACCCTCTTTTGGTCTCCATGAGTACTGCATGCATGTGGTGTATATAAGTACATGCAGGCAGAACACTCATACATATGAAAGAAAAGTTTAAAAATTTGCCAGGTGGTGATGGCACATGCCTTTAATCCCAGCACTCTGGAGGCAGAAGCAAGCCCACTGTGAGTTCGGGGTCAGCCTGGTCTACAGAGATAGTTCCAGGACAGCCAAGGACACATGAAACCCTGTCTCAAAAAGAAAATTTTAATTGTTAAGTATATTTGCAAATTTTTATTCTATATGGCCATACTCATCTACAGATACATACGCATCTAGGCCATAGTTTTATAGCTATACATAGTTTGGAAATGGATGTCGTGTACCAATAAAAGAACTGCTCTTTGACACTAGGACACCTTTCCTCTTAAGCCCTCACCAAGCTCAGAATCAATCTGACATTGGGAAATAAGCAGCTCACCAAAAAAAATGAGAGGCTGATTAAACAGTCTGAACTAGATTCCATTCCTATACTGAGATGCAAACACTGTCGCTAGGTTTGACCCACTTGCATTAGCCTTTCTGGGCTAGAGGAGTTTCCCTAACAGGTCAGTATATGGCCTCTTTTCCTAGAAAATCATCGCTGTATGGGGAAATGCATGTAGACACATGTGTATGTGTGTCTATACGTACATGTATACATATAAGACAGGAATGAGTGGGCTTCTTGTTTTCAATGTTTCTCCATCTTCTAAATGAATTGATGTAACTTTTTATGATAAAAGCTATTTTAAAAACTAAGCCCATTTAATTCTTCACTCAGCAGCAGTTCTTTAGCTCCTATTAATCTTTTAGTGTCTATATGTGTGTGTGATATACATGTGTGGACATGTGTGAACATGTGTGTAGGTCAGAGGACAACCCTCAGAATTTAGTTTTCCTTTTACTATGAGATATGGAGATCAAATTTAGGTTGCGAGCTTGTGCATCAAGAGCTTTTACCAGCTGGGCAGTGGTGGCGTACGCCTTTAATCCCAGCACTCGGGAGGCAGAGCCAGGCGGATCTCTGTGAGTTCGAGGACAGCCTGGATTACCAAGTGAGCTCCAGGAAAGGCGCAAAACTACACAGAGTAACCCTGTCTCGAAAAACCAAAAAAAAAAAAAAAATAAAAATAAAAGAGAGAGAGAGAGAGAGAGAGAGAGAGAGCTTTTACCAATGAGCCTTCTTACTGGCCCTCTTTTTTCTTTTTTTAAAAAAATGTACTTTACAAATAAATAAAATCAATGTACTTTATAAAAAAGTTTTTTCACAATCTTTACATTTTGATATATTAATATGTTTTATGTGTGGACAATTTCAGTGAAGTTACAGAAACATTATCAAGTTTTAAATATTTTGTGTCTGTATATGTATTAGGGGTATGTATATATGTTCATTAATGTATATGGTGTATAGGTACACATGTGTATGCAGGTGAACCTGTACATGTGTGCATGCATGCAGGTGGACGCCAGAGGTCAACTTCAGGTGTCATTTCTCAGAGCCGTCCACCTTGGGGGATGTATGAGTGTTTTACCTGCATGTATGTATGTATGTGCAACACATGCATGCCTGTCACCTGCAGAAATGAGAAGACATTGACTGAGCTCCTGGAACTAGAGTCCCAGATGGTTGTGAGCCATTATGTGGGTCCTGGGAACTGAATCCAGGCCCAGATCCTCTCTAAGAGCAACAAACGCTTTAACCCACTGAGCTCTAATTAGCTGGCCACACCTCATTTTTTGAAACAGAGACTGGGACGTAAGGCTTGCCAGTCAGAGTAGCTGGCTGGCCAGCAGACCCCATGGACCTTCCTCTCCCAGCACTGCGATATCAGAGTTCCCACCCTGCTGGCTTGTGTGGTGGTCTTAGGGACCAAGCTCAGGTCCTCTTGCTGGCGTGGCGAGCACTTTACCAGCTGAACCACCTCGTCAACCCTCCAGTTTTAAGTTTCAATTTCAAGTTTCAAATATTAATCTCTTTAAAGAATTCTTCCCTAAATCACAGCTAATGATGAAAAAGGACTCTTCATGTCTAAAAGACATTTTTCCCATCTTTCAAGTGAAGGCCTAGTCTTTTAGTGACATTGAAATCATAGATTTATTACTTATTCTTATGCCATTGAAATTCTACGTAAGTATACTTAATGTCTATTTTCAGGAGGAAATGTACACCCAGAAAACAGGAAGCCAACACGGTGAAATGTGGTTGCTGCATTAACCACACCAGCCACTGGGTGTCTCCATTGCATCACCCCACTCTATCTCTGACAGAAGTTTCCAGTCAAAGAGATGGAGAGCAAAGCTTTATTCACAGTTTTCTTTCTTTATATTTAAAAATATTTTTCACACGTATGAGTGTTTTGATCACATATATTTGCATCGTGTGCATGCCTTGTGTCCGGGGAGGTCAGAAGAAAACATCAGCTCCTCTGGAGCTCAAATTAGGGACCTTGGTGAGCCTCCATAAGGGTGCTGAGACTCAAACCCAGAACTCTGCAAGAACAAGTGCTCTGAACTGGTGAACTATCTCCAGTAGCTTCACAGAATTCTTAGTTATGAAGACCCAGCATTTTCCTGTCAGATAGCCTATTGAGAAACAGTTCTTCCTATGTGTGTCATATTTTCTTTCATTTTTTGATAACTGGACACTTCATTTGCCAAGGAGAGAAGACCTTTATTGCATCCATTTGTAAATTTGTAAATGTATTTTAATAGCCCAATAATCAAATAAAAACATGAGACCACATGCAGTTCTTTTATACAAGTGGAATTCTACATTGCCTCTCACAGTAAACTGTCATCCACGTAGCAGCGTTATGCACAAGAAGAAAGCACCATCACTTACAGATGCCTTCAAAGCACACAGGAAGCACCTGGTGACCGTCTACTGCCTGGAAAAGCTCCCTTCTCTGTTTTTATCTTTCCTTTGCTGCCCTGTCTAAGCTAGGTTGGGCAGACAAGTTTTGAAGAAAGATCATTGTTTAATACAGCTGTACTTTAACCCTGAATCATTCCATTAGTAAAAGGGCATTCTAGAAATTACATAAATGGTACGGTTTGAAGTACCCTTAAATATGAACTATAATTTAGTGTTGGCTGCAAGCTGATTTACCTGTCTGCTCATGGAAACTAATGGATGGTAAAGTCAGATGAAAAGAATTTGAATTCCAAAAGCAATGAAAGCAGAATTCATTTTTCATTCTATAAACTATAAATAGAGGAACTAAACACAGAATTTGGTGATGACAGAACTCCAAGTGAGAAATTGGAATTTAAATATCAAGTTACCTTCTCAGAGAAAGACAGAGTTCCAAGCTGGATAATATGTAGCTTTAGATAAACTCAAACAGATGAAGAAGTAATGTAGGATCCTAAGCACTAGGATTGGGAATTATTTAATACCATGCAGCTCACAGAATTATCTGCAAAAGAGTGGAATAAGGAATCTGATAGGCTGGCCATAGATAGAAGGTGATTACAACCACCATCTTACCCAAAGAGAAAGCCACATGTAAACTTGAAGCTCTGGTCACATAGGCCAGCCTTAGAGTGGATTGAGTCACTTATATGGATAATACATATGGCAATAGTATTACAATTCCTGCCCCCCCCCAATCAATGTGGCCAGAATGTGGGAGCCAAGTGGCAACAGGCACATCCACCCATTAGCTTCACTATCTTCAGTGGCTTCTGGGATCTTTCTGTGTTTTTGAATGTCTTATTGAATCAGATTCTTTGCTAGACTCCTTAGAATATCATTTGCATTTAGGTTATTGAAGTCTTGAATGGGGCTAAATTTTATAATTTTTTTGACCATAAGCAGAATTATATTAATAAAACTAGGATTCAAATGTTTATATGTTCTTAAATGTCTAATGTATTTTTGTGAAGATTCAATTCCAAGGGCTGGGAGTGTTTCTCAGAGGCAGAGTGCTTGTCTAGCAAATATTCAATCCCTCCTATAGCAACTTGATTCTCTCATTCTTTTTTAAATCATGAAATGTTCCAAGGATACTGTCTTAGTTAGGGTTTCTATTGCTGTGAAGAGACACCATGACCACAGCAACTCTTATGAAGGAAAACATTTAATTGTGGTGGCTTACTTATAGTTCAGAGTCCCATTATCGTCATGGTGGGATATGGCAGCATGCAGACAGACATGATGCTGGAGAAGGAGCTGAGAGTTCTTACATCTTGATTCACAGATATCAAGAAGTGGTCTGTCTCACTAGGCATGACTTGAGCATATATGAGATCTCAAAGCTCACCTCCACAGTGACACACTTTCTCCAACAAGACCACACCTACTCCAACAAGGTCACACCTCCTAATAGTGCCACTCCCTTTGGGGGACCATTTTCTTTCAAACTACCACATTCCACTCCCTGGCCCCCAAAGGCTTGTAGTCATATCAGAATGCAAAAGTGCTTTCAGTCCAACTTCAAAAGTCCCCATAGTCTATAACAGTCTCAAACTTATTTACAAGTCTAAATAAAATTCAAAGTCTCTTCTAAGATTCATGCAGTCTCTTAACTGTAATCACCTATAAAATAAAAATCAAAGAGGTGATCACATACTTCCAACATATAATGGCACAGGATATACATTACCGTTCCAAAACATAGGGAAAGGAGCATAGTGAGGAAATACTGGACAGAAGCAACACTGAAAACCGGCTGGACAAACTCCAACCTCTGCATCTCTGTGTCTGATGTCAAAGCACTCTTCAGATCTCCAATTCCTTTCAGCTTTGTTGACTGCAACACATTTCTTTCTCTTGGGCTGGTTCCTCTCCCTGTTAGCAGCTATCCTTGGCAGGAACCCCACAGTTCTGGCATCTCCAGTATCTTGGGTTCTCCAAGGTAATCCAGGCTTCAACTTCACAGCTTCACACAATGGTCTCTCTAGGCCTGCTTTCAGGGACACCTCTGACACATGCTTGGCCTCAGCAGATTTTCTTGGTCACGGAGGCAAATTTCATAGCCCCCTTTTTGTATCCTTAACTCTAGAACCACCTGACTGAAGCTGCCAAGTCCTGCTGCTCACTGGGGCTGAAACATAGCCCCTCTGTTTAATCACATCTTCACCAGTTTTGTGTTTTCCATGGTTTCCTTCACTTCCTAAACTTTGCTGTTCTGGAACTTGCTCTGTAGACCAGGCTGGGCTTGAACTCCGAAATCGGCCATACTCAGCCTTACCAGTTCTGGGAATGAAAGCATGTATCTCCACACTGGGCTCTTTTCACAAGTTGGAAACTCTAGCTGGGTGGGATCTTGCCCTGAGGTCACCACTCCTCTTTTTCCGCTTCTTAATCTGTTTATCTCCTTGAAAACAGGATTTAGGTCCACTCCACTTCCTGGTGCTCCTTTTCTCCTCAAACTTGTTCTACATTTTGTACTTTTCCTAGTTTAGCTTGATCCTTTTCATTATAAATCTTCATTAGAATTACCATTAATAGTCACATGATGGAATCTATACTAGACTGTTTTGAGAGTTTGGCAGAATAAATCCAAAACTTTTCAATTTAGCCTCAGGCAGACTCTTTGGACAGGGGCAAAAGGCAGCCACATTCTTCACCAAAATATCACAAGAATGATCTCTAGGCAACATACTAAAGTTCTCTCTTCTGAAACCTCTGAGCCAGCCCCCCACAGTTCAAATCATCCTCAGCACCATGTTTTCCATGTTCCTATTAATATGATCCATTAAATAACACTTAAAACATTCAACTGCTTTTCTAATCTATAGTCCCAAGTTCATATTCCTTCAAACAAAAGCATGTTCCAGGCCTATCACAGCAATACCCCAGTACCTGGTACCAACTTCTGTCTTAGTTAGAGTTTATATTGCTGTGAAAAGACACCATGACCACTGCAACTCTTATGAAAGAAAACATTTAATTGTGGTGGCTCCCTTACAGTTCAGAGGTTCAGTCCGTTATCACCATGGCTGGAAGCAAAGCAGCATGCAGACAGACATGGTGCCGGAGAGGTGGCTGAGAGTTCTTACATGTTGACTCACAACAGGAAGTGGTCTGTCTTCCTGGGCCATTTTCTTTCAAGCCACCACAGGCTCCAATGCTCAATTTTTCCCTGCATTTGCTTATTTACTGGCCAGTTTAGGTCCATGGTTCTCAAGATGAGGGTCAACACCCCTTTGAGGGTCAAACAGTTTATAGGTGTTGCCTAAGACCATGGAAAAACACCGAGAATTACATTATGAGTCATACATTAGCAAAATTATAATTATAAAGTAGCAATGAAAATAGTTTTATGGTTGAAGGTCACTACAATAAGGAACCTGTATTAAGGGCCTCAACATTAGGAAGGTTGAGAACCACTGGTTTAGACATACAAAAAGTGTCATCTAGTGGAAAGAAGGAAGGATTGCATATAATTTTCAGAACCAGCAATGGTTTTAATTTCATCTGTTTGCTATGATGAAACTGATTAAGAAAAAAGCATATTTTCAGACTTACCTACCAGATTTTAAAAGTGTCTGAGCTAATAAGTATTTCCCCAAAGTTCTTTCATGTATTATGAAGATCAAGGAATGAAAGCTGTGTGGGGAGCAGATTAGTTCCTGAGTCACTGTGTATTGTGGACATGAGTGAGCACAGCCATGTCAAGGACCCCAGTGCCTCAGACCCAATGGAAATGGCAAAGCCTTCCCCAAGCAAAGCTCAGAGAAACGACAAAACTTTCCTCTGGCCCAAGCAGGAGTGTTGATGAACAATTGACCTTTAGCTAAGACCAGTGCGTGTAAGACTTCAACTGCAGCTTCCTCCTTTCGGACGCATACAGCCTGAGACTGCTCCCTTACAGAGACCTCCCACCAAGACTAGCTAACCCCCTCCTCCTTGAGTTGTACATAATAAACCAGCTGAGTTGCTGGGCTAGTTGTGTAATAGGCATCCTCCATCAGAGCCAGCACATCCTACCCAACCCCAGATTTTGTTTTCACATGTGTCTATCATTTCTTTGTAATTGGATGTTTCCTGTTCTGACCACCTGTCCTATTGGCCAAATGCTTGGCCAATAGCTCGGGCTTATTACTAACTAGCTCTTACACTTAAATTAACCCATAATTCTGATCTATGTTTAGCCACATGGCTTGGTACCTTTTCTCTTTACAGCTTTCTCATCTTGCTTCTCTGTTTGCTGGCCACTCTCTGATTCTGTCCTTCCTCTTCCCAGAATTCTTCTAGTCTGGCTCTCAAGCTTAATTTCTTCCTGCCCAGCTATTGGCCAATCAGCTTTTTATTAGCAAATAAGAGTAATACATATTCATAGTGTAGAAAAGGATTGTTCCACAGCATTTCTTCCCTCCCAAGTCTCCCCAGTCAGATTTTCAAGACCAAGCCATTCAGGACACAGCACAGCTGGTGAGATGGCTTAGTCAATATGGTGCCTGCCTCACAGATGTGTGGACCTGAGTTCTATTTCCAGTATCTACTAAGTGTAGTAGCACCTGCTTGTAATGCCAGCCCTTGGGAGATAGTAGCTGGCCAGCCTAGCCTAATGAGCAAGCCCCAGCTACCAGTGAGAGATGTTGGCTTAAAAGACAAGGTTGACTATTACAATCAATCCACATGAATCTATTAAATGGATAACAGATTTTACTAAAATTCAGATTGAGGAAATACACTCATGATTACAGAACAGACATCAGAAGTCATCCTCTGATCTGGCCAGGAGCGAATCTACCTCATTCAAAAGGGACAGTATTCGTACTGTCAGCAGTCGAGGCAAGGGCAATTCTTTGCTCAGTAGGCCCAGCTGACCCCACATTGGATGCCACTTCTTACAATCAATCCATGTGAGTCTATTAAATGGGTAACATAATTTATTAAAATATAAATTGAGAAAATACACTTATGATTACAGAACAGAGTAGACAGCAGAAATCATCCTTTGATCTGACCAGGAGCAAATCCACCTCAAGGTCATGTCACCCTTTTCCAACTCCTTATAAGAGGTCACGTACAATGGCAGGAAGCATTCCCTCCTTTGAGCTATATAGCCCAAGGTCATGGGCAGAGTAAATACCACTACAGTTGATCCCTGACCTTCATGAACACCCAAGAAACACATCCATACCTACCTGCATATGTCTTTGTGTGTGTACATGCATGTGCACACACACATACACACAGAGATCAGTAAGTGTATTACTAATCTTCAGACTATGAGATGGGCTAAGAGATCTCACACTAGGATTTAGGGATCCTGTATTTGAGTCCTGTCATTGCTACCTTAAGCAATTTATTCAATTCAATTGATTTCTCTCTTTCCTCAGTTGTAAAATTAACCAGTTGGACCAGATGGTTTTTATGATAATTAGTGTTGATCTATGAAATGAATATAAATTATAAAGCCCAAAAATATATATTTAGGTCATGACTTTAGAAGAATTTTAGTTTTGGTGTAAAGTCAATTTTTATTGGAATATATTTATAGGAAAGTGTATAATGGAATGCTCACTCTTCTAGGATAGAGTAAACATTACTTTAAATTATTATATGGCTATATATTTCTGATTTTTGTCATCAGTACATACCCTATATATCATTCACACCCCTAATCTGTTTACTTCTGAGTCCTTAGAGTTAATTTCTCCTCTAACTATAACATTGCTGTTATGGAATAAGAGTACAGTTCCATACTAGTTGCACAGGTTCATTATCATATTTGTAGGGGCTCAATGTAGACACATTATAAAGATTGCCACTGTATAAAATCTGCAGAAGCAGACAGATCTCTATGAATTTGCGGCCAGCTGGTCAACATAGGGAATAACAGGCAAGCCAAGGCTACATATTGAGACCTTGCCTCAAAAAAAAAAAGTAAATAAAATCTCCTGCAGCTGATTTGGGCTTGTCCTTTAACTGTTTCTTAACCCTTTTCTTGCAAGGACGGGGCTCTATTTTTAAAGCCACAATGCACAGAATCCCCTCTCAATCCTTTCTCAAAAAAAAAAAAATCAGTCATTTTAGAAAATTTTAAAGTGTATAATTATAGATATAAACTACTATCAGTTTAGAAAATTGTTGAGCATAATAAAAAAACTATAGTATTGCATACAGGCACTGTGGTGCACATTTACAATCTCAGCTCTTAGGGTGAAGGTAGGGTGACCAGAAACTTAAGGTCATCCTTAACTATATAGTGAGTTAGAGTGAGTTTGAGGTTAGCCTGGGATACATAAACCCTGTCTATACAAACTGGATATAGCTCAGTGGTGGAGCACTTGTTGAGCGCTCATAAGGCCCTTTGTTCAATTCCCAACATCTCAAAAAATAAGGAAGGGGGAAAGACAGAGGGAAGAGGGGAGAGAGAGAAGATATTCCTAAGCATCAGAACCGTTATTGCAATTTCGTGACCCTCTTTCCTCTTCTCACAGAAATCCCAACTGGTATCCATAATTTCAGTAGAAAATCTATAAGCCTTTATTTTCCTTAAATTTAAAAGTATGATCAGGGATATAGACAGGTGTTAATTTATATGAAAATGTGGTGGTATTGTGTTCCCCAAAATATTGTGCACCCTAATAAACTTATCTGCTGTGGGATGGTCTGTATGTCAAATTGCTGTCATTGGTCAATAAATAAAACACTGATTGGCCAGTGGCCAGGCAGGAAGTAGGTGGGACAAGGAGAGAGGAGAGTTCTGGGAAGCAGAAGGCTGAGGCAGAGACACTGCCAGCTGCCACCATGACCAGCAGCATGTGAAGACACCGGTAAGCCACCAGCCACGTGGCAAGGTATAGATTTATGGAACTGGATTAATTTAAGCTATAAGAACAGTTAGCAAGAAGCCTGTCACGGCCATACAGTTTGTAAGCAATATAAGTCTCTGTGTTTACTTGGTTGGGTCTGAGCGGCTGTGGAACTGGTGGGTGACAAAGATTTGTCCTGACTGTGGGCAAGGCAGGAAAACTCTAGCTACACTTATCTGGGGTCAGAGACAGAACAGCCACTAGATAGATACAAAGGCTAGAAAATGGTGGCACTCATACCTTTAATCCTAGCATTCCAGAGGCAGAAATCCCTCTGGATCTCTGTGAGTTCATGGCCACACTGGAAACAGCCAGGCATGGTGATACATGCCTTTAATCCCAGGGTGTGGTGGTAGAAAGCAGAAAGATATATAAGGCGTGAGGGCCAGAAATTAGAAGTACTTGGCTGGTTAAGAATTTGGCTGGTTAAGCTTTCAGGCTTTTAGCAGCAATTCAGCTGAGATTCATTCTGGATGAGGACTCAGAGGCTTCCAGTCTGAGGAAACAAGATCAGCTGAGAAATTGGCCAGGTGAGGTTAGCTGTGGCTTGTTCTATCTCTCTCGTCTTCCAGTGTTCACCCCAATACCTGGCTCAGGTTTGATTTTATTAATAAGAACTTTTTTTTTTTTTTGGTTTTTCGAGACAGGGTTTCTCTGTGTAGCTTTGCGCCTTTCCTGGAGCTCACTTGGTAGCCCAGGCTGGCCTCGAACTCACAGAAATCCGCCTGGCTCTGCCTCCCGAGTGCTGGGATTAAAGGCGTGCGCCACCACTGCCCGGCTAATAAGAACTTTTAAGATTCATGCTACATGAAAATTATCTCCTTTGGCCAATGCTGTGTTTGAAAAAAATACATAATTTTTTATGAAAAAGCTGAGTATTGTGATGGTTTGCCTTGAGCACCCTCCCCCTCCCACCAACACTCACCCTTCATCAAGGCAGAAAACCCTCATTTGTTGCTGGGAGGAAGTGTTCTACATTGCCTTATTTACAAACCAAACAGTTCCTTCATGCAAACTCTCCTCATCATGTAACCTTCAGCACTCAGGTTCTCAAAATATTTAAATTCATTAAAACTGGTGACATCATCTACTGCAGTATATGATAAATTTGTGTTTAAGACACATTAAAATTATGACTTCACTATTTAAAGGAATTAGAAATTTTTCTTAGTTTGTTCTCATTAATACCTCTAGAGTATTTGTTCATTAACAGGGTTGAATCATTAGACCATGTCTGTTGTGTGGTATTTTCTTTAGGTTCTGACAAAAATAAAGCTCAGAGGGCCGAGATAGCCACTAGTTAACCATAGAAGTCTGGATATCTGTACAGAGTGGAAACAGGAAGTGATAAGGTGGGGCGGAGACTTTTGGACTAGAGGAAAGAAAGAGGAAGGGAGCGACTGTGGCTGCTCCCCTGCTTCTCTGATCTTTCCGGTTTTACTCCTATATCTGACTCCTGGTTTTTATTGATAAGATTAATTGGGTTTAGAACTCACCATGTCTTTTGATAATAAAGGGCGTGTTACCAGTCGAGTGTTAAGGCTCTGAGTAGGTAGGACTTGGTTATCACATGCATTTATCTCAGTATTTCTTCCTCCTCCACATCTTTTCCTACAGCTTTCTTATCTCCTCATTACTTCTAATAATCCCACTTAGAGTCTCTCATCTCTTTTACATTGTTCTTTCTTTACTAATTCTATTTTACCCCCTTAATATTTGGTAACATTTACTCTGATCTGTGGACTTTCTTTGTGGTACTCCAAGCAGTCGGAGTAGAAGCTTCACTGTCAGCCTGGCCAAAAAAAAATGATGCAATCCTGGCGAGAAGACAGACAGGCGGTAACAAGAGCATCCAGGCAAATCTGGGCCAGGCTGGGAATCTACTGAGCCGGCCCTGCGCTGTATCAAAACAAAAGGGAGCATGAGGTGAGAGGCATTGCTCGTTGTAAACTCCAAAAGCAGAAAGGGGGAGCACGCAGGGAAAGGGTACAGAGAAGAAAGCCAAGGCTGGACTTCCAGGAAGATCAAGTATAGTGACATCTTCCAAAAGGTCAGAGAAAGGGCCAGCGTCCGTGTGAGAGCCAGAAGATGAGCCAGGGGCTAGCAGCTGTCCAGAGTAGCACAAAGTGGGGGTGTCACAGTTCTGGGCTCTGGCAGAGGTAAAAAGAGATGACAGAGGAAGACAGCATGGGGGTTGAGGAACTGGGAAGTAGGTGGCAGAACTGGCAGAGGCTGTTGTGCCCGTTCGGGCATCGTGGATGACAGAGAAGGCTGGCACAGATTAGTAGCAGTTGCTGGGCAGGACAGACCCGGCAGACTAGTACAACAGCAGAGATCATGTACTTGGACTGAAGAAGTAGAAGCAATAATGAGAAAAAAAGAGACTCCCAGGTAGGCCAAGGACAGGGTAAGCCAAATGGTAGGTAGTGTCAGTCTGTCCAGGTGTCCAGCAGCATTCAAACCTTTTACCTTCTGCTTTCCATGTGTTAGTAGTATGTGTAAGTGAACATGCTCAAGTGCACATGAACATATCTACACATGTAAAGGCCTGAGGCTGGGAATCATCTTCAGCTGCGCTCAGCCTTATTCTTTTGATGCAGGGTCTTTTAATGAAACCCAGAACCTACCCATATTGCAAGTCTCTCTAGCCAGTTTATTCAGGAGATCCCCTGCCTCCAACCTCCAATACTGCATTAGCGGTGGGCTATCACTTCCACCTGACATTTGCATGTGTTCTGAGGATCCAAACTCTGGTCCTCTTGATGACATAGCAATCTCTTCAATGGTTAGCTGATCTCCCAAGCCCCAAATAAGCAAAACAAAATGAAAGTCAATATGAGCCAAAGTGAATTTTTATTTTGTTTTGTTTTTAAGACATGACCTCACTATGTAGCCTTAACTGGCCTGGAACTCACTGTGTAGCTTCGTCTAGCCTTGAACTAGCAGTGATCTTCTTGCCTCTGCTTCCAGAGTGCTGGGATTACAGGAATGTGTTACTGCGATCAACAATGTCCATCTTCATCCTATGCTTCCCTGGTGATATAAGACCCATAGCACCCTTTGCTCCCTCTAGAAGAGGGATAATTATAGTCCTAAATTTTGGCCTGGGCCTGGTTCAAGGCAAAACCATCCAACATTTTTTTTAAACAAAAACATTTATAAGATCTAGGTCTTGAGGATACTTAACTGGGAATATTGAAATTAATATAACTTTGTGTTTAATACTCACTTTCTAGGAATAGCTTTTTCAGCTAATCATGCTTTTATTATCTACTGAAGTAATGTTGCTTTAGTGTAAATAACTATTTAATAGTTAATAACTATTTAAATATTAATGTTTTCTTCATTGAAAATTTTAAAAAGCTTGTGTGTACACTTACATGTGTTAAGACTAAAAATTAAACATGAGTAATTAAGCTTTGGTTGAAAAGACAACTGTTTAGTTCACAAATTAGAATTTATAATTCCACTGTGAAGCTGACTCAATGCTAGGTTAAGTAAGACTGTGAATGCCGGCACATAAGAAGTTAAATTTGTTTCAACCGTAGCTGTGGATTTCAAATCTAGTGTCGCTTCCAATTTTTGCCGACAGAAAACTTATGAACTTTACTGAAAGCAGATGTTTAGAATGGAATGGATGTCTAAGCACAACCCTAGTTGATTAATATCTTGTTGTACTGCTTTGATACGATACTAACAAATATTCGGTTATCTGTAAGTTGATCTTAAGACTATTCAACATTATCTCGAAAGCATAATTTCTTAAATGATTTGTTCAAAGTTTCTATCAATCTATCCTGGCAGCAGAGCCGCATGTTAAAAGTTATTGCTGTCTGAGTTACAGCAGCTGCCCTGGGAGTCTTGTCTGAACAGCCAGTTAACTGCTGTTCACAGTAATATCTGCTCTTTCCCACCCCGAAATATACACAAAGGATTTTTGTCATTCTTGGCCCTGGGCAGTAGAAGCAGCAAGGCATGCCAGAAGAACTCTGCAGGCAGAATGTCCTTCCACCTGTTTTACTCTGTAAGGCAGACTCCCAAATGTGAGGCGGCATGGAGGGCTGTTTCTTTGAATGGCAGCTGAATGCATCAGCCGGATCCTTGGCAGTGATGCCTAGGCACTGGAGCTGGCATTCAGGAGAGCTAAATAGAGAAAAGAAACTTGAGCAAACCACTTCCTGGAACACTGAGATCCTGAATGAGAAATTTAGAAGCACCAGATTCTCTCTATTCTTATACCAGCCAAGGTCAGATTTCCAAACTCCCGCTTATTTGAAGTTTTCCCTTTCAAAGTACTGTGGCAATGGATGAAAGTAATAAAAGACAAATGCTTCCTTTTCTTTCAGAAGATATTAAAAGTTACTGTTTTGTTGAGCTCCTGTTTGAGGTTCTTTTTCCATCCTAAAGTGACAGCTACACCACAAATGATGTAGAATCATGGCAGAAGGAGTCATTAGGGGACACAAGTGACTTGTTCCACATCTCCAGGGACAGGTCTTCAAAGGGCAGGTGTCACTATTCCAGCTGGCTTGTTGCATCATTTGATGTCTCTTAACAGAGCCAGAGAAGAGAGCTTGGGGCCAGATAATTGCCAAGGCTGAGTACTCATCACCTGTGAGGAAGGTACAGCAGAGATCTAGCAGAAGTCCGCAGGCTCTTACTAACACAATGTTCTCTGCCTGGTGACTCCTGGACCAATAGTTAGGTTCTTTCTTCCTTCCTTTCTTTCTTTCTTTTTTTCTTCCTTTCTGTTTCTCTCTCTCTTTCTTTCTTCCTCCTCTTCTCCTCCTCCTTTTTTTTTTTTTTATTTTTTTTATTATTTTTTTTTTTTTTTTTACATTTCTCTGTTGCTTTCGCTTTCCTGGACTCACTTTACAGGCTTGCCTCGAACTCCGGATCCTCTCTCCTCCGTCTATTAATGTGCACAGCAGTAATTAATTTTTAATTATTGTTAGTTTAATGGGTTTGCAGCAGAATCTCAATCCTTAGCCCAGGCATGCTTCAAAGTCTTGGCTACCCTCTTGCCTCAACTTCTGAAGTGCTGGGATTATAGGCATGTGCCACCACCCCCTGCTGCTAGTTTCAAATCTAGACTACTCCTAATCCTAGCAGTTGAGAAGGGTAATGACAAGTGTCTGAGGGGGTGGAGGTGGTGGGGTGGACAGAGGCCAAGGATTCCTCTAGTTATTTTCAGTTTCTCAGGAAACCTAAAATAGTTTATTCAAAATACAGTCTTTATGTTTTTTGTGTTTATTTAAGACAGGGTTTCACATAGCCCAGGCTGACCTTGAACTCACTCTGTAGGAGAGGATAACCTTGAACTCCCAATCTCCCTGCCTCTACTTCCAGAGTGTTGTTATTACAGGCATATGCCACCACGCTTGGACTCCAATTAGCTACACAAAGGGAATCTCAAACTCCTTGGTTCTTTGTTGGGAAGATGAAATGAATTAGTATTCCATACACAATGACGATGTTTGCTCCGAAACAAGACTTTTCAGTGGGAGCGTCTTAAAAGGTTTTGGTGATGAATTAGGAGAAAATTGTGTAAGAAATGGAGTTTTCATAAAAGTTTACAAACAGCAGCAGGGTTCAGTTATGCTCCTTATCTAGTCCTACGTCCTGCAAGAGTGTTCTGGGAAGGACTGTGACGTGCGGAGAGCCTGCCTTCACTGAGGGCCTGGGCGCTTCTGTGACAGACTGCACTGGCTTGAGTTGTCAGAGCAAGTGACTGGGACACAAAAGTGGAGACCATGTTGATCTAGGGGGCCTTCTTAGAGCTGTGGATTCTTTGGAGAGGTTTATCCATTTGTACATGAATGTCCACAGATGCAAGAAAGATGGGTGAGAAAGAACTTGGTTGCTTATGTTTCAGCAGCACTAATAATGGCATGGAAGTCCATCCATTAAGTTATCTGACACCTTTCATGCCACATTCTAGGAATATAAAAATTAATACAAGACTCACAGTGACAGACAAGACTGCCAACTCTAGCAGGTCTCATCTACTTTTCCTGGACAGCAAGTCACCAAGGTTACACCCCAACTGTTCCCTGGACCCAATTTCTTTCCTCCATAGACCCTCAAGTTCTTTAGGTCTAAGAAGCAGGCTTCTCCAAACAACTATAAACTACTGTTTAACTCCTGAGTGATGTTTCTCAAAAAGTCTGATTACCCTCCCGTCCACTAAGCTGTTGTCACTCACATCTGTAAGAGAAAGCAGCAAAGGAAGCCGCACTTTCCCTGGAATGCCCATCCACCATCTGTCCAGCAAACAGTCTTGGCCCATTCTCCACTTTCGTTGTTTATTTTAGCTTTGTAAATTTCTCCCAGTAAAGCCCATGAGATTTTGTGGAATTCGTCCTCAAATCGTAAGTCTTGTTTTAGGACAGATGGTAAGCTCCGAGGACGTTGTGCTTCAACTGCCGGATGTTACCACTGTGGGAAAGTGGGGAAAGCTATGTGGGATCTCTATCTTCCTTCCTACACCTGCAGGTAAAGCTATGATTATCTCAAAACGAAAATTCTAAATAAAAATGGGCAAGTGTGTCCATCTTGTGACTTTATTACTATGTCATTTTCACCCTGCTGAAATTACAGAGTAGTCAATCCAAACCACACAGGACTACCAGCTCACATTCTTTGGCTTCCATTACATAGGCAGGTATATCAGGCTTTCCAATATAGCAATTTTACTAGTTTAACTAATGTAAGCGGTAGGCAAATATGCTATATAGATAAAGAAGGCTTGAGGATGATAGATAGTCTCGTGGCAGACACCTTGTCCATGCTCTGCCTTGCCTTTCTCAGCATGCCAGTTTTTTTCAGCAAGAGCTCAGCAATACAGCAGCTCTCACAGTGTTCCCTGTGTTGCTGTGAATGGTATCATGCGTCTTGTGGTTTTTTTTTTTTTAAATAATTTATTTAACTTTATTTTATGTGCATTGCTATGAAGGTGTCAGATCCCCCGGAACTGGAGTTACAGACAGTTGTGAGCTGCCATGTGGGTGCTGGGAATTGAACTCAGGACCTCTGCAAGAGCAGCCAGTGCTCTTAACCGCTGAGCCATCTCTCCAGCCCCCATGAGGCTCGTTTCAACAGTAGGAAATGCTTGCAGGTCTTCCTGTTACTCTCCTTGCTCATGCTGTGCTGTTTTGTTTGCTGTTAGTTTTTTGAGACAGGGCCTCAGTGTGCAGCTCTTGCTGGCCTGAAACTTACAGAGGCCCTGCTTAGTTTTTGAGACAGAGTCTCTCACTGAAGTTGGCGTTTGCTGATTTGGTTAGACTGGCTGGCTTGGCTTAGCCTCCCTGCAGAGGTCCGGGGTCCAACTCAGGTCTCCATGCTTGTGCAGAAAGCAATCCACTGACTGAGCCATCTTCCCAACCCCAATTTAAAATGTGTGTTTTTTTTTAATTGTCTAAGATCAAGTCACAAGAATCTCCCCAATAGGTCCCTATCTGAGGACTGCCACTGACCTTAAATGGAGTCCCAAAAAGTGGGGGAGGGAGGATGATTATAACTGAGTTGGGGGCAAATAGGCAGTGCTCTGCTGGGAAGAGCAGCAACAGGACATAGGTGGCTGAGCCATTACCCAGGAATCACGGTAAAGTTTCAGGCCTACTCGGAGGTCAGGAAGATGGAGCAGGCCTGAGTGACTGGGAAGCACGCACATTGATAGCCTGCTCCTGAACCCACAGCATGGATCATGATGGCCCAGCCTGTCAAGTGGGCCTGGGAATGTTCCCCTCTGAAGTGCAAGGGGGAGAGGCTGTCACAGCTGAAACCCAGAGAAGGCATACACCCCGCAGTAGTAAAGGTTCAGCCTGAGAAGCTGCGGGGGCTATGTGTGTTATAAACTTATTCTGTTCTGGATATTTGTTTCATTTTGACCTGCATGACTGCCACGAGGTTAGGTTAAAGTTAAATGAAGTTTATTGTTTGTGGTGGTTTGAACGAGAATGGCCCCATAGACTCACATACTTGAATGCTTGGCCCTCAGTTAGTGGAACTGTTTTGGGAGGAATTCAGAGGTGTGGCCTTGTGGGTTTTGAGGTTTGAAAAGCCCAGGTCAGGCCCAGGCTCTGTCTCTGTCTCTCTCTCTGTCTCTGTCTCTCTCAACTTTGTAAGCTCTCAGCTACTGCTCTGGGGCTCTGCTTGCCTGCTGTCATGATGGTCATGGACTCACACTGTGAAACTGTAAGCAAGCCCTGAATTGAATGCTTTCTTTTATACATTGCCTTGGTTATGGTGTCTTGTCAGGGCAACAGGAAAATAACTAAGACACTGCTTTATAGAAATCTTTTTTTTTTTTTTTCTTTGAGACATGATCTCATCATATATTCCAGCCTAGCTTCAAAATAAATAAATGTGTATCTAAGGATGACCTTGAATTCCTGAGCCTCTTGCCTCAGCCTACCAAATGCTAAGACGACAGGCACAAGTTACTGTGGTGGTTCGAATAAGAATTGTGCCCCACAGACTCAGGTATTTAAACACCTGGTCCCCAGTTGGTGGCACTGCTAGCGGACATTGTGGAACTTTGCTGGAGGAAGAACATCCCTGGAGCAGGCTTTGAGAGTTTACAGCCTCGATCCACTTCCTGTTCCAGCTGCCTGCCGCCTGTCCCTTCTGCCGTTATGGAATCTGTAAGCCAAGAAAGCTCTTTCCTCTGTAAGTTGTTTTTGTTCCTGGTCTTTTACCACAGCAAAAGTACCGAATACAGGGCTGGAGAGACAGCTCTGCTGTTAGGAGCGCTGGCTGCTCTTGCAGAAGACCCAGGTTCAGATCCCAACGCCCACATGGGGCACACAACCATCTCTAACTCCAGCTCCAAGGAGGTCAATGCCCTCTTCTGGCTACTGTGGACACTGCGTGCCTGTGGTACACTCACATTCAGGCAGACCAAGCACTCATATGCATAAATACAATAAATACAGTTAAAACCAAAAAAAGTAACTGACAAAGCCACTATGTCAGGCTAAGATAAATCTCTTTTAAATAAACATGTGTAATATCTGCCTTTCAGATTATTTTTTCCTAGTCTAAGATTCCTTTTTTTTTTTTTTTTTTTTTTTTTTTTTTTTTTTTTTTTTTTTTTTTTAATTTACTTCAACTTTCTGACATAAGCATAATGCCCAGTGGAAGGATCCGGGGAAGCAAGATGTGTCAGAAGATACAACAACATTTGGAAAGTGTAGAGGAATCCATATGTAGTGAGGTAAGAGGTATTTGCTGCATGCTTAATGAGGCAGATTGACTGACACTTTTCTCTACTACCTCATCGCCTGTCATACTATACATGACAAATAAGTACTAAAGGAATTAATTTTCACGTATATGTGTGGACACATGTTGCTGGGCTTGTATGTGTGTGTGCAAGTGTGTTTGCACATGTAAACATGCGTATGTGGAATCCAGAGGTCAACCTTGGTTGTTCTTCCTCAAGCGCCATCCATCTTGGTTTGGGTGGACAGACTTTTCACAAGAACCTAGGGCTCAGAAAATAGGGTAGTCTGCCTGGCCAGTGAGTCATGGGGATCTCCTGTTTCTGGCACCCCAGTGCTAGGATTATTATTACATACAACTACACTCAGTTTTTTTTTTAAGTTTGTTCTTTGACAATTTTAAATGTGTATGTAACGTATTCTGACCACTCTCACCATCACCCCCAGTGGCTCTCATCTCCCTCCCATCCCTATCAACATCCCCTCTTCCCTGTCAATCCCTTCCCCTGATTAATGTCTTTTTGTTTTGTTTGTGACCCCCCCCCCCCGTGTTTAACCAGAGTTTGGAAGTATCCACTAAAGGCAATGATTTCTCCTCTTCCAGAATCTATCAGTAGCCCCCCCCCCCTTCCCGCCAGCCCTTTCCACATCTAAGCTTGAGTGTTGGCAGGCCCATTCTTGTGCAGACACAGTGTGGGTTACTGTAGGTGTTGTTAGTACATGATTGTAGTGGCTGCATCCTGCCAAAAAGATGGCGTTTTACAGCCTTTCTCGCTGTTTTCGGGCTCTAACATTCTTTGCATCTCTCGTCTGCTAGCATCCCCAAGCCTCCACCACTTATTCTCAACACCTGGAGCAGCACCCCTGAGCTTCTGAATTTGCCACTGAGCAGTGGAGAAGGAGGCTTCTCTGATTAGGGCTTTGTGCTGGTTAGTTTTTAGTTAGCTTGACACAAGGTAGGGTCATCTGGAAGGCGGAACCCGAGTTTTGAAAATATCTCCAATAGATTGGCCTACAGGCAAGTCTTTAGGGCGTTTTCCTGATTAATCATTGATGTGAGAGGGACCATTGAGAATGGTGCCAACCCTGGGCAGGTGGTCCTGGGTAGTATAAAAAAGCAAGGTGTGTGGAAACACGGAGAACAAGCTAATCAAGAGCACTCTCCCCTGGTCTCTGTTTCAGTTCCTGCTTCCAGGTTTCTGACTGAGTTCCTGCCCTAACTTTTCTTCAATAATAAACTGTAACCTTGGAGTTGGTGATGTAAACTGTTTCTTTCCCAAGTTGCTTTTGTTCATGGTCTTTATTATAGCAATAGAAACCAGACTAGTACAGGCTGATAGTAGCATTTTTCTGTGGGTATAAACATAACTATTTACCAAGTAATTTGATGCTAAGACAGTTCAGCTAAACAATAGTAGCAAGTCCTTACTTAGGGTCTATGACCTTCCCAATAATTGGGTACTTAACTGAGTTTATAGTACGAGGCATAAATTTCCATGTAGCATGTACCCAGCACAGAGTGAATGGTTACTCCCATAACAACCCTGCCACTATTACACAAATGTGCACATCTCTCCCTTGGCGGGTTGGTATTGTAGTTCAAAGGATTCACAGCTGAGTAAAATCATTGCTGCCTTTTCTCCTAGTAAGCTTGCATAACACCATCCAGCACTCTGAAAGCTAGCCAGTAAAAAGGAAACCTCCAGCTCAGTTATAGTTTGACTTCTTTATGTCTTACAATGAACACATGTCATAGTTTTCAGTAATAGGGTCTTATCATCTAGCTCTAGGGGCAACCAAGAGGATTAGCAGGAGCCTATATTATTTGAGGGCCTCTGGGGCCTTCCTGACCAACAACTTAAAAGGAGATACCCAAACCTGTAATAAACATTTTTGTTTAATAATCCATAGCTTCTAGGTGCAGCTAATACATCCTTGAAAGTTATCACCCTTCAAATTCTCCTTTTTATTATATATTTTAACTGGGTTACAAGAGAGTGTACTTCCACATGACTATTTGAATACATCTGTCTGTTCAGTTTATCATCCCTTCTTATCCCCTTAACTCCCCTATCCTCAAATCCCCTCCTTGCTGAAACTCACCCCAGTTTCCTCTCTCTGTTTTCATATTATCTACATTCTACTGTCCCCCTTCCATTACGTGACCCCTCTCATGGCCTCTTCCTGTATTCCTGGCTTCTATAGGTACTACAAGTTGAACGCACAAAATTAGAGATTTCCAGCTGGGATCCTCATGTAAGGGGGAATGTGTAGCACTTGACTTTTGCTTTGGGGATCAGACTCAGGTCCTTGTGCTCTGTGGCAAGCACTTTTGGCAAGTGACCTCCTCAGCCCCGACTTAGTTTAAACATTCCTTATTTAATACTAGAGTACAAAAATCTACAAGGGTATATTTTCCCCAAGGAGACCCTCAAGAAGAAAGGAGGAGACTGGGTACATGTCTCTGTCCATCTGTCCCTTGCCCCACATGTGTGTTCTGAATGCCACAGGTCATTTTATCACAAAAGTTACTTGCACAGCAACAAATGGCAATGGGATTGAATCCCAGTTCTGGCATGGCCTTCCTCACCCACAGACTAAAGGAAGGAAGAAGTGGGACTATTATTCACCAGGGAAAATCCCGCAGGTAAGATTACATCTCCTCACCTGGATGGCTGTGATGCTGTGACACTGGCTGACAGCTGTCCCCCCGGGGCCAGGAGGACAGTAGACACAGCTGCTGAGCCTGTGAACATTCAAGGAGGGTGGGAACCTGTTCCACTCTCCCCAGAGGGCTTTATTAGTGAACGAGACAAGACCTACAGGGCTATTTTATTTTTAGAATTTTCTTCCCCACTCCTCCTTTCCTCCTTTCCTTCTGCTTTCCCTTTCTTTCCACTCCGTGTCTTTATGTTCCTTCTGCTTTCTCTCCAATTTCCTAGTCTCTTCCTCTTCCCCTATCAGGAAACGCTTTCAACATAAAAAAAACTTATTTCAACATTTATTGAAAGAATTTGGGTTTTTTTCATAGTTCCTTGACCTTCACAGAAAATTATTTTCTCACCTTGAATTAAATTTCATAATAATTATCAGAAGATTAAAGGATCCAGATATCTGTAAGTTGAATGCATTAAGATAAATTGAATATTGAATATATTAAAGTTGTTTAAAGACTAACATTTATGCTTTCTGGCATCTACTCTTTTAAAAATGGCATTTAACTTGATGCCATTTCTGCTGGGAATTCCCACATTTACAAGTACCATCTGTTTTATGGGCTTCCTTTATCTGTCGAGATATTTCCTGTTCTGTTTTCTCTTTCCTTCAAGACCCATTACAACTTGCGTGTTATTGGTTTGGGGTTTTATTAGTGAGAAAGAAGGAGGATGCCTTTTCTTATACTGACATAAATCCAAACATTTGACAAGTGATGGAAGAAGGAAGTAAGCCAAGAGATGTTGGCCCTAAATTAGGTTGGCATGTTTGTGTTTATCTGTGACTGGCTTGACGTTAAATGAAAATGTCTCTCCACCTAACTAATTTAAAATTAGTTTCTCAAATGTCTGTCAGAACTCAGTTCTCATGTGTCCATTTAATATGTATATATTGTGTAATCACTGGACCACAGGTCTGAGGTTAACAATGCCAGGTAACACTTCAACTGGGTTTCTCAGTGCTGGTACCACGTGACTAAAACTATTCCTGTGTGTGTGTGTGTGTGTGTGTGTGTGTGTGTGTGTGTGTGTGTGTAGATTTCAATCACTGTAACAAAATATCAGAGAAAATACATTTAAAATGAGACATTTTATTTTGGCCCAGTTTCCAGTATGCTAGTCTCTGGTTGGCTGGCTCTGTTGCTTTTGGTCTAAGAGCAGTGGTTCTCAACCTTCCTAATGCTGTGACCCTTTAATACAGTTCC
Organism: Peromyscus leucopus; assembly: GCF_004664715.2. Taxonomy (NCBI): domain Eukaryota; kingdom Metazoa; phylum Chordata; class Mammalia; order Rodentia; family Cricetidae; genus Peromyscus; species Peromyscus leucopus. Next base: position 46,706,948 of record NC_051069.1, on the reverse strand, counting down.
TCATGTTGTGGTGACCCCCAAACATAAAATTATTTTCATTGCTACTTCACAACTGTAATTTTGCTCCTGTTATGAATTGTAATGTAAATACCTGATATGCAAGATATCTGATATGCAGCCCCCATAGTGGTCACAACCCATAGGTTGAAAAAGTGAAGCAAAATGTCACTGTGGGGAGAGCCTGGTACAGCAAAGCTGTTCATTCCCTCATGGTGGCCAAGAGAAGGAGGAGAGAGAGAGGAGAGGGGGGAGAGGAAGGGAGAAAAGGGAAGAGGAGAGGGGAGGGAGGGAGAGAGGAAGAAGGGGGCTCAGTATTCCCTCCAAGGTCATGCCCTCAGTGACTTCTTGCCACTGGAGCGTTCCTCTCGAAGTCTCATCACACGACGGGAACTTTCCCACACGTGAGCCTTTAGAGGACATTTAAAACGCAACCATAACAATATAGATTTGGCAATCCTGCTAGGTTAGACTGGGTGGCTTCAACAACAGACCTCTTTCTCACCATTCTGGATACAGGAAGTCCATAACGAAGGTGGTTAAATGAGATGGCCACATCCTCACTGGGGGCTCACTTGGCCTGTGCTTTGTACTCATCAGGGAGAGGCCACTGGCTCCTTCTGGAAAGTACAGCAATCCTAGGGGTCAGGCCATTACTCGTAGTGACTCGTCAAACCTTCCAGACTTCTACAAACCACATCCGAATACAGCCACTCTGGGGGTTAGGGCTCCAAGAGGTAAGTGTGGGGGTCCACATTCAGTCCATCACAGGAAGTAAACCTTTCCGCTCCTCCCAGATTGGAAAACCGAAAGCCACAAAGGCTGAAAAATCTGCCCGAGGTCATCCAGCTTACACCACTGAGGCTGAAGCCATCGCCTGTACTCCTGCCCGCCCTGCCCTGCCGGCTCCTCATCACCTAACGAGTTTCCATCAGCCCGACACGACACCCCCAGCCCCAGTCAGATCTTAAGCCTGTTGAGGAATTGTCAGAAATTTGTCACAGCTTTAATTGTTTTCCCTACAGTAAACAATTCTTTATTATTATTAGTCAATGACAAATTGGAAAACTAAATTTTAATTACTACAATGTCGCTCTTAAAAGTGCTTGTCTGTCTTAATGTAGTAGAAACTTCCTCCTCTATTTCTAAGTTTCTGTACTTAAATTCTTAAAATATAATAAGAAAAAGGCGAGGGCCGGGGATGTCCCTGAGTGGTAGAGTACTTACCTGGCATGCATATGCAGGAGTCCCTGGGGTTGATCTCACAGCCCCAAGGGAAAGAAAAGAGAGAGAGAAAAATACAAAGGAAGTCAGAAAGCAAGCAATTGCTTGAAAAATGGGCTTAAGACTGGAGGAACTCGCCAGAGAAGATATTCAGATGTAAATAAGCACACAAAAGATGTTCCACATCATCCTCATCAGGGGAGATGCAAATGAAAACAAAAATGAGATACCACTGTGTGTCTATGAGGATGGCCAAAACTCAGAATCCTAGCAACAGCTTGAGCTGTGGCTAACTTGAACACTCATTCATGGCTGGGGGCTGGTGGGAGTGGAAACCAGCGTGGCCACTTTGAAAGACACTTGGGCCATTTCCTACAAAACATATTTCTATATTTATAACCTTAGTGGTTATAAATATAACCAGGGGCAATTTTTTTTTTTAAGATTTTACTGCTTCCAAAGAATTTTTTTTTTTAACTCAGCTTTGTGTTCAGAGAACTTGAGCATTATAACTCAGTAAGGTTACCTTTAGAACTCTTGCTAGTTAATGAAACCATTTTCATAGCCACTTACCAACTTTGCTATAATTGAATTAAATGTGCACCGAGGACAATCTGGTTTATCAAGTGACTGCAGTCCCGGGGTTTTAATGCACGGAGGTGAGAGGACCAATGTGGTGGATCAGAGCAAAGATTCCGGAGTCTGGCGAGACTGAGTACACTGCCTGCTGTGTCTGTGAGCAAATCGTCTAGCCTGACTGTTTCCTCCTCAGTAGTTGTTTCTGTGTGTGTGAAACTGAGCGAATCCACAGTAAGTGTGGGTTAAACGGTGCCTAACAAAGCCCTCACTAAAAATCAGTTTTATTCAAACTTCTGAAGAGAATGCTTTGTTAAACGTTTTAAAACAAAGTCCCCCAAAGCTCTGGCAGGAAGGATAGTGTGAGGAGCAGTGGCCAGTGTCGTGAGCCCCATATCACACCCCAGCCCTTTCTTCGTATTACTCATCACACCAGGAAACAGCAGAAGCTCTGTTTTGAGACAAAACCTCACACCAGCAAGAACACTGCTAGACCACAAAACTGTGCCCTGAAACCTCAGCTCGTCACCCCTGCTTGCCACAGGAGCTAGGAAGAACTTGTGATGAGTTCTGACAACAGATTCGCACTGAGCAGTTCCTGTGAGCTATGTGAGCTAAGACACTGAGAGGTGGCACATTTCTCCTCATAATCCACTTAAAATGAAACATTTCCTGTGAACATGAGTGACTGATTACTACACAGAGATCTATTTTGGCCAGCTGAACATAATCTTAGCCCGTTCCCGTAGGCACCTGTAACACGACTATAGCACTGTATAGTCAGACACAAGATACAAGACTATCTGTGTGAATCTGTTGACGTGGCTGGGGAATCTTGTGAGTTAAAGAATGGAGCCAAGTGTAGTTGCTAGGATGGCTAAGAACCAAAAGAAGAAGGCTTGAAGGAGGGTGTGGATGATCCTCCTACCACATCCCAACTAGTTCCTGAGTGAGATTAGAAAGTGGGGGACCTACTGGCAAGAATCTTTTAGACTCTCAGCCCCGAGCATCACTGCTTTGGATCTTACATTTCCACAGCGCACACATGAAACCCCATTCTGTTCCTCCACCCCCAGGGCTGGCACGCTTGGCAGGCTTGGCCGTGCTGGGGCTGAGTCCTTGGCTCAGGCAGTGCTGCTTTCACAGTGAGCTGTGGCAGCACTGAGGGCCCTTCAGTGTCCCTGCAGGATGCAGACATGGAGGAGCCAGAGCTAGGGAGGAAGGACTGGGTGCGTCAGGGCGCTCACACCAGCCAGCTTCAAGTGTGGATGGCACACTTATTGGCAATGCCCAAAAATAGCTAGAGGCCACTGAGGTCAAGCAAAAAGCCTATTGTTGCTTTTGTAACTTGGACATCAAAGGCAAATGTAACTTGCTTTCATATAGTCTGGAGAAACCGGTCAAACTTGCCGTATCTAAACTATAATTGCAATTAATGAGTTACTTGGCAAGTAACCTAATTTGATGGGAAAATTGTGGCTTACAATAAAATAGATGACGGCGTTACAATAAAAATAAGATTATAGCCATCACCAAAATGCCTATGAATTGGAAAATTTGAGAGGAAAATGAATGAATCAGGTCCTACGAAAGGAGAAAAATACAAAACTTAGGAAGACTGAAACGTCCATGGGTAGCTTTTTACCACAAATTCCAACTCTGGGAGAGTGGGAAGCACTGTGGACCACTGAGCCATCTCTCCAGCATGAAAGCTATTTTAAAAAAAAAAATCTAGAACTCCTTCACAACTTCCTACCCATCTAGTCTTATTTCTTTTCCAAGTCCTGAAGCTGCCCTCGACTGTTTCAGGTATACGCTGAGGTTCTTTTTCTGTATTGTCATGTATATGTGTGTGTACACGTTGATCTGCAGACATATGTTTACATAGTCACATATTTTCCATGCATAGGTGTGATGATATATAAGTCCAGAATGTTATAATCCAAGAGTAAGAGGCCACAGAACCCATGCTAGTTCCTACAGGGAAAATGTAAAGCAGGCAATGGGAGACAGAGGTGCCAACCAAAATAGCAGAAACTACTGTAACTGCAGGAAAGTTACACACACTAGGATCTATAAACTAGGGTGCCTAGAAGCATATAAGCAGTGGTTCTCAACCTATGGGTCACGACCCCTCCAGGGGGTAAATGACCATGTCATAGGTCGCATATAATAGTAGATAATTACATTATGATTCATAACAGTAGCAAAATTACAGTTATGAAGTAGCAGCAAAAATAATTTTATGGTTGGGGGTCAGCACAACATAAGGTCTAAGTTTCAGGAGGGCTGAGAGCCACTGATCTAAAGCGATGACAGCCCTTATAGGATCCAGCTAGAACATGGAGGCTTTGTGGCTAGGGGTGGAGATGTGGTCAAAATGTTACAGGTACTATCTGAAGCAGGGAGAAAGGAAGACAGAACCTGGCTTCTGGTCAGCAAGATGGCTCAGTAGCTAAAGGCACTTGCTACCAAGCCTCGTGACCTAAGTTCAAGCCCAGGGACCCTTACTGTAGAAATAGAAAACCAAATCCTGCAGGTTGTTTTCCTCTGACCTCCACATATGTGCTATATTATGCATTCACACACACACACACACACACACACACACACACACACACACGTACACACAGCACAAATGTACAACACAAGCACAAACCTACCTATCCTGATTCTTCCATGCTCCCATCTACAGGTCCTCTGCATCCCTTTGGCCAGGTCTGAAAACAAAGTTCCCAAGGACAGAGGGTGGAGTGGAATAGATCTGAGAGTAAGCAGACAAGAGGTCAGCACAGTCAGTTTAAAATAAAATACATAAATAGCACCTTGGCATATGTAATGCTCTAAATACATCACCTACCATTTTTATAGAGATAAAATCCATTTAAAAACACTCTTGAGAGCAGGTTCCGGCCACAGGATAAAGGATGCAGGAGAACACAGAGGTAGGCACCATAAGGCAGCAGTAGGTGGGAAAATTATACTCATAGTAATAGGACTCATAGACATGCTGCAGAATAGCAGCTCCTAGGGCTGGCTGTGTGGAGGTCTTTTTCTGGAATCAGGCATGACCTGCAGAGAATGAGGAGAAGGCAGGAGTATCAGCTGATAGAAACTCAGTTTAGAACTGCAAGAAACTTGGGTCTTCCATGATAACTCAGGACTTCTACAAAAGTAGGAACTGAAACACAGTGAAGTGCTGGGCTGGGCAGTCCAAACAGTCTCAAGGTAGGTTATTGTCTCTTTTGCCTCTTGGGGACTTGGTGAAGGAGGGGTTAAGGGACAGTTCAGCATCAGTGCCTCCTCTTCCTGCTACTGTTAAGTACTAAGTAGCTTTACCCAGACAGTGTGACAATGGAGAAGTTCTAAAAGGAAGTGCTGCAATGCCCTGGTTTATGGACAGTGCTAGGTACTTGACATTTTCATGGCTAAGTTGCCACAGAACATCTTTTCCTTAGAAACACTAGTGACTCCCAGAATCTGACTTCAAATACCTTTGGTGCAATAGTGGAGGCTCCAGCAGGTCTCAAGTACTTTGATACAGACAGAGAAAAACGAGATACAGTAATGAATAAGCCAGGTACATCTAGGCACTCTAGACTTCATAGGGAAGCGCAAGTGAATGCCTTGTGCTGTGGATATGCTCAGTGGTAGAGCACTTGCTGAGGACATGCAAGGCCCTCGATACAATCCCTAGGACCACAATATGGTAAACAAATTGATTTTGGTGCAATGTGATAAACAGAATATCTGTAGCTCAGGAGGGGTGATCAATAATTCCTAGAGGATGACAGCCAAGCACAAGAGGAGAGACAGATGTAGTTTCTAAAGGTGATGTCACAGTGGACATTAAGACAGGATTAACAGACCCTTCAACCTCCAACTCTATTGTTAAATGATCGAGACCAGCCCAACCTTGCTCAAAACATCACTACCCTTCCTTAAGGATTTACACAGAGACTTTCTTCTCATCACATAATGGAAGACACAGACATATACAGGTGTGCACATAAATACACAGGCTTACACAAAGACACAAAGGTACACACAGAGATATAGATACATACACAGAGACACTGACATATGCATGCACACACAAGTGTACACACACATAACACTCATGTAGGCACGCATACCCATACACACAGACATAGACACACCTATACACAAGTACATGCACACACAGACACACACACAACTTTTGATGGAGAAAACTAATCTACTGCCCATCAGTTAGTATCATCAGGTCTGGAGTAGGAACTTCAGAGATTCAGCATTGAAAACCAATGGTGTGGCCAAATATAATTTAATATTAAACAATGTCATCAGTCCTAAAAATTCTAACCCATTCTACCATGATGTCTACCATAGGAGTGTCAGACAACCTGCCTTTACCCCTAGAATTAGATTCTCAGTACTTTTAGTAGCTCTGTCTTACTGATACCCACATGTGGGCTTAGCCCACTGACAGCAACTGTGGACTGAATAAGCAGCCTCTTTCCATACCAGGTGCCCCAGACTAGCTTTAACAACTTCACATTCTTATGCTTTACCAAATGGACTGAAGGTTGTCTTTTTTACTTCCCTACACGGCACATGTATTATGAGTTTGTTCTCTCTCTGTCTGCCAACAAATACTCAGGAACTCAGGAAGGCCATTTGAAGGTCTAGTGGTCTGATGCTGTAGGATGTCTTTCTGTATGCTGTGAATATGTGTTGCTCCATTAGTTAATAAAGAATGCTGCACTGGCCTATGGCAGGGCAGAATGGAGCCAGGCAGGAAATCTAAGAGAGATAGAGAGAAAAGAAAGGCAGAGTCAGGGCAGACACTGCAAGCTGCTGCCAGGAGAAGCAAGATGTGGAGAACAGGTACTGCTATGAAGCCACGTGGCAAAACATAGTTTAGTAGGAATGGGTTGAGTTAAGTCGTAAGAGCTAGATAGCAAGAACCCTGAGTCACAGGTCATACAGTTTATAACCAATATAAGCCTCTGAGTGATTATTTTATAAGCGGCTGTGAGAATTTGGGTGGGAGAAAGTCGCCTGGACCATGGGGCTAGATGGGACAGAGAATCTTCCGTCTACAGTCTGGTTAACCATAAAGAAAAGCAGATGTGAGAAATGATTTCCTTACACAGAGCCCAGCAGTTTGTGGCAAGAGAAAGCCCATGTTACAAGGAGACTCTCATGAGAACAATCTTGTCTAACAGATGTGTGCCATTCAACATTGGTCTCTCTGAACCGTGCAATTGGGAAAATGATTTTATACCTGTAAGTTTCATCATCATCATATAACTTAATCACAGCACTGAGACGTTAATCTTCACTGTCAACTTGGCTGGACTTTGAATCGCCACAGAAGGATAGCTCCACATCTGTCTATGAAGATGTTTCCAGACAGGTTCAGCTGAGGAGGAAGGCCTACCCTAAATGTGGGTGGCACTGTCCTGTGGTCTGGGATCCCAGACCAGGTGAAAAAGAGAAAGTAAACCAAGCACTGGATTCATCCCTGTCTGCTTCCTGACTGGGGGTGCAGCGCCACCAGATGCCTCAAGACCATGTTGCTGTGACTTAGCTTCTCTGCTGGGCTGTGTTCTTAATCTATGCACCAGAACTAAGACTTAATTCCTTAAGTTTCTTTTGTTGAGTATTTAGGCACAGCGATGAAAAAGCAAAATACAAGTGTCTACTTCATTAGTTGTTTTTAGGTGTATTGTTTATTTTTAGGTGTATTTATTTTTATTTTATATGTACAAGTGGTTTGACTGCATGCGTATATGTGTACTACATGCATGCCTGGTACCCATGAAGGCCAGAAGATGGTGGTAGATCTCTTGTAATGGAGTTACAGGTAGTTGTTAGCCTCCACGTGCATGCTGGGAACTCAACAGCAGTCCTCTGGGAGAGCAACAAGTGATCTTACCACTGAGCCATCTCTCCAGCCCCCCAATAGTGGTTTTCTGAGCAACTATTTTATATATTCCTGCTGTATGTCAGGTACTGCCCTTGAAGAAAAACACACAGCAGTGAGCAAAGAAAAGCCTTGCCCTAGTTCTTATATGTTCTTAGAAAAAGATAGACTAGGCCGGGCGGTGGTGGCGCACGCCTTTAATCCCAGCACTCGGGAGGCAGAAGCAGGCGGATCTCTGTGAGTTCAAGGCCAGCCTGGGCTACCAAGTGAGTTCCAGGAAAGGCGCAAAGCTACACAGAGAAATCCTGTCTCGAAAAACCAAAAAAAAAAAAAAAAAAAAAAAAAAAAAAAAAAAAAGATAGACAATAAGGATAAGCAAACACATGATTTTAGAAGGGAAAGAAACCACGGTATGCTCGGGAGAGCTGCCATTTTAGATGGAGTGCCTAATGAGTGCTTGAATGAGAAGACAGCTCTGTGACATGTCAGCAGCAGGTGGGCACTGGGGGGCAGCCTTCCAGGAGAGGGAACAGTCTGCACCAAGATCCTGAGGTAGAAGCAAGCTGTGTGCGTGTATGTGCGTGCATGCGTGTGCGCGCATGTGTGTGTGCATGTGTGTATGTGCGTGTGTGTGCGAGTGTGTGCGCGCGTGCGCGCGCGCGTGTGTGTGTGTGCGCGTGTGCGTGTGTGTGCATGTGTGTGTGCGCGCATGCGTGTGTGTGTGTGTGTGCGCGCGCGCACGCGCGCATGCGTGTGTGTGTGTGTGTGTGTGTGTGTGTGTGTGTGTGTGTGTGTGTGTGCGGCACGTGTGCGCGCGTGCGTGCGTGTGTGCGTATGAAGAATAGTGAATCTGGCTGAAGCCAACTGAAAGTGGGGGCTGCATAAAGGGAAATGAAGTCTGAGAGTAGGAGACTGGGGATCGGATTTGACCTGAGCACAACCTGACTTGCATTTCCGTAGGTCTTCCCCTAGCTGCTGGGTTGAGAAGAGACTTATATACTGCGAAACTTCTCCTTGAGACATGAACAAATGTCAGTCACTCCAGCTAAGGTGCTGATGAAAGAGCAAGGATGACTCCATCCAAGTCTAGCTTAGTGAGTTTAAGGGGCTACTTGAGAAGCAGAGGTGACTCAAAGGTAGCTTCATCCCCAAAAAGCCCACCCCAGAATGTGTGAGAACGTGAGAACTCATGAAAGCCACCTACTTGCAGCTCCCTGAAGGACTACACCAGCTCAGCAGGCCAGAGTCTCCTGTCCATAGCAATTGTTACTGTGTATATAACCCCTGGCAGGGAGTTTACAAGTTCTGTGATATTCAGAAGCTTGCCAAGCCCTGTGAGTTTTGTTTACTTCCTAAGACTTCGTATGTGCAGGTGTGTATGTGTATGGATGTGCATGCGTGTGCACATGAATGTGAAGGCCAAAGTACAAGCTTGAGTGGCATTCATTAGGAGCTATCCACCCTAGTTTTGGGACAAAGCCTTCCACTGGCTTGAAATTCTCCAAGTAGGCCAGGCTGGCTGGCTAGTGAGCCCTGGGAACCCTCCATGTCTGTGTTCCCAAAGCTGGTATTACAAGCACACCCACCACCCTCATCCCTTTTACATGGGTTCTGGGGGTTGAACTCCGGTCTCAAGCACTTTGCCAACTGAAGCAACCCCTCTGCTCCAGCTGCCTGAGTCTTACATGCAGGCTCCCTCCGCACTGCATGAAGGAAAGTTTCAATTTGGAGGAAATTGCTGACAATAGAGCGCAAGGATAGAATCGGGACTAGGAAATGCTGTGATGGTCCACTGAGAAATGACAAGTGTGAGGCCCATACCTTAGTGCCTGGTCCCCTTAGGAGCTCCCCAGTCTCCTTTCCTCCTTCATGCCACATCGGTCTTTTAGCTGCTCACCCTCCCGTCCTTTCTCAGTACCTATTTTTATTCTCTCTTGGTCTCCTTTCTCACTACCCCCTTACACTGTTATGGAAATCAGTATGGAGGTTTCTCAAAACTTAAAATTAGAACTGCCATGTGATCTAGCTATACCACTCCTGGGCACATAGCCATACATTCTACATCCTACCACAGAGATAACTGCACCTCCATATTTATTGGTGCTCTCGTCATAAGAGCAAGGAAATTGAACCCTAGATGCTTATCAACAGATGAATAGATAAGGATCATGGTACAGATACACAGTGGAATTTCATTCAATAGTTAAAAAAAAAATCACTCCATTCTTCCCCCACCCCCACCCCCTGCTGGCTTCCTCTCATTGCTCTTGGGAAAAGTCTGTCTGTCCAGGAAGTTTCAAAGGTTCTTTAGAATCTTGGAAAGGGAAGGAAAGGGGAAACCTTTCACCCAATTGGCTTGAAGAGCTCTATTCTATAGGGTACATCAGAAGGGCAACGAGACAGAGGCTGGTACAGAAGGTGCCAGGAGGCTCTGCCATGAAAATTATATTGACATCACAAACAGAGCCTGTGTACCCCAGCAGAGTTCAGTCAGGACTGGAGAAGTCTATGCACTGTTTATTAGCATGGATGATCTGAGAAAGGCAATCCTGAGAATGTTTTCTTCATTGCATCAACATCAAAGCATGCACAAAACTAGATGGGTACTGTGGGTTAATCCTTTGGTACACTGTAAAGATTTGTCACTTGAATTGATTTAATAAAATGCTGACTGGCCAGTAGCCAGGCAGGATGCATAGGCAGGACAACCAAACTAAGGATGCTGGGAAGAAGAAGGGTGGAGTCAGAGGAGACTCAAGGAGATGCCAGAAGATACAGAGGAAGCAGAACATGTATAAAATGAGGTCACAAGCCATGAACCATGTAGCAGAGGGTAGATAAAAACATGGGTTAATTTAAAAATGTAAGAGTTAGCTAGTAACAAGCCTGAGCTTTTGGCTGAGCATTTGTAATTAATATTGAGTCTCCATGTCTGTTATTTGGGAATTGGTGGATGACAGAAATTTCCTCCTACAGATAAGATGGCCTGTTACACACCTCAAAGATACAGTATACATGATTTTTAAAAGCTTTTATTTTTATTTTTTAAGCTATGTTTGTTAAAAAAAAAAAAAAAAAAAAAAAAAAAAAAAAAACTTCTGTACAGTTGGGGAGCCTGTACTCAGGAGGCAGAGACAAAAGGATCATTAGCTTCTAGCCAGCCTGAGCCACCTAGTGAGGCCCTGTATCAACAAACAAACAAAAACAAACCCCAAGCAAACAAAGATCATGTATCACTAGTCCCACAGCATTGGGCAAATAATTGTCTTGTCCCTCTGCATCTTGTTCCACTGGAATGTCTCTGGGGACAATGACAGATACAGCTGTGATCTCCGTTGACAGTAGTGGCTTCCTTTGCCACTCCTCCTGAAAGATATGCCCAAGGATGGTTCACGTTAATTTTTTTTATTTATTTTAATTTTTTATGTGTGAGTGTTTTGTCATGTGTATCTGTGCGCATATGTATGCACATTAGATCTCTTGGAACTGGAGTTACAGATGGTTGTGAGCTGCCATGTGGGTGCTGGGAATTGAAACTAGGTCCTCTTCAAAAGCAACAAATATTCTTTCCTGCTGAGTCATCTCTCCAGCTCCTTATTTATAACTAGAAAGGATCTACTCTAGAATAATGAAAAAGTATCACAAACACATAAACCAATAACACGGTTGTTTATTTTTGTTATCAAGTACTGTGAGCTGGATTTGGAGATAGTTGGTAGAGCCCTTGCTTTAAGATCACAAGCACCTGAGGTAACCCCCCTCCAAATCTATGTAAAATAGAGCAGTGGAGTGTGCCCCTAATCCCAACACGGGGGAGATAGAATGGGCATATCCCTCTAGCTCACTGCCTGGCTGGCCTGGCCTCACTGATGGTCTCAAGGCCAATGTGATCTTCAGGACTGTCTCAAATAAAAAGGTAGACATCATCAGAGGTATGACACCTGAGGTTGTTTTGTGGCCTGTGCATACATGTGCATGTGCAGGTATACACACACACACACACACACACACACACACACACACACACAAACTACTATGTGGTATACATAATTGTATGTGCTTGCTTTTGTACAATGGGAAACACAATGGGTTTGTCTACACTGGCACTATCATAAATTCCTAAGTAATATACTGTACTACATAAAAATCACAACAGCTAAATATCACTAAGCAGCTAGAATTTTCAGTTCTGTTACAAGCTTGTTGGATTACAATTGTATATACACTTGTTGGTCCAGTGTTGACTGAAACGTCATGCAGTACGGGCCAGTACTGCAGAGGGTAGCTGGAAGGATGCTAGCATAAGTAACCAGAAGCTGATGTCTCCAGTAGCTAGACCTAGTAGTCCAGTACTACTAGGAGTAGTGGGGGTAAGGGATTTGCCAAAAGTCATTTCCATGAAAAATACAGGTGACAGAGAAGCTGGGACCCACAATCCCATACCAATAGCTCCAAAGCATATGATACAAAGGTATCCTTTGTATCGGCCACCATCTTGGAGTCATGACTCAAATGATCTCTCATGTGGGCAACAGCAGTAGTCCCCAGGGAGCTGTTCTGATATCAGAACTACAAACAAGGACTTGATACACAGACATGTGTTCAAAGCACTGAGCCAAACTGAATGTGTCACCCAGCTCAACTTCCCTTTCATCAGAGCCCCAAGAAATTTGAGGCTACTCTAGTGGTCCCAACCAGGAGACAGAAAGAAACCTAAGAGATAGTAGTGGCCTTAAGTTATGACATATCTCTTAAAATCTCTTTGTTGTGCCTGTCTTACAGAAATATTTGGACCTGTGGACTCCTTAAAAAAGATTCCTGTATTGACATTGGAAGAGATCCTGTCAGAGAGGGTTCTGGTGACTTGACCTTGCAGAAAGTCAGCCCTTGCCTAGAACTGAAGTAGTCTACCTTAGGGGCCAGAGAACTGTGTTCCAGAAGGGGATCTAGGTAAGCAAGAGTGTTTACTTAGGTACTGTTCACAGCAGTAACGACTTGTTCATCAAAGACTTGTCAACAACACCATTGGATGGTTTCTTAAATTATGTAGAATTGACTCTATAGATAATGAACTACTTTTGATTGTTTTTACCCTCTGACTTTGTAGATCTCACACTTGTTTGTCAACTAAAATGTATGGAAGGCATTCTTTGTGGGCACTGTGCTCAGCTCAGTGGTGAAGAAAGGAAATGCAAACCCAGGACCCCCAGGAAAAAACTCAACATCAGACAAGCATAGAACTAGAGGGGAGAAGAAGTTTAGGGTCCTGGAGGAAGTAAAATGGGTTACCCTGAACTTGTGAGGATGTTAGAAATGACAGATCTAACGCGTTTGTTTTTCTCAAGAGTTCAGTTTTTCAGTGCTAGGGATGGAACCTCTAGACTTGTGCCTGATACACAGGTGTTCTATCACTGAGCCATGGCTGAACTTGTTAGTGCTACTTTTTGTAGGGCCTTTGAAAGGCTGTTCAGCTGCCTGAGAATATCTGTGTCATTATCATCACAGTTTGAAGTGATTAAATGGTCTACATCATGGCCGTGTTCCCAGTTTTGCCAGCCCTCAATAATTATTTTTGAGTGCCTATTCTTTGCCTGAATAACTAAAGACTAGGAAAATAGTGAGTAAAGCTGCAGAATGCCTGCCCTCCTAGAACTGCTTGCTGGAGGAGATGGTTGTGGCAGAATCAGATCCTACCTAGCTAGCTGTAGGTTACAGCCTAGGGATGGCTTCCTCGAAGAGAATGCAGGTATAGAAGTACACATATGTAAATGGGACTGGTCAACAAGGACAGGCTTTCTGAAGGGGCCACTGTGTACAGTGAGTCAGAGATATAGTTAATGGAATAAGGGAGAAAATACGTCTGTTTAGAGACTTCCAAGCAAAACTAACTGCTCTGATAAAAGTTCCAGTGTGAGAGTGTGCAATAAGAAAGAGAAAAGAATAAAAAGACTCCTGTGTGGCTGGGTAAATCCAGAGTGAGGGAATCCACAAAGAGGCCAACTCATTAGGAAGGGGCTAGTATGTCTAAAGTAGATGGGAACCCCAGAATGGTCCTAAGTAGTGAGAGACATGACATGGCCCATGGACATCGAAACCGATTGCTCTGGCTGCAGCAAAACTATTGGATTACAATGGTTGCTCTGCATCCTAATCGCTTCTGCCTTTCTCACTTTGCTCTCCTGTGGCTTCAGGGAGTTAAAGAAATGCACACCTGATACAGTTAAAAACAGGTCAACAATGCAGAGCTGTGTGACCTGAAGAAGAGGTCACTGCTTGGTGATGACCAGCTCTGTCTCTACTTCTCTTCACCTATCTTTTCTAGAATACACTTTCCTTCCAGTTTATGAAGTGGGAAGAACAAAGTCCACTCTGGTGGGTCCCCAGAGCAATTGCAAGGGAGTGAGCAAGTCACCTGGCATTTGGCAGAGCTCATATGCCAGCTGTTATCAGCAATCATTGTAGTATTTTCATGCCAGTCATGGGACTAATTCTAACACACAATGGGTGTATGTCAGTACTACATATTTTTATAGATAGCTATCTAATGATATCTACCTAACACTAGTGTTAGAAAAAATTGTATTACCTGTGGTATTAAAATAAAAACACACAGACATAACATTTTAAACCTTTTCTCTGTCTATTATGCGACATACAAGTTGCTAATGTTTGGGACTTTATCCATGTAAAGCAACTGGATGCACTCGTTAGCCTCTCTATCCTCTAGTCTAAATGACATTAAGGTCTCAGGTGCTACTTTCTCAAGTTTTCCACAGCCCACTATGGAGCCTGCTGACACACCATAGTGGATAGCCAGTAAATAACTGCAGAATGAAAAAATAAGTAAACAATAAGTGAATACATTTAACCAATATATGTTTATATGCATACATATAAACACACACACACACACACACACACACACACACACACACACACACACACACATTTGGTTTTTCAAGATGGTTTCTCTGTGTAGCCCTGGCTGTCTGGAAACTCACACTGTAGACCAGGCTGGCCCGAACTCACAGAGATCTACCTACTTCTGTCTCCTGAGTGCTGGGATTAAAAGGGTGTGCCACCATTGCCTGGCTATTTTAACTATATTATATGAGGCTTTTAGAGAATGGAATTTTTGAAATCCAGACTGCCCTAGAAAATTCAGGATCCATGGCCAGCATACATTCTCAACTAGCTGAACCCACTTTAGAAGGAGCTACTGAACGCAGCTATAACAAGTCCGACTGGAGGCTTGTGTTATGTTTATTTTTGAGCATAAAAATTGTTCCAAGTTTCCTAGTAGAAACAACCTAGATCTTAA
Organism: Peromyscus leucopus; assembly: GCF_004664715.2. Lineage (NCBI taxonomy): Eukaryota > Metazoa > Chordata > Mammalia > Rodentia > Cricetidae > Peromyscus > Peromyscus leucopus. Next base: position 46,691,919 of record NC_051069.1, on the reverse strand, counting down.
AGCACTTCTGTTTAACCCCGGACACGGGGCCCTGGATCGGCTTTTCTCTTATCTCACTCACTATAATTAGCTGCCTTGAGCAGACCTCTGCTGGCACCAGAAGAGCAAGCCAAACAGCCGGAGATTCTGTTTGTTAGGCACAGCTGAGCCTGGCTCAACAGAGTGTCGATTCAAATGGGAAATAAAATATGCAGCAAAGTAGAGAATCTGGGAACAAAGAATCCAGTCTAACAATTTACAGGAGAACTAAAGAAACACTCAAAATAGCATCAGAAAGGTGAAATGCCCCGGGAATCTAACAGAGATAAGATGGACCTAGGAAACCGAGAGGACTGAAAGGGCCGATTCTAAGTCAGTGAGGAATTCAGAGCGCTGGAAGGGGCACTGTTTAAAGTGAGGTTTATCGAAGTATAGTTTATCTATAGTAAAATGTGCCCTTGGGGTACACAGCTCTCTGAGTTTTGATCAGCACACATAACTATGTTCTTATCATCAGATAAGATAATATAGAGGCATTTGATTATTTCAACATTTCTTCTTATTCCTTTGGAACCACACATCACATGCACCCTTAACCCTGATCTGCTTTCTGTCCCTCTAGGTTTGCTTAGGGATGAGGGTGTAGCTCATTGGTAGAGTGCTGGCATGGGCAAGTCCCTGAGTTCAATCCCTGGTACCACCACCCAAATTTGGCAAGGTTCTAATAAAAGAAATAGCAGAGCTTAAACTGTGTGTAAGGTGACAACTGAGATTCTTTTTTTTGGGGGGGAGGGGTTAGGTTGAGACGGGGTTTCTCTGTATGACAGTTCTGGCTGTCCTGGAACTCATTCTGTAGACCAGGCTGACCTTGAATTCACAGAGATCCGACTACCTCTAAGATTAAAGGCATGAGCCACCACCACCCAGCATGGCTGAAATTCTTTAGTCTGCCCCTCATACTGTTTAATGGCATCATTTAATGAACTTACTTTAATTTTACATTTATTATTAAACAACTGCTTTAGTAGCAATTTGTAGAAATCATGCATTGTCTTTCCTTCTTACAGCTTGTCTGTGAGGAGGTATTTTCAGGATTTCTCAGGTAGGAGAAAAGAATCAAAGTGGTGTCCAGCTGGTAAGTTGAGAGCAGTGATTGGAAATCAAGACAGACAAAAAATGTTTATTCTTATCTCTAGGTACTAGATTATGGTAAGGTTGTACTTTTCCTGTTTTTCTTTTTGTATTATCATAGTTTTGGCAATGAGCTTATCTTACTTCTGTAACCAAAAGAATATTATGTAGCAGGGCATGATGGTGCACACCTATGATCCCAGCACTTGGGAGGCAGAGACAGGTGGATCTCCATGAGTTTATGGCCAGCCTGGTCTACAAAGTGAGTTCCAGGATAGCCAGAGCTACACAGAGAGACCCTGTTTTGAAAAACTAAATATATATATAAATACATGTACATATGCATAAATAAATATAATGCCTGCGAAGTCTGATTCTATAGCCTTTTCTCTTTGTTGAGCTAAATGGAGAGTTGGGGGAACAGTTTAGGAAGAAATAGTGAGAAGGTTCCTGCTGGCACCTGTTTGGAGGTAAATCAGGTTCACCAAAAGGACTGGAGCTCTTCTGTCTCTAGATCTCAGCAAAATGAAGCAGCCCGGTCAGTGGGTTCTCAAGCAGAAATGTCATTGAAAAGTGCCAAAAATGATTAGCTTTGAGAGAGTCCAGAACTCCCCCCCCCCCCCCCCGACACTCCAGACAAAAGGCGACTCTTATATACATCTTTTTATCTTGTCCCACACCTCCAGAACACCAAATCATCATCATCCTGGGCCACCCAAGGCATGGCAGCTGTTCTGACACCGCTAGAGTGGCAGGGAGCCACACTATAAGGCCAAAGCTTAAAATACAGTCCATATGTCAGTGTAAAAGCAGAGCATAAACTTCAATAAAAGGTTTTTAGAACATTTTATTTCACAAAGACTTAGTATCTACAGTAAGTAAAGTGCATCTATGTCTAAAAAAAACAACTTAAGTCAATTTGGATTGATTTTACAATGGATGATATACAAATAGTCCAAAGTACTTTAAAACCAGACTTCATCAGCTTTTCCACTCACTGTCCCTTCTTACCTAACAAATTTTTGCATAATCTTAGGCATACAGGTATGTAAAATAAGAGTACAAATAAGATATGTTTTGATAATAAATAAAAACAATTGTTTTAAAGCATTTGCTATACAGATAATTTTATCACTACAGATGAAAACAAATGAAATGGAGTGCCCCTTTATTTTTGTATGAATAATTGAATCTTGGCTGAGTATTTTATATTTCAGTATGAAGAGAATCTTCAACATTTTTCGGAGATGATTGACACATTCATTTTGCAGTCTTCAATGTTGAGAACGCTACTTTGCATAAACACACAGTGGAAAGTGGCAGAAGTATGTTTAGGGCCATTTCAGAAAGTGTTGGAAAACTCATCCTAATCATGAGCCAAAATTCATTTAATATTTTTGGTTTCTTTCTGCTTTATTTAATTCAAGACAATAACTCAAATAGCAATTCATAAAAGAACTTAAAATATTTTTACATGTGTCTCTGTGTGAATATGTGAACATGTTCATATGTGTGTGAGCACATGTGCTTGTGGAAGCCAAAGCCAACATTGAGAGTCTTCTTCAGTTGCTTTCTACTAGAGGTAAGGTCTCTCAGTTGAACCCAGAGCTCACCCATATGACTAGTATAAGCAGCCATCTTGCTGTAGGACCTCCTGCACCTGGACTCCAGGTACTAGAATTATAGGTGTGACCCCAGGTGCACTTCGTGCTGGCAGGCTGAACTCTAGTCTTCACACTTGCATGGAAAGTGCTTTACCAGCTGAGCCCTTTCCTCAGCCTTCAAACTGCAATTTAAAAGATTAGTCATTCTGGAGCTGGAGAGATGGCTCAGCAGTTAGGAGCACCTGTTGCTCTTACAAAAGATCCTGGTTCAGTTCCCAGCACCCACCTGGAAACTCACACCTGCCTATAACTCCAGTTCCAGAGCATCAGATGCTCTCTTCTGGCCTTTGAAGGCACCAAGCATGCATATAGTATAGATACATACACGCAGGTAAAATACTCAAACATGAAATGAAAATGACTTTTTAAAAATCAAACATTCTAATACAGTATGATCCAGTGATACAAGAATTTGATACTTATATGCTGAGAAATGATGTTAGGAAAATGTTAAAAGTTTTTGTCTGTGGTAAACAAACTTGTGTTACTCAAAGAGCAGAAAAGTTTATACATACAGTAAAAACACTGCGATTCCCAACAAGACAGTTTGAATGTGAGCTGAGGTGTGTCAGGGAGTATTCACTGGCATTGTGTTATGTGGCAGCATGCATGATGTAAAGTGTTCAGGTTATGCATCCTGAAGCAAGGCTGAATAAATTCCTGTAATACAACACAGGTGGGCACTGCCAGAAACACCTCTAATGCATGACATGTTTGATTTTGAATCAATTTTTGATTGTTAAGTATTCAGAGATCTTTTACTGTTGCCAAATTTTTTTTTGCCCCCATGTTCAAATGCATAACTTCATATGGGGGTCATGACCCACAATTTAAGAAGAAATTAGGCTTAAAACACACTCAAGGGATGTGGAGCTGGCACTGGGAAAGTTAGAGACATTCAGATTCCCTGAGCTCACTGGTCACCAATGTAATCACGTGATGACATCAGGTTCATTGAGAGTCCCTGTCTCAAATGATAAGGGAAGCGATAGAGGAAGATAGCTGACATCAACCTCTGGCCTACACACAAGGAAGCCCACATATATACTGTGACAACTTGACACAAACTACAATTACCTGGCAAGAGGGAATCTCAATTGAGGAGCTGCCTCCAACAAACTGGTCTGTGTACATATCAATGAGGCATATTCTTGATTAATGAATGAAGTGAGAGGGCCCAGTCCGTCATTGGCAATACCTACCCCAGGCCTGAGTTCTAATAACAAAGCTGTCTGAGCAAGCCAGTAAGCAACACTCCTCCATGGTCTCTGTTTCTGTTCTTCCCTCCAGGTTCATTCCTTGAGTTCTTGCATTTGATTTCCCTTGATAATGGACTGTACCTGTAAGCCAAACAAACCTGTTCATCCCCAAGTTGGCTTTGGTCAATGTTTTATCACAGCAATAGAAACCAAACTAGGACTTGTAACACACACATAACACACACACACACACACACACACACACACACACACACACACACACACACACAAAATTAAAAATAAAGATCCTTACCATCATTAGTCATTAGGGAAAGGCAAATTAAAGCCATAGTGTTTTACAAATGGCTAAAAAGAAAAGTAAAAAACAAACCAAGCTTGACAACAACAGATGTGGAAAGAACATGAATTATTCTGACTTCAACAAAAGTGGAAAGAACATGTACTGTTCTGATTTCTCTATGCTGTTGGTGGTGCAACAGCTTTTGAGGAAAGGTCTGAAAGTTTGTTTGAAACTGAACAAATATTTACTATATGACCCAACAATTCTATCCTAAATACATAGCCGAGGGTTATGGAAGCATTTCTAGAGACTTGTGCAGAAGAGTTCACAGCAACTTTAGCCGACAAAAACTGAGCGGTAGTCACACAGTGGGCCCCTACTCAGCATCACGAAGAAACAAAAGCTGATAGAAATAGTAATATGGACCAATCTTTTAAACATGATGCTGGGTGAAAGAAGACACAGTGAGAAGAATGGCGTATGACTGCATCAATTTAGCATCAATATGAAATGCTAAAAAGACAAAACTAATCCATGATGGGAAAGAATGAATAGTAGTTTCTCCTGAAGTTGTTGGGACAAGGGAATGGATACAAGAGAACTACCTTTCTGCAACAATAGCAACATGGTCTATTTTGCCAAGTATTTGTGTTATATAGAAGCTTCCGTTTGTCCAACGCCAATAAAATCATACAGTAATGGTGCATGTGCTTTGGCAAATTTAAATTTAACTCAGTAAAATAATGTGTCTGACCAATGTGTTGATGAACTAAAATCTTTAGGGGTACGGAGGATACATGTTCAATGTTTTCCTTGAATTATATGCAAAAAATAAGATGGAGTGCTGACTGAATCAAGGTGTGGCTACGTGCATAGATGTGGGCCAAATGGACAGAAAGTAAAAGTCACTTGTGGAATGCAGATTGCAGGTATAAGGCTGTTAAAGTTTTTGCCTTCTCTGGGTGTTTAAAAACTCCTTAGAATGAAATGCTGAAGCAGGGTCAGGGGAGCAATCTACTATTTAGGAGAAAGGAACAGTGAAGGTCAGACAAAAAGGATGAAGCTGATGTAAGAAATCACAGTTGCAGATCTATGGGTTGGGGAGGGGAACAAAAAGAGGGAAGGGAAAGGAAGGCGAGAGATCTGGTTCATGGTGGGCAATGCTCATGGGATTATGTCCTTGTTTCCATGGAGATTTTACTCTATAAATATTTTGTATGCTATTGTGAGAAACCATTATTTTTAGAGTAGAGTGATGACCTCATTGTGTTCTAGTTGAGGACATGGGAGAGATCTGATGGCCATGCCAAATCTCTGTAACTTCCCAACTCACCAAATGGATGCTGTGTAAGCACCGGCTTTTCTCTTTCTGAGAGAGAAGGTCTGTCTGGGTTGCCCAGGCTGAAGTCAACCATAAGCCTCTCAACTCAGTTTCCCAAGTAGCTGGTAAATGTGTGCTGCAGCCCCAGGCTAGGTTTTAGCACACCATCGACAGAGAGTGGCTTCTTGAAGAGGAGACCCAGGCTCCCTGGACACACTGCTTTGTTAAACAGGAGGTATGTTCACATCTTTCACACACAATAGACCATAGATAGTGCTCTGAGATAACATACTGGCTCCATTCACCACACAGCCAGGGATGTGTGTGCAAGAAAAATTGAGCTGCAGCTCCCAAATTCTACAACAGAGAAAATGGCTGCACAATTACTTAGCCAGGACAAAAAAGAAAGATGGAGTCCAAAGCTGGAAAGAACATTAAAGGTTCTCTAAGAAATAGATTCTCACTTACGTCATCTATCTCAATGTATCTTGCTAAAGCCGTTCCTCTGCGAGCACAGACCATATGTTAGACACCACCAGGAAAGATAAGAATAGCTTTCTTATACCACACTTTCACAATTCTAAGATGCATAATTTTTTTGCACATTTTGGCATCTCTGAGATGACATAGTTCTTACAATTAATAGCATATAATGATTACTACAATTTTAACGGTATGTGAAATAATTGTTTCCTAAAATCATTTTGTTCTTAGAGTTACCAAATTAGAGTACCTGGTGCTTCATAGTGCAATGTTTTCATCTTATTTGATTTTGGTGAGCTAGGCAGTTACTAAGATGTAGCATGCTCAACAGATCTTCATTATGTCCTTGACTAGAATATGATGGGGTCATCACCCTACTCCAAAAATATTGTTTTCTCACAATATCACACAAAATATTTATAGAGTAAAAACTCCATGGAAACAAGGACTTGATTTTATTCACTTATAAAGCACCAGAGTATAAAGTATTTCTTGGCCAAGAGTAGATATTTAATAAATATTTATTGAATAAATATTTTCTAGAAGGGAATGAGATGTCAGAGAGAGAGAGAGAGAGAGAGAGAGAGAGAGAGAGAAGAGAGAGAGAGAGAGAACACCCTATGGCCCTGTGGGCTGTGAAGTTTATACAAAGGGTGGCTATCTTGCCATCTTTTTATGTTGATAATGCCTTATAAATCACTCAAATCATCCACCCCACAAGGCTTTCTTTGGGTCAAGCCAAATGCAGTTGGTCCCCAGCATATTGCAAAGCATACTGGTTTCTACATCAGCTGAACTAGATTTATATCCCCTCTGATTTTAACCATCTGCTGCATAAAACTTTTGGGAGAGAATATCTAAGTTTTCTTAGTCTTGATCTGTGTTTATATGCAAAATTAGGAATAATAGAACCTTTAGATGTAACTGTGAGTATTAAGTGGATACCAGCTATGGTGAATGAACCCAGCTCACAGCTTGACAATGTTTCTCACCCTGATCCACTTTAGCTTGATAACACTTAATTTTTAGTTTATCTTTTCCCCCTAAGATACTGTGAATTTGATTCATAACCAGTTCTCCAAAGCTCGAGAGTACTTGACACATTTCAAGTGTCCTTAAATATTTCTTAGAACTTAGTCATTCATTTAATCCATGGTTAAGCACCTACTGTATGCCTGCTGTATACTAGAGTCCATTCTAACTACAGGGTACACCATTATCTTATTAACAGAACTTGGAAAACTCCTTACACATGGGATGAGGATACAGCTCACTGGCAGAGAAATTGCCTAGCATGTACAAGGCCCTGAATTTGATCTTCAGCACTGTAAGAAAAAAAAAATCCTTGTCTTTATGGTGGGAAGGTAGGCAGATGGACAAGACACAAATAAATTATGTGCAGTGGTAAATGCTATTAAATATAAATAAATAAAATAATAATAAAATAAAAAAACAATAAAACAGAAATGGGGTAGGACACTTGGAAGATGGGTGGGGTGATTTGTTGCAATATTAATTTTAATGTAGTGACAGTTGAGCAGAAATGCCAAAGAGATCATGGAAATCTGGTAATCTAGATAAATTTAAAGAGAAATTTAAATACATATAGGGAGAAATGGAAGAAAGTAGCTAGAACATTCCAGAAGGTGGGAACATTTGACCAAGAACAAATTAAGTAGAGTCCTTGGGTGGATAATGCTAAATGGATGTCTACTAGAGTGTCAGCCCTTAGAACATCAGGATGAGGGTTTACATTTTACCTTAGGTACAATGCTGAATCACGGAAGGTTCTTAAGTTGGCGGGGGAGGGCAGTGCCACTGGATAAAACAGCTTTTTCTGGGTGCATTAAAAAGGACAGTGGTTGTGAGTCTAGCCTTTGATGGCTGAGCCCTCTCTCCAGGTGGCACACACCTTTGATCCCAGCACTCAGGAGGCAGAGCCAGGTGGATCTCTGTGAGTTGGAGGCCAGCCTGGGCTACAGAGTGAGTTCCAGGAAAGGCATCAAAGCTACACAGAGAAACCCTGTCTCAACAAAACCAAACAAACAAAACAACAACGACAACAAAAAAACAGTAGTCTCATTTAAAAATCTACAGTTTGGCATCATGATGGGCCACCAAAAAGAATCTGCTTGGCAAACAGCAGGACATATAGGCCTTAGGTTAAGACAGAAACGCCTGGGATTTGGGAGAGACAGCCCAAGAAAACCCTGACAGTCGGTTCTAATGATCTCCCAAGGCTGCAGCAAATGGCCCTTGTTAAAATTTCGCTTCTGACTTAAGAGCATTTCTCTCTGGAATGTTCCACACTTAGGCCAATACTAGATAGCCAGAGTCATCAGTAATAAGAATGATATGCAGGACCTGACAGGGAGACATACCAACTAGTTAAGACCCTGAAGAGTAGAGAACAAAGTGCCTTGGAAAGCTCAGATTTACCAGGAATCTGCAAGAACATATATCATGCCAGACGCGAAGGGCTTTTGGTTAAAAGTATGCTATGTGAAATTATCTAGACAGTTTTCATAAAGCAGCATGCCTATAATTAATCATATCTAAAAAAAAAAAAAAAAAAAAACCACATGACCCCATCAGACTTCTCAATCTGACACTGACTAGAAACATCAAGAAAGGAAGAAAAAGGAAAGAAATGAAGCCTAATGCTTTACATTTGGAAGGATTTCTCCTTTAGCCTTCAGCAAGCAGAACAGAGGTGTGGGAGGCTGCAGAAGCAAGGGGTGGGTTTATAAACTCCAGAGAGAAGGCACAGGAAGCAGCTGCATCTTTACATAAGATCCTTGAGTCCTGCTCCTGTGCTGTGTGACAGTGGAAATCTACCACCGAGAAAAGGGGGGAAAAAAAGGGGAGGTTTGCTGAAATAAACTTGGTTCTTCCTGACACAAGTTAATGGTTGTCATTTTGCCTGAGATCTTCCAGGTGTGTTAGGAGCCTATAGATAGCTCTAGGCTCCCCAGGAGGACAGACACTAGGAAAATACACAAAGAATTAGCTTATTTCACTTGAAATGTATCATTCTATTCCAGAGATCCTAAAATGTTTTGCTTATATAATCCCCCAAATAAATTTAAGTTATGTAACCCCACATATTTTCAGTTGACATATGAAAATTTTCATCGTAAGGTAAAATAAGATGATTGACCATAACTAGAATAAATATTTCATGATGTTATTTGATAAAAAACAGGTCTTCAATCCTCAGGTAATAAAGCATCCCAAATCTGATAGTAATCATGTAAACATTTTCTGAGCCTTCTCTATTCAGTTTCTCAACATTTGTACTTGTCCTAACATTCCAGTTCACCTGAAGAGAATGAGCATGTGCCTGCTTTGTAGGTGTGCCAAATCCAGAGCCCCTCCCACAAATGCCATCACTACCCCACCTCTATATGGGTGTGACATGCTTATCATTAATAAAGAGATATGTCTTCACTAACTATAGTGGTTTTCATGAGAACGGCCTCTATAGGCTCATATATTTAAATGCTTGGTCCCTAGCTGGTGGAACTTTTTGGGAGGATTAGGAGGTGTGATCTTGTTGGAGGAAGTGTATCACTGCAGGTGGAATTGAAGTTTCAAAGGCCCATACCAGGCCCAGTCTCTCTTTGCCTGTTGCTTGTGGATCAGATGTGAGCTCTCAGCGATTGCTCCAGCGCCATGCCTATCTGCCTGCTGTCGTGCTCTCTGCCATGATGGTCATGGACTCTACTAGCCTCTGGAACCATGAGCTCCTAATTAAATGCTTTTTCATTAGTTGCCTTGGTCATGGTGCCTCTTCACAGCAATATAAAGGTAAGTAAGACATTAGCCCAGTGTTTCTTTGTTTTTTACATCTATATGCACCTATAAAACAGAAAGAAATTTCTTAACAGTTGAAATAACACAGTCACACCTAACAAAATATTTAGTTCATATTAAAATGTCTCACAAGGATGTAAATGCCCTTTATGACCAGTTTTAATAATCCAGGCTTCCACTCAAGGCTATACACTGCACCTGGCTATGACATTTCTTTTCATCTAGAAAGCGCAATTTTTCTTTCCTTTGGTTTTTTGAGACAGGGTTTCTCTGTGTAGCTTTGCACCTTTCCTGGAACTTGCTTTGGAGACCAGGCTGGCCTCGAACTCACAGAGATCTGCCTGCTTCTGCCTCCTGAGTGCTGGGATTAAAGGCGTGCGCCACCACTGCCTGGCTTAGAATGCACATTCTTAATGGCAGTGATGTTGTCCCCAAGGGAACAAAAATTTATATATACATACATATGATGTAAATATCCATTCAGGACTCTAATAGTGTTTTCACAATGGGGAAATGGTTGGAGGAAAATGCCTGAAAATGATCCCCTTCAAAAGGGGGTGGTAAACAGTGGAAGAATGAAAAACACAAGTCTCTCTCATGACGCTGATGGACTGCTAAGTTCCCACCCTCAGTTTGTGCATTCCTTTGCTTTCTCAGTGTGGTCACAGCCAACAGCTGAATAAGGCTGACTACACTTGGTTATTTCCACATGGGAACTTGTAAGAGGAGCCTTGACTCTGGAGCTTCTTTACCGGCCTGAGGAAGACTTGTGGGGTGCATTGTGGTCTGATTCCCACCACCTCTCATCCTGTGCACGTTATTCCCCAGTACAATGTTGGCATTCCTAGCTCTCAGTGTCTTTCTCCTGGAGAACAAAGCTGGTATTGTGAAAGCCAATTCAGGCTCGCAGGTAGGCTTTAGAAAAAGTAGACAGTTAATGATCTGGAAAATGACCCCTTTAAAATTACAAAAAGTGTTCACCTTCCAAAGGTATAAGGAACCACTCAAGGTTCAATGAGAGAAGTAGAATGCTAAAGACAAATTTACTTTAATTTATAATTTATTTAATATGGGATTTAACATAAGAATTTGATCTTCCTCTTCTTGGGGAGCTGGTCACAGCCGACTGCTCCTATGTCTAGTGCTGAACTTAAACACCAGAGAAGGCGTTTGGGAAATAAAGATGGCAGTGAGAGGGAAAAGCCAAAGCAAAGGGGCTCAGAGGGAGAGACTGGAATCTGCTTTAACTTTCTGCCGCAAGCCTCCAGCTTCAAGCATCTGGTACTGCTGGAGATGCTGGAGTCCATTAGAGTGCCTGATGCATCTCTTAGTGGAGGCAGAGAGGCTGGAGATGCTGCTGTTCCACCCATAGGGCGGAAAGGGTGGGTAGACAACAGCATGAATGAGTGAGCTCCAAGAACACAAGAGCGTGCACCAGTTTCCAAGAGTGAGGAGAGTGCAGCTCACTTGCTGCTTTAGCTGTCTAGATCTCACGTATGCAAGGCCCCATATTAAGCCCACAGAGAAGGGACCCCTGGAGGCCATAGCTTCAGTTGAGCTCAGCTGATAGTCAAATCCACCAGGTAAACCTTAACCTTTGATTACGGACCACTGCTTGTATAGACAACAAAGGGTCAGAGATTAACCTTGAAAGTTATACTTGGGAGTTAGGGATAATGTATAGCTTTGTTGCATAGTCTAAAAGTCTATTAAACCTAAAATTCCATCAGTTGGGGAGAAAATTAAATCTTTACTTCAGAGCTTTGACAATGAGTGAACTAAGAATGGAGAAGAGGACGTTTAAATATTATGGACCTCAGTGGATGAGGGGTGGCTATTAACCTCTCTAATGATGAGTTTATTCATCCACAAGAAGGGATGATAACTACTAGGAAGATTATAATTGCACACACAAAGCCAAAGTATATAGTGTCAGCATATCACAAGTGCCTACTAAAGGGACGCCATTATTTCAGAGATGCTTTATAGCTTCTCAGTTAATAAAATTATGCTGAGACCATAGACCCACTGAATTTCTGGACAGTCACAGCAGGCAAAGATTGGTTAAGCTAGAGGTTGGAGCTTTCAGTATCATCAGCTCAAACCCCCTAAAACCAGAGTGACCCATGTCCTCGAGGAGAAGAGTAGAACACAAATCTCATAGGCCTAACTGGTTAGCTTCCAATCGATCCCATTAATTGCTGAAGGCAGAAGACAGTAGCCAATGAGAAATGATGCTTCGTCGCTATTGAAATTCATTGTTTCCTGTAGGCAGATTCCTCCTTCATGGTTCTTCATGCCTCAAAGAGCTGGATTGACCTGGGAATCACGGGAGTAAATAAAGTTGTGAAGAGCGGGGAAAGGTCATTTTGTTCTGTCCAAATGTAGTTTTTCCACCCTCTGCTTTCTTCCACTAATATATGACTTAAGAACCACAAATAAAGCTCATGGCCTTAAATTAATCAAAACTGTGCTTTTGACAAATACAAACCCAAGTCCAACTAGCTGTAAACAAACATACACAAAAAAGAAGGATGGCAGGAAGAAGACAGGAAAGAAGGAAGGAAAAAAAAGCAAAGAAGGAAGAACAGGGAGAGGGGGGAGTTATGCTTTCTTCTTTATTTGGCTCAGCAATGCATATTCCAGAGGAAATGAACTCTGGATTTTGCAGGGCCTTAGTAAATACATCCTCTAGGTTCTGTCTCTATAGCCCGGGCTGTCTTCAAGCTCACAATTTTCCTGTCTCACTCTCCTGAGTATTAGGATTATAGGCATGATTCACCATGCCTGGCCAAGTCTGAAACACCAAGTCTGGATTTTTGTCCATGCAGAATATGACCTCCTCTAACTCTACATACTCAATAAACAAGTAGTACTTTTGCACCCACTGGCCCATTTTTAGCTTGCTATTCCTTTGTCACAGACCTCCCCTGACTCACTCAGCCCATCATGCTTTAAAGCAAGCCAATGATACTCACTTCACAGGATTCTGTAAGGATTACAAAGGTATGCACAAAGTCCCAGCACACAGTATACCTGTTACACCCCATCAACATCATCAGTGCTTTCTATGGGCTGTGTTGCCATAAAGAGATCATATAGCACACTTCTTTACCACACAAATCTATCAAAGTTTTCTTTTTTTTAGAAATATTTGAATAAGCAGCAGAACTTTCAAAACAAAAATAGGGCTTACACTAGTTCAAGATAACACACACACACACACACACACACACACACACACACACACACACACACAGTGATTTAAGCTATTATCCGAGCCGCGTCTGCTGTTTCAGTCTTTAACAAAGGGTCTTTTCACACGGCAGCAACAGCTGGGGAAGGAAAGAGGGAGACTGAAGCTGGCTCCGCTGTCCTCATCTACTATCCATAAATGATCTCTTCACGAGGACAGCCGATAAAGAGGAGAGGGAAGACAGAAAGCATTCTTGACTTAGGACTGGAAGAGCGTCCCTCCTCCCCACCACCCATGTCTGGTTCAGATATGCAGAGTGGCTTTCTCAGGGCTGGGCCTCTTTTGAGTTATGAGTCTCCCCAGCCCCCCACCCCCACCCCAGGCTTCATATTAAAGACACGACGCAGCTGCCGGGGCCTCCAGAGAGTTCCTAGCAGTCTACGATAGTGAAATAAAATACCATGTTATGCTAGCTAGTCCTTTCTTCACATGGGCTGGGCTATCTCAGGGCCAGGACAAAAGATTTAGGCCTTGCTTCTCTTGAGATTTGTGCCATAATCTATACAAACCTCATGTTTTTATGTGTTCCCTGATGATTTATTTTTGAGACTGAGTCTCACCATGTATACTAGGCTGGTCTTTAACTCATTATGTAGGCAGAGCTAGCCTGGAACTAACAATCCTCCTGTATCAGCCTCCCCTGTGCTGGGATTATAGGCATGTACTATCATGTTTGCCCCTGTATGATATGGATAGTTATCTTCCAGAATAATCAGGTATATTTGTATGGTACATATATATTCCTCCTCTCTTTGGAAGTCTGTCCTGAAGGAAGACAACTACTTTACTCACAACTAGAGGGAGATTGATAACCTTGTGCCCCAGATGGTTTAGTACACTTGCAGTTTGTGAACTTCCATTTTCATCTTTTATGTCCTTACTAGTTGAGGCTCACATCACACAAATGGGCTGGTGGAACTGCTTCTGCTGTTGCATGCTCAGCTTGATCCATACCAGAGAAGAACAGAGCTCACATTGGAGGAGAACAGAGATGGCTGAAGGAGCACTGGAACATTACATGAATATCTGTAGTAGTAAAATGTTGAGCAGGTGTCAAATTGGGATGCTGTCTAGTTTAAAGTGTAGTAGAGGGTGCTATAATTTAAATATGGAATGCTCCAATGGCCGTCCTTCATGTCAACTCTACTGGGAAGATGTAGAAACTTTAGTAAGTGAAGAGTGTGGGAAGGAAGTTAGATGGTTGGGGTTGTACCCTTGGAGGGACTATTGGACTCTAGCTCCTTCACTTGATTTCCATGCTGCCATGAGGTGAGCAGACTTCTTACCTTGCATGCCCCCAACCATGATGTTTTCCCTATCACAGACCCCAAGACACAGTCCCAAGTGACCCTGGACCCAAACCTCTGAAACAAACCAGAATAAATCTTTGGTCCTTTACATTGTTCATCTCAGGATTTTGGCACTGTGACAGAGAGCTAACTAACACAGAGAATGGATTAAAAGCAAACATGATGTCCCATCCTCACAGTTTGATTGCAATCTTTGGATGTACCTCATTCAGAAATCTTTACTAGAATAGAGGCAGAGCCAGGCGGATCTCTGTGAGTTCGAGGCCAGCCTGGGCTACCAAGTGAGTTCCAGGAAAGGTGCAAAGCTACACAGAGAAACCCTGTCTTGAAAAACCAAAAAAAAAAAAAAAAAAAAAAAAAAAAAAAAGAACCAAATTATTACTGAACTGATGAGTTGGGGGATGTATATGAGAGAACTGGAAAGGACCTAATTCATGATACAAATATAAAATTATATGTTCATTCAGGTATATAAGTCTCCCCAAGCAAAATCTGAAGCAATGGAACTTATCAACTGAGGATTGAAGGTAGATTCTTGTTTTTTTTTATTCTCTCTTTTTTTTTAAATTTGATAATCATCAGGGAACACATTATTTTAATAAATATAGTAGAGTTAAAATAGAGCATTGAATATGTCAATGTCAATTTTAAAGAAAATAATCCAAAAGGAATTGATCAAATGTGATGAATTATTAACTACATCCTAAACAACTTCTTTATTTTTAATTATGGTATTTTCTAGTATCAAATATATTGATTTATGTATATTTTCTTCAAATTCTCTGAGGTTTCTGTGAACTAGTAAACCAATCCTACCATAATTTTGATTTGGTCCTCACAGAGATATTATTACATAAGTATTCTTTTAATATCTCTGTACAAATAAGGAAACAGAGACCTAGAGAGGTAAATGACCTACTTGAATAACATAGCTTGAATATGAAGATTCAAAATCAAGCTCAGCCAAGCTTGGTGGTGTACTCCTATAATCCCAACACTCAGGAGCTTGAGCCATGATGATGGCAAACCCCAGGTCAACTTGGGCTACAGTATGGAGAGACCCTGTCTTGCTCCACTCCCACCCCCATCCCAAAATCAAGTCTCTTTGAATCCTGAATAAGGTATCCTAAAGTGTCTCTCTCTGGCTCTCGTTTCTTCCTCTCTTCTCCCCACTCTTTCCTCCCTGTCCTTCCCTTTTTCTTTCCCTTCTTTACTCCCTTCCGTTTCATCCCTCTTCCCTTCCCTTCCCCTTTCCCTCCCATTCTCCCCCCACCAACTCTCTCTCTCTCTCTCTCTCTCACCCTTCCTTCCCCCTCCTCTCTTTTCAGTATCAAACATATGTATCTATGTATGTTTTCTACATACTCTCTAAGGCGTCCATGAACCAGTAAACATCCACTGCCAGAGCCTTGCCAGTCCCACACTGCAAAGATAAGTAGGATGATGGACAGTCACGATACCAGACAACTATGAGGTCATTACCAGCTGCTAGACTCAATCCCAAACTAAAGGCTGTTTAGGCTGGGGCTGTCCTTGTATTTTGTCACTTGGATGTATGAATGGCAATCATTAACTTAAAAACCATTTTGAAATGACTGTGACTTTGGCCAACTAGTTTGCATACATGTGCTGTTGATGTGAATAATTTGCATCAGAGATTTACTTTGATGTCTTTGTAGAAGCACGTTTCACATTCCAAGCACTATCCAGATCACAGTTACACTTTCTCCTTGATTCAGCACAGAGGTACATACTTCTAATCACTAATACTCTTGGCTCTATAAACACACTGCTGCATGGGTTCACATATGTTATCTCATTTAACCAGGGCTTATAGGAACCAAACAGCAGCCCAGTGGTCGTACAAGTCACTGGCAAAGTCAGCTCTCCAGTATAGGTTGACCTTATGTCAGGTCTAATTCTGAGTGTGGCATCCTTATAGAAAATAAAAAGAAATGGCTCTGTCAAGGAATGTGGACTCTAGTAGCAGATTATTATAAATGTTCACAAATGTAATAATAAAAGGCAGAATGCAGCCTTATATTACCCTCTTCCAACTGACCGATAAGGAATTGTAATGATTTCTAAAAAGGAATAGACCCTTAAATTGTGTGCAATGTTTTTTAAAAGAACTTGGAAAAGAGGAAACCACAGAGCATGCTCTGAGATGGGCAGCCTTCCAAACATTGCAATTTCTTCTGTGGATTAGCAGAGCCAGAAGTTGGGGTGGGGTGTCCAGAAAGTCAGTGGCTGGGATAGATTTAAAACTTGTATGTGCTTCTGGAGATAAAGGGGTCAGAAGGGCCAAGGGAAGATTAGAGCTAATGACCCACAGGACTAGAAGATAGGAGGCTGCTGCTGTCAGAGCATCACAGACCATAAAAGGATCCAAGAATTAACTGCTAGTGTGGTAAGGCCCCTGAAGGTCAAAACCTTTTGTAGGGTTTTATTTATTTTTCTATAAATAATTTACTTCATAAACCATAGTTTTTAGGACAACACATATTGTGTTAACTTATGATCATTACTGGGTTAAG
This sequence comes from Peromyscus leucopus, assembly GCF_004664715.2. Taxonomy (NCBI): domain Eukaryota; kingdom Metazoa; phylum Chordata; class Mammalia; order Rodentia; family Cricetidae; genus Peromyscus; species Peromyscus leucopus. The sequence continues at coordinate 46,674,922 of NC_051069.1, read as the reverse complement.
AGAAAAAAAAAACATCTTTCAAGTTTTTTCTCTATATTTGTGACTTTGTGGGGAAATCAATGCTAAGAGTCATTTTCCTGAAAGGTGGAAATCACTATATCAATAGCCTAACTCCAACGGTTTCTAAAGGACCTCACACTCCAGCTATTCTGGTGATAGACTGGTCTTCCCCTCCAAAATACTACTTTTCATAAATGTCTATGGACTTTGCCTTTAAGTGGATTAACAAACGTCAGAGGGATGGCGTTGTGGAGTTCAGCAGGTTGATGGAAGAGAGGTAAGAACCTCCAGCCATCAGCACTTCGTCGTCAGGTTGTTCTCTCAAAATGAGGAGTGCATTCTGCATTTGCTGCTTGCAGTCCCATGGGACGGCAAAATCCACGATGCAAAGAGATCTCATAAAAAGAAGCTCATTTGTGTCACACATGCCCTTCATAATGGTTATCAGATTTCAGCTATCTTTTTCAAAAAAATCTTGTGGGAACTTGCAATGTACTAGCAGAAATTCATATGGAAGAGCCAAGCATTGGCAAGCCCAAGAAGGGTTTTAAAAAAAAGAAAGAAAGAATCTTGACTTTGAAAAGTATTTACATACATTCCAGAGCATTCCAAGAACATAAAGAATAAACTCAGCAGAGAAAAGCATTTCATGCCCCAGATTTTGTCTTTGAAACTGGGATTTGTATGGAAGAAATACATTCTGTTTCTGCTATATGGAGAGAAACAAAACAGAAGTCAAAGGCCCAAATGAAGTGTTCTTGGAAAATTCGTGAGAGAGAAAGGCAGACACGGAGGAGAAACTTTGCAGACGGACATGCTTTGCAATTTGAGCATTTTTGAGCTTGCAGTGGAATTTTAAAGCCATCCAGAAACAACAGATGCTTGACCCCAAATGCTTCAACTTCTGGAAGCCCAAACCAAGGCTCTGAAGGGGAATGCTGGAGTTGTAGCATATGAAGAATAAATTCAGACATTTTTTTCTCCAGCAATCGGTTCCAAGGGGTCACTCTGTGGGTCTGCTGGCCCGCCCTCTAACTCTGTGGCCTGCTGGCCCGCCCTCTAACTCTGTGGCTTGCTGGCCTGTCCTCTCATTCCATGGCCTGCTGGTCCACCCTCTAATTCCGTGGCCTGCTGGCCTGGCCTCTCAGCAGTCAGTGATCCTCTATATTCTAAGTGATAAAAGTTTCTGTCAAATGGGAATATTAATAACTCAAATCCAAATCTTTTTTTCTAGGTTTGACTTCAATCTCCTGTCTTCTTGCTTGCCCTGACTCTTGACTATATTGAGATCTCAGCAGGAAGACCCCTCTAAATATTTTTTATTCCCAGAATTTTGTATGTAGAAATGGTTCACAGATTATGGCTCCACATGCCAGAATTACCTAGCTAATTTAATTTCCATAAGCAGTCAAGCTAGGACACTGTGAGTATGTAACTAAAACCCAACTAATACTAACTCCCACCAGCAATTAATAAGCAAAGTCCACTTTGCAAGTTTATTTTTCCTGAGTAAATGCTATAGATAATGGATACATGTCAAATCTGCTTTGATTTAAAAAATAATATATCTTTCATTCTAAAATCAGATTATCACTATTTTATTAGTCGTCTGACCAACTGTGTCCTTCTATATCTATTTAAAAATGAGCACCATGTAGACTATTGGTTCCCTCTGTTCAGCTTCCAGAGAAATTTCTTGTACACCTCATTTACCAAATAAACTTCCTAGCAAGGTAACAAGGTTTATTTACTTCCAGAAAGATAATTGAAATAAAGATGTATCATAGTTTGCCACAGAAATACTGTCAAATAGCATCTTTGGGAGAAAGTGGCAGTGTGGCCCCAGTTTTAAAAGGCAGCCAGGATCTCAAATTGCAACTGCACTTTAAAAATAGACAGCAGCTATGATTATAATTTAGCTCCTCAGCACGTAAGCATGGTATGAGCAGGAAGTGGGGGTGCATCTTCCTAGCCTGATAAGAGCCTCTAATGCAAGACATATGTTTTGCTGCTTAGCTGGCAAGCAAGGCCTAGTCAGAGGAAGAACAGCATATATATTTATCTTAACCTAAAGATCAAACTTATAAATCTTGGAAGTTTTTTTAAAATTACTTTTAAATAAAACCATGACGTCAAGGGTGTATGGCATAGACTCAATTCTGAAAAGATACTTGTATTTGGAAAAACAAATATAAAGATCTGAAGTAATTTTCAGAGGAAAATTCATTAAGTTAGCTAGGCATTGCAAATCTTTGTTATCTCCCTAAGCACAGCAGGGTCAGTCCCAGAGAATCACTGCTAATCAAGAAGGCATGTCTAACAACAACAACAAACATTCCCAATGTCTATAAAAAGTCAGGACTGAGCTCTGTAAGGACTTTATGTCTCAAGAACATTTTACAATATCAATAACTGTTCATAGTTCAACTTAGGACAAGTAAAAATATGACAATGCATTTGGGGTTACTCTGATATTTTAGTTTCTAAATTCTGAAATTAGTGTTTTAGAGAAAGTAGAAAACACAACAACATGGCTCAGCAGTGGACAACCAATAGTACATCATTGTATAGACAGACCAATCACATTGTCCAGTTTTCAAGTCAATATTAAAGACAATGAAAAGAAGCCAATGTCCAAAGCCTATCATCAAAATTCAAATGGGATTTTTTTAAACCTGTGATATAGTTCATGATAAGAAAAGTCTGAGACATGTGGAAAACAAAACAACAAAAAGTAATTTTGATCTTGGCTTCTATTCCTTTACAAACAGAAGTCTAGGGATATTTCTCTAATTATTCAGAAGAAGAATGAATTTACTCATTCAACAAATATTGTTTCTTATACATAAGGTTCTGTTGTACTTGCCAGAGATCTGGCAATGGGCAAGGTTGATAGGGTGATGCCATTCAAGCAAGACTTGACAGTCAAGAAGCAAGTAAAAAAAAAAAAATAAGTTCTCCAAACCTTCTAGGGTGAGGTGTTAAGGAAGACAGAAGAGGTGGGGCTCTTTAAAAAGATGCTCAAGGAAAGCTTTGTTTGAGATGAGACCTGAATAACTAGAGGAAACAAAGTGACTCTCCCTCCTTACCTGTCTCCCCCGCTTTTCTCTCTCCCTTGTAGGAACCCTAAGAAGCAGGTGCTAATGCACAAGTCCTGAGGATGAAGAAAAGCTAGTCAGGTCGGGAATGGTGACTGCTAGAGAGGAGGAAAGGACCCTGGAGGAGAAGGCTTAGCCCAGATCAAACCAGAGCTACTGCACCTTGGTAGTGTGGTTTGAATTGCATGTCCTCAAAGGCCCATGTGTTAAGGGCTGAACCCCAGCCTGTGGCACTATTGGGAGTGGTGAGACTTTTAAGAAGTGAAGTCTACTTTGCTTTTCTATAGAGTCCATAGTTGGTGTGCTCTTTGGGTAGGTTTAGGAGGTGTGGCCTTGCTGAAAGGAGTATGTCACTGGGGGTGGGCTTTGAAAGCTTAAAGCCTCTCTCCTTCCAGTTATCTCTCTGCTTTGTGCTTGCAGTGGGGGATCTGAGCTTCTGCTTCCGGCTCTGGCTGTCATGCATGTCTGATGCCAGGTTTCCCTGTCTGGATGGACTCCACCCCTCTGGAAACAGTAGCCCAAATAAACTCTTCATTCTATAAATTGCCTGGCCTTGGCCATGATATTTTATTACAGCAACAGATAAATAGCTAACACATCTAGGAAAGGAAGTTATGTCATTGGAGGCATGCCTTTGATGCGTATATTGGGATCCTAGTCTTTTTTCAGTCCCGCTTTTACTTCCTGGCAATCAAAAGGTAAGCGACTACCTCTGTCTGTGCTCCCACCAAGGTGTACTCTTTTGCTACAGGCCCAGGGGCAATGTGTCTGCCTATTATGGATTGAAACACTTCCCAAATCGTGAACCCAAACAAGCCTTTAAGTTGATTTTTCTCAGGTATTTTGTCACAGTGATGGAAAGTTGATATATAAGGGAAGATCATGTTCTTTGGAAAAGATGGTGGTCCTATTCTAAAGAGATTAAATGAGTCAGGATCATGTAACATTGGACACCCCAGTCTCCCACAATCCTCCTCACTTTTCCTTAAACAACTTACCTATAACTTTCTATATCCCTAGATCTTCCCACTTATTTCTGTTCCTCCTGACCCCCATGAAGCCACCTGTTTTATCTGGGGCTCTCTTTTGTATGTATGTCTTTAATATCACTTAAAACATAAATTTGTGCCAGGCGTGGTGTACACCTTTGATCCCAGCACTCAGGAGGCAGTGGCAGGCAGATCTCTGTGAGTTTGAGATCAGTCTAGTCTACAGAATGAGTTCCAGGACAGCCAGGGCTACATAAAGAGAAACCCTGCCTCAAAAGAATGAAAACAAAAACACAACATGAATTTGTGGGTTTTTTTGGTGAGTTTGTCTCCTTCACTTAAGTATAGCTACATCTAGAAAACCAGCTAATGTATTTTAGTGATTTTAAACCCTCAGAGTGAGTACTATTGCCTTATACAATGGGAAGCCCAAAATAAATTACTCGACTATTAAATTAAGGAAATTGGAAAAAGAAGGAATCTGTAATTTTCTTCTATTCTTGAAGCCATGATTTGGTTATTGCCTACATTTAAAAGCTTATTTTTGAGATCACTGATAAAATCTTCCTAAAGACAAATAAATATTCTCTATGAAGATGAGAAAAACAAGAGAGTGATCCTTCCCTTCAAAGTATTTCAAATTCATTTTCTTCTTTGGGAAGTTATAATGTATTGCTTTCCCTTTGGTGGATGAAGTGGTAACACTTCAATGGTGACCCCACTGGAGATATGGCTGCAGCACGTCTGTGGCTCACTGTTTAGGTTATTTTTCCATTCCTGGGTAATGACCTCTGCTTTCCACTGAAAGGATGACACAGTGGTGTAGCTTCTATCTCAAGTGAGTAAGATCAGACCAGGATGGCTGAGGATGCATACCATAGAACAGAATTCCTACTGGAAGCAGGAAATGTAACTTTGCTTGGACAATAACTGATAATAGTTTCTTAGGAGTAGATTTTGCCTAGATGAAAACAAACTTGGTAACATGTAGTTGGACTTTCTTTGGACTACCAGCTCCCAAATAATGACATGGAGACTTCTTATTAATTATGAAAGCTTGGCCTTAGCCTAGGCTTGTTCCCAATTCTCTCTCCAAACATAAGTTAACCCATTTGTATGAGTCTACATTCTACCATATGGCTTGTTACCTCTCCTCAGTACAGTATGTCCCACTTTCTCCGAATCTGGCTGGTGAATCCCATGCCTCTCAGATTTCTCCTCTGAGTTTCCTCTCTCTCCCTGGAAGTCCCACCTATCTTCTCCTACCTAGCTATTGGCCATTCAGGTCATTATTAAACCAATAAGAAGGTGCTTTGGCAGAGACACATCTTCACAGTGTACAAAATATTATTTCACTATAGCAACACATATTTCATTTGAAAATAGGATTTAGTATGGTTGTGAGCCTTAACATGGAAGTTTATGACAAATATCTCTAAGACAATGGACTGAAACATTGTCAAATTAATACATGCAAATCAATAACCTTCACATACACAAAACTGTTTAAAATATAAAGAAAAGTACTTATAACAGTAATAAATATACCATATTCATTCTGACTCATTTAAGAAAAAGGATATTAGGACCTGAAAATCACATAACTGCTGCTTGACTAAACAGGCAAAGTCTGAAGGTTTTCACGATATGTTGTATTGTCCTGGCTGTCAAGAAACAGGTCCTCTCCAAAGGCGTAAATCAACACAATCTTCACGGAAGGCAATTTGACAACAGTGTAAATTGCAAATAATTTCCTCCTTAGCCAACTGGTGCTGCTTTTGGGAATTTATCTCTCATTGGCAGCACTATTTAAAATAGTTCATGTGAAGCATGGCCATGTTGTCATAACTCTAGTTATGTGAGATGCTTGAGAAACGTTCTTTAAGGTTATCACATTTAGTAAAAAAGTAAGTAAATAAATAGAAAGCAGTTATAGATGAGATGTTGGTCCTAGTCAGAGTACATACACAAGTCTTGGGTTGCATCCCCAGCACTGGGGTTGAGGAATGGGTAGGAGTTGTTCAAAACTTTGGCAGATCTATAAAACACTGTTTAAAATGAAAAGTGAGTATGATAATATGTTGTTTTGATAAAAGATAAGAAAGCCAAGGCTGGGCAGTGGTGGCACAAGCCTTTAATCCCAGCACTCAGGAGGCAGAGCCAGGTGGATCTCTGTGAGTTCGAGGCCAGCCTGGACTACAGAGCGAGATATAGGACAGGCACCAAAACTACACAGAAAAACCCTGTCTCAAAAAACAAACAAACAAACAAACAAACAAAGAAGAAATCAAAGCTGTCTTGTGCCTTAGGGCATTATTCCTTCATTGAACTGTAGCTAGAGTTTTCCGCCTTACCCACAGTCAGGACAAATCTCTCACCCGCCAGTCCCACAGCCGCTCAGACCCAACCAAGTAAACACAGAGACTTATATTGCTTACAAACTGTATGGCCGTGGCAGGCTTCTTGCTAACTGTTCTTATAGCTTAAATTAATCCATTTCTATAAATCTATACCTTGCCACGTGGCTCGTGGCTTACCGGAATCTTCACATGCTGCTTGTCCTGGCAGCTGGCAGTGACTCCTTCTGCCTTCCTGTTCTTTCTTTTCTCCTCTCTGTTAGTCCCACCTATACTTCCTGCCTAGCCACTGGCCAATCAGTGTTTTATTTATTGACCAATCAGAGCAATTTGACATACAGACCACCCCACAGCATTGAACACTTCAAGGATAGATATAGAAGTGGGACAGAATGGAAAGTCAGAAATTACTCATGAAAACAAAACTACAGGTCAAAAGAGATAGCTCGGCAGTTGTTAGGAGCATGTACTGATCTTGCAGAATACTGTATTTGGCTCCTAGCACCCATGTATACTGTCTCACAATTGTCTGTAACTCCACCTCCAGGAGAATTAGACATTTGTGGCCTCCATGGGCACTTGCACATAGCCACAGAGAGACACATACACACATATGTACACATGGTCCTTAGTCTCTTAGCTGAGGATTCTGTGGGCTACCCATCACTGGACCGTAGGAGCTGGGAATTATCCATTCTGGCTACCCTGAGTGTGGTCTGATATGGTCACAAAGACTTTGAGTGGGCACAGGCCACTAACAGCACAGACTTTTACTCTATGGCGAGAGCCAGGCCTTAGTGAGGACTTCAAACTTCCAGGCTTCAGCGGCAGGGACCGTCCTCACTGCCTTCAGGGTGGCATAGCTTCAGCTCTTTCTTGACGATCCAGCACAAGCGAAGGAACAGACAGTAAAGTTTTCATGCGTGTACGTTTTAGAATATTACTTTAGTGCAGAGAGGTTAAAAAATGAACAACAGCCGGGCGGTGGTGGCGCACGCCTTTAATCCCAGCACTCGGGAGGCAGAGGCAGGCGGATCTCTGTGAGTTCGAGGCCAGCCTGGGCTACCAAGTGAGTCCCAGGAAAGGCGCAAAGCTACACAGAGAAACCCTGTCTCGAAAAATCCAAAAAAAAAAAAAACAACAACAAAAGCAGGGCTTCATGTAGTCCAGGCTGGCCACACACTACGTACGTTACAGAATCTGGCCTTGAACTCCTGATCCTTCTGCCTCCACCTTCCAAATACTGGGATTAGAGGTATGAGCAGAGATTTTCATTAAAATTTTAATATGTAGTTAAACATTTAAAATACGGCTGCAGGGGCTGGAGAGATGGCTAAGCAGGTAAGAGCACTGGCTGCTCTTCCAGAGGACCTGGGTTCAATTCCCAGCACCCACATGGCAGCTCACAACTGTCTGTAACTCCTGTTCTAGGGGATCTGACACCTTCACACAGTCATGTATCGGGCAAAACACCAATGTGCATAAAATGCAAATAAATAAATTATTTAAAAAATAAAAAAGGGATGGAGAGATAGCTCAGCAGTTAAGAACACACACTACTCTTCCAGAGGATCAGAGTTCAATTACTGGCAATCACAACAGGCAGCTCACAGCCATCTATAGTTCCAGCTCCAAGGTATCCATGCCTCTGACCTCTGTGTTCACCTGTATTCATACACACAAACACATAGAATTATAAAATAATAAATTTTTAATTAAAAAATAATAAAAATAATGGGTGGTGATGACACACACCTTTAATCCCAGCATTCAGGAGGGAGGGGCAGGTGGATCTCTGAGTTTGAGGCCAGTCTGGTCTACAATGTGAGTTCCAGGACAGCCAGAGCTGTTACACACAGAAACCCTGTCTCAAAAAATCAAAATAAATAAATAAATAATAACCACCCTTCTTAGTATTTTGTGTTTTTTACATAGTGTATGAATCGAGAGAAAAATCTCTAAAAGGAGAGCTGGAGTAGAAAGAATGGAAAAGAAGACTTACTTACTCATCAGCTGATGCCGTTGTGATCTGGATTTTAAAATATACAATGTAGACAAAATGAATTTATATTAATAGACCAAAAAATGAAAGCTCTCATAATAATCCTTTAAGCAAATACAGAATTTTGAATACTGATCTGAATTAGTGGAACGTCTTTGGTCCACAGAAAAATCATGCCAACACAACATATTAGGCAATGTGATAAATACAGAAATTCTATTTTCCCTTAATGGCAACATTCACTTCTGAAGCAAGCTGTCAGTAGGAAGTAGTTTTGCTTGAGTTGCCCAGCTTAGCAGATGTCTTTGTCAGGAATGTGACAATTATGGTCATATTTATTTCACCGAATATCAAGTGGGAGAGAGAGATGCCAAGTCCTCTTCAACAGCACGTGGTTGGTTAATCACATCAAGCAAGCTGCTTGCACCTTTACTCTCTGTTACTTGATCTGGAAATTATCATAAAATGACATACCCGACTCTGCTCCAAATTGAATCTAGTTCAGAGTTCGCTATCACTGATCACACATACTACGTAGACTACACAGGGAAAAGGATTACTGTTCCTTGTGCTTTGCTGTATACTAATGCTGAGTCACATTCACCAGGCATTTACTCTGTACCAAATTATGAGTAAGTACTCTGTAGTCATTATCTCTTAAAATTATGATCAGAGGTTCTCCCTGATAATGACGTATAGTCTCTCACCTGCACTATCTTCCTGTTAACATTTTATTATTTGTTATATCATCTAATGACTTGTTTTGATATGATGAGTACTGTGAACTTTTGTCCACTGAATAATTCTTACTATAGAGAGTCTGTAGTGAATAGAAAATTAATTTATAATAAATATCAAATTACTGCTAAAAACAAATTTTAAAAAATGACTATCCCCCCAAAAGTGAAATTTGATCCTTAGTTCTATGAATTAAAAAGAGGCCACCCTTAATATGACATTCAACAGTTCAGTGAGCAATTAAGTGCCTATGTGGACATGCCTCATGGTCATCAAGTTATATACATAAAAATGAATTTGACCCTGCTTCTGTCTTTCAAGTGGAGCTCTACTGGAGAAGATAAACAGTCACTTTTGTGCAAAGACAGATTTAAGAATTTTCTGTATTCTAGATATTAATTCAATGTAAAAACATGAAGAGTCTCTTTTTCTGATTCTGGTGATGGGGAAAAAGCCTTTTGGAGAAGAATAATTTGAAGCTGGCTTCAAAAGTCCCTAGCCCTATGAATGTTTGAGGACCCAACTCTGTTCTTCCTTGAGCTTTGCAAAAAACGAATTTGAGAGGAAGCCACAAGACAAAAGCAATAGCTTAAGAAAACATGATTGAGTACAAGTCATGTTTAGGGACTTGTCAGAGACCAAGGCAGACCAAAAGAGATTAAGCTGGACTAAACTAAACAAGGCTTTGAATAGAAAGGACAATGGGTAAAAAAGGAAATCCTTTGACCTGAAAGTGTGACATGCTCAGGTAGAGCCTTTTGTAGAAAACTCTAGCAATGGTGCTTTAGAATGCAATATTTAAGATACTGGTCAAGAAAGACAAATGAGCTGAAGAATGGGAAAGCACGCTCAAGAATCATTGGTGTGTGATTCCACCAATGGGAGGAGAGACTGAAAGGAGTAGGGGAAGTCTGCTGTAAAGTCCCATGCAAGGATGAATAGGTTTCTCCCTATCTTCTAGATATGAAATAGACAATGTGAGCACGAATACATGGTATCTGTGGCTACCTCAGCAAAACAAAAAGACGTTAAAGTAAAAGAGGGACAAGTGGAGAAGGCAAAGGAGACCCACATAAGTGGGAAGGGGATAAAAAAGGATAATGGAAGGTGAATATATTCTCGATACATTGTGTATATACCTGAAATTGTCAAAAATGAAACCAAGTGTTGAAAAAAGAATTAATAGGCTTCTGAGGAAGGGTAGAGAAGAGGGAAGAATGGTTTGAGAGTTAATGGTGAAAGAATAGAGTGTTAGATCCATTAGCTGAGATGAAAAACAACACAGAACTAAAGATATGGTGCATTCAGTTTAGATTAGAGTTTAAAGTGTCTGCAATCCATCAGCATAAGATGATCAGCATTTAGTAAGAAATGAGGGCAGGATTATGGGAAGACAGATGAGGGCTACCAAGCTGGGCGTCATTGTTATTATGGAGATAGGCAGACTGATCAGCCAGAAGGTAGGTTGAGATAATGAAGAGGCTGCTGGGAGTTAGAAGACAAAGACTGAACAATGAATTTAGAGAGTATGAGCATTGTTACTTAGAGGGGTTGTTTTTTGTTTATTTTTTTATTTGGTTTGGCTTTTAGGCAGAAAAAGAATCTTGAAAGGAAGCTAAATGGAAAACAGGTCAATAGCACAGGAGAGAACCAGAAGACTGTACCAAGGACACCAGTGGAAGATGAGAGCTCTCGTAAGGAAAGAGTGGTCACTGTTTTAAGTTGAGCAGATCTTAATAGGTTTTGGCTCTGAGAATTTCAATAGGCTAGTGATGCTGAGAATCAAGTGAGAGAAGAAATTGAAGTAGGTGAAATTTGTAGGTAAAGGAGACAAACATACCATGAACGGAATTATCATTCAAGAGCCCTTCTCTTTTGGGTAGGAGAGCAAAGGGTAGGAGATATCAAGGAAGGGATGTCAAGGAAGAAAGGCTCAAAAAATATACAGAAACTAGATAACTGATGAGATCAGGTCAAGATGGCTATGAAAGGGAAAAAGAAAAAAAGATCGGTATATGTAATACAGTTGCTGTACTTGTCTCTAAAATAAAAACTTATTTATTTTTCAAATTTTAGAAAAATGTGGCTCTGTTGCAATCTGTGGTAAAACTACAGAGAAGTTAAATAGGCTAGGTGATAATCTGGGCACAATTAAATAAATAAGTAATCAAATCGTATGACTTCTAGCATCTTCTAAAACAGGCAGTAAACACGGTGAGTGTAGAAATTTAATGAGACTACAGAGGATTGAAATAACAGGTATTATTATTTTAAGAGTAAATTAGTGAGAGGTGAGAACTGAAGTGCCCAGTGTTGTTGAGTCCCCAGGTTAACTGCATGGGAGGCATTTTAGATCATCCAAACAATCTAATGATGTTATACATTCTAGAAATGTCCAGGTGCTTGGAAAAGGGAAAAGAAAATGCAGACGGATGTGTTAACCAGAGCTAGAAATTGGCTGAAATAAGAATAGTGGGTCAATGGGGCTGGAGAGATGACTCAGTGTTGAAGCGTGCCTACTGCTCTAGCAGAGAGAGGGTCCAGATTTGCTTCCCATCATGGCAGTCAAATGGCATACAACCGCTTGTAACTCTAGGTGATCCAACACCCTCTTCTGGCTTCCAGAGCCACTGCACTCACATGCACCAAGACATACACATATACTATACACATACATATAATTAAAAACTAAAACAAATCTTTATTAAAAAACCAGTTAAGTCACCATCCGGATGCAGTTAAAAGCATAGTGGCATGAGCCGGGCGGTGGTGGCGCACGCCTTTAATCCCAGCACTCGGGAGGCAGAGCCAGGCGGATCTCGGTGAGTTCGAGGCCAGCCTGGGCTACCAAGTGAGTCCCAGGAAAGGCGCAAAGCTACACAGAGAAACCCTGTCTCGAAAAACCAAAAAAAAAAAAAAGCATAGTGGTATAAACTGTGCCCGCGATGTTTTTTATTTTATGGGGAAGGGACTTATAGAAGCTTGCAGGATGGAGAAAGTACAAAGGGATAAGCCAGGAGTGAAACAATAAGTAAAAAAAGGAAGATAAGTGGTCTAAGAAGCTCCAGTATGGAAAAGCTATAGATAACAGTAAATCTTAGCTATTAATGGCTTGCTAGAGAGGATTTGAGGCAGAACCATGTAGAAGTGAAGGAGGTCAGAGTTTAAAAGATGATCAAGGTGGATTCTGAATCTCAAAGAACACTTTCATTATAGATTTTTTCCAATATGACAAAAGCTATATTTATATGGTATTTAAAAGGGATAATAGAAAAATATCCAGAAAGACACTTTTTCATTAAATAAATAATATATATTGAGTATTATAATGTGTTCAATGTGAAGCTATATTTAAAAAGCATGCTATATGGAAGAGTCTTTTGTATATGGTAGCTTAATTAACATTCAGACATCAATTCCTGCTGTCTGTAGTGATGAGTGACCTTGAACCCAAAGTAAAAAGTACAAAGCAGTTACTTTGAAGAATGGAAAACAATAAAATAGGAAGGCCAAACCTAGTAATTATGAAACATCACCCTACAATGAAACAAATAGTTGAACCAAGTAAATAATAGTGATTCTTGAGAAATTGCTTATGCTCATCGTGAAACCGCCAGTCATTTCCTTACTGTTTTGCCTTGGAGTATAAGCTTTCACTCTCTTTCCATGTCAGTGAATCCAGAAAGACAACTCTTCTCACCAACACATCTCTGGATTGTCATAGGACTGACTTAGAGGTGGCACATCTGGAGCCACTGAACACACAAACCACAACAAGCTGGACTCACTGGCCCTTTGTACCCAGGATGGGACAGAGCCACAATTTTCTAAAGTTTGAAAAATAAATAAGTTGTTCTTTTTTTTTTGAGACAAGTACAGTGACTCTATTATATACACTCATTAGGACACTGTGCAGAGTTGAGGATGTTGTAATCATCCCACTGAAAGAGGAATTGTTAGCCCAGTGTTGAGAATATATGTAAACAGGCTCTGGGAGTACACACTATCTCTGAATCTTTGACCAAACACTACAGCATCTATTTACATAGTTTTCAAACACTCTTTAAAGAAGATGGGGAAGCCCTATTTTTGGATTAAGTTGAATATAGACAAAAAACATTAATTATGAAAGTTGCATGGCAGATAAGAAAGTTTATTGTACTTTCCTTGTATAATTGGATATGCTTGAAATTTACTTTAATAAAAAGAAATGAGTAAGAGATATCTTTTTCCCCTTACTCTGTAGCTCATACTGCCACCAAACTCACAGCAACCCTCCTATATCCAGCTTCAGTGCTGGGTTTGGAGGTCCATGCTGTACCTAGCTGAAAATCTATTTATTTAATTTGCTAATGTAGCTAGAAGATGTGAGGTTCCTTCTTTGCTTTTCTCCTTCCTGTTGACATACTCTGAAATGTCTGAAGAGTTGTTTACTTCACTTTCTTCTTCTCTAAGATAAATTAGAAGACATGAACACTAAAATTTGGATGGCATAATATCATTATTATTGTCCCCTCATACCTCGTAACTCTTGCATAGTCTATTCTTTCATTATTTCTATGGACCTTATGCGTTCACAGGTATTCTCCCAAATAGGTGCCCTACCAGGATTCAGGTCAAATGACACAGGTTTCAATTACTAGCCAACCATTCTTAAGAACCAAATCTATATCTATATCTATATCTATATCTATATCTATATCTATATCTATATCTATATCTATATCTATATCTATGTGTGTGTGTGTGTGTGTGTAAAATTATTTAACATTATTTATGTTCAATGGCACACAAAATGTAAGGTGGAGAACAGCATCCAACAGACTGCCTTGAATCACTCAGCAAAAATTTATTAAAAATCTACTGTCTTCAAAGTAGCTACCATGGCCTTGGTCATATAGCATGCTTGGAATTTCTGCAAGGAATCAGGAATGAGTGAATCATAGTGGTATGGACCTTCTAAGTGAGGAGTAGGGAAATTTATAAAAATTTAAATTCCCAGACCAAACAGAGAGGTCCCAGGAAGCCTTGAAAACCACTGCTCTAAGTCATCAAGCCTCAGGGGCCCAGTGATCCCTAGTCCGTCCAAAGCTGGGCCTGTTTTCCAGTTGGAGTATAGTTTGCAGGATACGTGTCTGAAATCCATCCTGGTGCTAGAAGGCACATATATGCAAAGAGGCTAAGCCCTAGAGGAAAATCAGCAGGATCTGGGCAAGGTTCAGAACTTGGAGCCCAACGGCCTGAGGATCAAGCTGGGACTCTGTACCTGGTGGAGTGCTAATTAGGGACTGTATAAAGATGAGTTACACATTTTGTCATTTTTGTGTGTCAGATACTGTATAAAGCTCTTCACTCATGTAATCTTATCCCATCCTCATGACAGTTTTGTGAGATTGAAGCTGATATTTGCAGATGGCTAAGAAGTGACTTAACTCCTAACTACAGAGGCCTTGTTCTTTTTCCTTCTTCATGTTGCCTTCAAAAGTGGGCTACACTCCCACATAGATAGTGGGAGAACATTCAAGTATGAGGGGCTCTTCTCTTTCAAAATATATTTTTAATTAAATCTTTGAGACTGTCATACAAGAATACAGTGTATTTTGACCATATTTCACCCGACTCCTCTACCAGTCTCAACTTCGTGTCCCGTTTCTCTCTCCTTTTATCCACCAAGACCAATTTCTGCTGCTATACACTTGTGCATGTGGGGCATCCATTGGAGCATGCTTGATCTACCCACACTCATACCTTTAAAGAAAACTGACTCTCCCAAAAGTCATCAGCTGTCAACAGCTCTCCAGCTAGAGACAGGGCTTATGAGTGCCTTCCCTCTTCATGCTGGAATGCAGACTGGCTTGATCTTGTGCGATCTTGCACAGCCAACTATAGCTGCTCTGAGTTTTTGAGCACAACAGTCCTGTCATGTCCACAAGACACTGTTCAGCTCCAGTCCTCCTCAACCTGTGACTCTTACACTCTTTCCACCCTCCTATTCCTTAATGGACCTTGAGTCCCATGAGATGGATTAGGATACAGATGCCCTACTTGCCGCTGACCACTTCATAGACATTTACTTTCTATACTTTGACCAGTTCTTGAGTTTCTGCATTAACCACTGTCCACTGAATAAACATCTTTAAGGTCTGAGAGCAGCACTAATCTGTGAGTATAGAGACATGAATTTAGAGGCAGTTTGATACTATGTCCATTTAGCAAGGAATGGCAGTCAATTCAGTCCTGGGGTCAACCAGCTTTACTGACATGGGCTCTTGCCAGATTTACAGCATTAGGTATGCACTTCCTCCTGTGGAGCACGCCTTAACAAACGCCACCATTTCACCCATGGTGTATCTTGCCATTTTGTTTGTTATTGTAGCTGACAGGGTTCACAGTTGGATAAGACACTGATGGCTTTTCCCTCAGCAGCCTGCATGGCACCTTCCAGGAAGATGAACGCTAGCCAGAAAGGGAGAACTTCTAGATCGGTACCAACTTGACAATGGTACTGATGTCTTGTGGCAAAAGTGTGTGCTATTTTCATCAATAGTCTTCACATCAAGTTCTAGTGCTTAGGAAGCATATGAAAAAGTAGGTTTCCATCCAGCTTCTTCACACATCTTAAGTGTTAGTTATCCCTCCAGCTCCTCTATGCTACCCTCTCCTCCCTTTCCCCTATTTAAACCTCTCTTCCCATTGTCCAGTCATTACCCTTCATATCACCTAGGGCTCCTCTTACAGGAGACACAAGGCATCTGGGAATATTCACACTCACCAGCGGGCAAAATAAGCTCCCATTAACTTCTAACTGCCAAGGTTCCCATGATTTCCAGATCAGGGCTCAGTCAATGCAGGGCAGTTTGTCTTTATGCCTGCCACAGTTATCTGCTTTTGTTTCTTCCCCAGTACCCAAGTCGGGGAGGGGGCTGCCTGATGATCTTCAACTCCATTCACATCAAGCTATAGTGTCTGCTG
Organism: Peromyscus leucopus; assembly: GCF_004664715.2. NCBI lineage: Eukaryota > Metazoa > Chordata > Mammalia > Rodentia > Cricetidae > Peromyscus > Peromyscus leucopus. The sequence goes on along the minus strand of NC_051069.1, from coordinate 46,658,766 downwards.
ACAGATTCAAGAGGGCTGTGCTTTGGGAACTACTGATTTTGAATAAAGATCAGGAGCTTGAGTGAGTGAAGGCACTATTAGGTGAGGGGATAAGAAGGGCTTGAAAGATAGGCTGAATTCCTGAAGTCACACTTTTGGATAAACTGGAAGCTGAGTGCTGTCTGGAGAGACATGATAAGATCTCAGCAGACAGAGGGATTAAGGGTTCTGCTGCTTCAGAAATTCCCTTGAAGTACTTTTCCTACCACGGTACAAGCTTGTTTGCACAAAGTCCTCATTTTTTAATGGGAACAATAAGTATGTGTATACTTTCACAAAGATAGTCATTAGTGGTCATTATCAAAGCCTCTTTCTTTTTCATAACTGAGGTTAGAGACCCAAACACTGCTATATTAGTATTCAAACAGTGCTGTCCTGCCTGTAATAAATGGTAAACAACAGTATCCACCCCTTATTTTAGTTCTACAGGAACTCAAGACAATTAAAAATAGAAAAGAAAAAAAAAATAAAAAGGAAAGGAACATGACGAGTCCCGGGTTTCGGTCCCAGATGAATGAAAAGAAGTAAAAAGAAAAGGATATGATTGGTCCTAGGTATTGGTACCAAATAATGAAAAAAAGAAATAAAAAAGGAAAAGAACATGACTGCTCCTGGGTATGTTAGAGGAGAAAATGTAGGTATGTGGGAGAGCATAGTCAGAGGCAGGAACATCTGGGAGATTTCAGAGTGGACATGACCCTGAGCCATGTGAGGAGAGGGAGTAGAGAAAGAGGGGGAGAGGAGAACCAGGTGCAGCAGCCAGGAGGCCCAAAATGATCAAGTCACCAAAATGGTTGGGTTGCACAGGGAAGGACAGCCCAGTCCCTGGAGTGGAGAAGTACAGGGTAGGGGGCAAGGTATGCCAGCCAGGAGGTAACAGGTAGGGACTGAGGGATGTAGGGAGAACCTGGCAGACAGTGTTTGCTCTGATACCTTAAATAGGTACCTTGTCATTTGTCCCAGGTTTGAAACCTAACAAAGACAATGAAAATTTTTTTCTACTTAACAATCACTTTTGAGCTCTTCATTGCTCTAACAAATACATATGACTATAACTAGTGGCTACCACACGTTATATATTTCTAGATTTAGAGATGGTGATTTACTTGCTGAGGGAATATAGCAGTAACCAGTGGATGATACTCTAAGATAATGTCAAATTATATGATCATTTTCTGTATCCTGTATATAAAACAAGTAACTTTATAAATCAGCAGTGAGAGTTGACTTTGTCATTTATTTTCTACAAATGTTGAAAACCATCTGACTTTTCCAAGCTGTGCTTTCTACCACGATACAGCAAAAATATTAATACTTGCCTTAAGAAGTTCTTCCAAGAATTAATTGTAAGAGAATGTACTATCTGTGAAGTGCTCAAAAACATGTGTTGATGGATAGGTACTTGATGCTCAATAAGTGAGGCTTTGAAAATGTATTGTCAAACTTTAGAGACTTTAAAACTATCTACCTAAGTATGCATAGGATAATTAAAGAAGTATCAGATTCACTTTTAATCCAAAACAAACACATTTATTGCAGGAGTTCAAATATGTAAGTGAACAAATAAAAATTGTAAGGCCCCATTCTAAAGTTCATACTTTGGAGGCAGTCACTCTTGATAGGTTGACATATATTCTTTAGACATTTTGCTAGGTATCTACAAATATTTAATTTTAAAACACAAGTTTAGATTATATACAGTGTTCTGCAACTTGAAATTTTGATTCAACAGTGTATTTAGACCTAGTATTCTATTTTCTCAGTTGGATTTTAATTGATAATATAAATCTATTATTAATGAATAATTGGGCTATTTATTATTTTTTGCTATTTCACTCACTGATGTAGTGAACATTTTTAAGTAATCATCTTTTGGCATGTTTATTCGGTATTTTTTTTCTAGGACAAATTCCTAGAAGAAAAATTAGTAAGTCAAAGAGTATTATACTGACCAGCCTTTGTTAACCTGCATGGAGAATGTTACAGCATGGGTTGTGTCCCCCAAGAATTTACATATGAAGCCTTTGATTTACCCAGTGCTTCAGGATGAGACTACTTAAAGATGGGGCCTTTAAAAGGGAGATGAATTTATTAAGAAGATGAGTGGTTACAGGGACCCTAAATCTACTCTGACTCTGACTCATATCCTAATAAGACAAAGAAGTTTGGATGTCTGAAGACATCCACAGTGTGCACACACAGAGCAAAGACCATGCAAGGAGACAGGGAGAAGACAGGCGTCTGTAAGCCAGGAGAGAAGCTTCAGGAGAGACCAACTTACTAACACATGGATCTTGGCCTTTCAGCCTCTACAACTGTGAAAAATAGATTCACTGATGACATCCAGCTTGCAGTATTTAATTGCGGCAGCCCTCACAGACGAATGTGAACGTCTTGGTGTAGTCTGCTGTCTGAGGCCCTGGAGTTAAGAAGCTGTTCTTCACTCCCCCTGCATCCCTGCCTGTCCTTCTCACTGCCCTCACTGCCCCCTCCCTCCCCACTTGCTGCAGTTACTTATCAGGTTGTTTACTATGAATCTTGGGGAAACCTCAAGGCTCTTTGGAGGTTAGTGAACAAAAATTATTTCTATTTTTAGTTTTTTCACTATTATTATTAGGATGTAACTAGTGTGTTGAGACCATATCACAGCACATAAGCAGAAATCAGAAGGCAATTTGTGAAGTTGGTTCTCTCCTTCCACCATTTATATGGATCCCAGAAATCGAACTCACGTCATAGGCTTGTGCTTTTACATGATGAGACAATTCTATGGTCACATTTTTTTTTTTTGAGACAGGGTTTCTCTGTGTAGCTTTGCGCCTTTCCTGGAACTCACTTGGTAGCCCAGGCTGGCCTCGAACTCACAGAGATCCGCCTGGCTCTGCCTCCCGAGGGATTAAAGGCGTGCGCCACCACCGCCCGGCTGGTCACATTTTTTTTGTTGTTGTTTTATTTTTCCTTTTGCTTTGTTGTACCTCATTCTGGCAAAAGATTACAGGACAAAGCTATTACAATATTTTCCCACTGAATTATACAATAGTAAGAACAAAAGCAATAATTTTTTCCCCCACAAAAATCTCTCAAATATTTCTTTCTTGGGTTGATAGAAATACACATTCACTTTGGTGGATCACTTTAAATTCATTAAATTCATTGTTTTGTAGTACAGAGGCTTGGATTTAGAGGCCACATAGGTTAGGCAAGCTGTTTTGCCACTGAGCCACATCTCTGTTTCTTCTAAAATTTTTAATTTTATTATTTTTTTGAGACAAGGTTCTGCCTTGTCTCAGACACTCTCCTCTGTCAGCCTTCAAAGTAACTGGTATTACAGGCCTGAGCCACCAAGCCCAGATACAGCCACCTTCTGATTCACCTAATTAAATGGAGCTGCACTGACCTAGGAGCTAAAGGCACCGCCCTTTCACACAGTCCCTCTTCCTGACAACCCCACCTCCCTAACCCTCATGAAATCTGATGTGTGTGCTTCTTTGAGAAACAGGAAGGAAACCTGAAATTACCAAGGATCTATCCTATGGTCTACAGCCTGTCAGCAACCTTCACATACTTGGCATTCTTTTCATTTCCTAAAGAAGTGACTCACCCAGAACTCATAGCCACAGTAGTTGGAATAATTAATCTCAATGTCTTCTATTAATTTTTTTCCTTTAACAATTTATTTTGCCTGTAAAATAAAAGACTGCTTTGCTGGATATGTGCATCTTGGTTATAATAGCAAAGGAATATATCTGTCAGTGGTCTAAAAGAGGATTTTTCTTTTCTGACCTCTTTCTTCCCAGAATTCATTTTGGCTGTTCAAGCACCAAAGGCCTGGGAAGCCTGTATTTACTTTTCCCTAACAGATCAGGAAACCATGGGGGGAGCTGAGTCAGACCTGTCTCAACTAACAGGTCAGGATGGCCTAGAAGCAACCTGACTGAAGTAAGAGGTGAGTGAGCACATTGCTAATACAATGGACTGAAAGAGGAGGGAGGGAGGAGAGAGAGAGAGAGAGAGAGAGAGAGAGAGAGAGAGAGAGATAGAGATAGAGATAGATAGATCTGTCACACAGAATTTGCAGGAAGACTATTATGAAAGGACTTTTCTCTTGTGCTTGTTTATTTTTGCCCTAATGTATTTTCATGTATGTGCAAAGGAAGTTGGAGACAAATTAAGAAACAAACCCAAAGATAATAATCTCCCTATTTGTAATATTCACATTCTACCTTTTTGTCCTTTTACTGCATTTTTAGGTATTGCTTTTTTCATTCTATTTCGTTTACTAAGCCATGTAAGAACCTCAAAATACATGCAATTATTCCCAATAAACTTGAGTGGCTACCATGTGTAAGGAATTCTACCTGACTTTGCGGGAGACACTCAAGGCATTGTGCTAAGTTCTGTATTAGACAGCGAAGATGTCATCTATCTCAGGATCTGGAGATCTGCTCAACAGTTTGCAGAGACAGTTAATTTTACACAGGAAATCATTCTAATTGTCTAGTGGTCAGTGAAAGAATCTCAATATCACTTATTTTTAGCTAAAAGCCCAAGAGTATTTTGAGACAATAGCAAGTAAATGAATACTTTTATCAGAAACCGATTTCAGAAGGGTTCATTTGTGTGTCATAATTTATGAAAGGGAGAGAGAGTTCCGCCCATGCCATATGTGCACACCAGAGCTACAGTTATATCATCATCTGCAACACAGCTGCTTCACTTGAATTCTCACATTCAGAACTTCAATAGTATGCAGGATATGGGCTATGAAAAACTATATTTCAGCCAGGTCGGAATTTGGTAGGTAGCTGATTTAGAGTATTAGGCCTCCTCTAACCTAAGAAATTAAATTAAGGAGCACACAAATATGGCCTTTGGAGACAAGAACTTGAGTAGAAATGCCTACAGATAAGCAAACCCTAGTGTCAACTGAGAGATTAACATCATTTTGGATGAAAAAGATGTCCATTATTTTCACTTCATGAAGTCTCTTCACCTGTGGATAGTGTTTGACTGGCATGATGCTATTATTTACTATAGAATTTCTGGAAGTAAATAAAATAAGAAAAAGCATTAACCAAAACAAGTCATTTGGTTCTAGGGAATGAAATCACATCCTGAGTAACAATCACAAATACTATCATTTGCACTCTTATTTTCTGTCAGGTGCTCCAGTACCTCCCTAAAATAGGGTCCAATCAATATGAAATGTTAATGATGCAGTAGAAGAGTCTCTGGGTGTGGGATGGGTAGATAGCTCAGCTGGTAAAGTGCTTGTCATGCAAACACGAGGACCCAATCTCATGTTAAAGACTAGGTGTGGGGACTTGTGCCTGTAACCCGTGCTGTGGATGCTGAGACAGGAGGGTCTCTGGGGCTTGTAATAATTGCTATTGTAGCCAGATGATTCAGTGAGAGAGTGTGCCTCAAAAATGTAAGATGGAGAAGAATTGAGGAAGATACTTGATGCTGACCTCTGGCCTCTATACACACACACATGCATGTGAGCTCACATGAACAACAAATATATAGTGTTTGTGCAAGTACTCGACACAGACACACACACACACACACACACACACACACACACACACACACACACACACAGTCTCTGCACTGTTAGGACCTTCACAAAAGAGGGCAGTAATGACAAAATATTTTAACTATTACTAATCTTCTTACCTGTCCCAGTCAGTCTGCAGAGTACTGCAATGCAATTGCTTCACTTAAAGCAAGCAGATCTGTCTAGCACAAATGCCCAGGCATTTGCTTCCTCTTTAAATTTCCTCTTATCCTGGATGTGAGTTCTCTAAGGTAGACCTTCAGAAAACTCACGAGTCACTAATCAAAGTCTGCTAAAAAAAAGGGCAAATAGGACCAGGCTAGTGCATACTGCTTATAAAATGATGTTCATGTTCTAGCCTATTACATCCATTTAAACTTAGTTAAGTTCAATTCAATTCACTTTTGTACAGCAGGAAGTATTCAGTCATTGCCAAAGTCAATATATTAAGCCTAGTTGCTGAAGGCAGCTGGTTTCCCACAGATAGTACTATGTGTCCCTATTTCCGATTTCAGTCGATTTCTGATTCAGTGGTAGGAAATGCCTAAGGGAGTTTGCAGCAATGCCCTTTTCCACTTGTAATAGATTTTATGAACTTTGGATTTTTCTCCTGGATAGCTCTAAAACTAATGTCAAACAAAATAAAGCAAAACCACAAGGTAAGTGGTTTCTTCTTCCTGTCCCAGAAGCAAGTGTCCTGCCAGTCTATTGCCAGGGATGTGGAAACCCCAAGGAGAAGAGGGGCTCTCATATGTATGAGAAACAAGTTTGTAAGAAAGCTCTGGAATGTGAACATTCCTTGAGACTCCAATGATAACTGGAGATAAATTTGGACTTCTGGGACATCCTATTTCTGTGCTATGTCTTCGCCCACTCCCTTCTTGGCTGGTGGGAAAAAGAGGTAAAGAATTTAAGAATGGGAGGCATTTATTATGATATTTTTTCCTGTTTGTTTAAATCTCTGGGCTGATGCTGCAATTCATTTTCCTTTCCTTTCTCTTCTCTTGCTGTGTGTTTTGACTTTTCTTCTGTGATAGTTGATCTTTAAATAGATCAAGTATGAAATTTTATTTTTCTCTAATTTTTGTTCATTAACCTTGCAAATATCACATTCTTGTACTTTGTAGATTCCTAATCTATATAGGGATATATTAGTATCTATTCCCTTTTGTCTGTCAAACATCTCAATTTTCAATTATTTTAATAAGCTTGTGATTTCCTCTGATAACTATGGTATTTAATCACGAATATTTGAACCACACTCAGATTTCATAAAAAAAGAGACTTTGTGGATGGTAGATATATTAGTTATTTTTCTGTTGCTGTGATAAAACACCTGACAAAAAGCAACTGAAGGAAGCGATTTTTGTGTTCTGGTTCCAGAGGGATAGAGTGGACCATGGCAGGGAGAGGGAGAAGGGGGAGGGGAAGGAGGAAGGGAGAGAATTCCTATGCACCAGCTGGGGGGATGCACACTGTAATCTCAGGACTAGCAAGGACGAGGCAGAAGGACTGTTATGAGTTCAAGACCAGACAAGACTACACAGAGACTCCCAGAGTTCCAAGGTCTGCCAAGCAGCTACTACGTGTTGGCCTCCTGGGGAAGTGGAGGTCACTGCTGAACACCCCAACACCGAGCACACATAATCTGTGCCTCTACAGCAGTGCTCAAATCTGTCCTCCAGGACATCTTTCCATTACTAAAATTACTGAGGATCCCTGACAGTGCCTGTCTATGTCGGATACATCTACTGAGCTATTATATTTGAAATTAAAACTGAGAAAAATTTAGAATATTATTTACTGATTCAAACCACAAATATCTAAAATTCATTAAAATATAATAAACTAATATATGTTAACACAAAACACATCTTATGAAAAATATCTGTATCTTCTAAAGCAATAAAAGTTAGGTTGAGAAATGTCATTGTTTTACATTTTGGCAAATTCCTTTAATGTCTAGCTTAATAAGTAACAGCTGATTCTTTTATGGATTTTTTTTTGCATTCAACTTGTTACAATTATCATACTGGAAAATGTCAGGGTACTTTTCATGAGAAAAAGATTTAACAGAGAATAAATCCTCATATTCAGTTTAAAATTGGCCTTAAAATTCAGTATTAGTATGTTAAAATATTGATCTTTCAGCTCTCCACATTCTTAGAGACAAAATCCCCTTCTCACTGCCAGGATTCCTCACTCAACACCTAACTACTGTACTAGTGCCTACTACACAATTATCCATCAAGAAATAGTTGCTGGATTAAATAATGAATACTATACCCCATGTTGGGACTATATAGGTTACCAAGAATCCCTTCTCTCAAGAAGTTTGTACTCCACTGGAAGACAAATATTTATGAAATTGTACTATTAGCACAATATGAGAGCAAATACAAGATGCTATGGAAGTTTAGAGGGTATGCCACCCAATCCTGGAAGATCAAAAAAGGCTTTTAGGGGAAAACTGGTTAAAACGAGACAAATTAAACATCAAATGAGAAGTGTGAGTGGAGTATTACAGATGGAGGGTCAGCAGAACTTGCTAGAGTCAAGCCATGAAGTGAGCAGGCCAGAAGGGGGGAAATCTATCATGTAAGTTTTCCAAGAAAAAGTCTGAAGACTAAACAGGAGACTGATACAGTTAAGGCTTAGAATGATCACTATGGGGATAGGTGAAGAATGGCTCGTAATACAGTGCAATAGGCTGAAAGGCTGCTACAAGGAGCTAAGTCAAGAGAATGGATTCGTCTAAAAGTAATGGAGATGAAAATAAATGGAAGTAGAGTTGGGAAAGGAAACTTGACTGGATTTCCTGATGATTGTAGGAGGGCAGGGTGGAGTGTGACACCCAGATTTCTGGCTTGTACAATTGATCAGTGATGATACCATTTAGAGATCTGAAGCAAATACAGGTACAGTGAAATGAGAATTTTAGTTTGGATTGAGATACCCTGGACCATCCAGGATAGACATTTTAAAGGTATGTAGACTTTATGGTTAAGAGAGAACTGGACTTGATACTTACACTTCGTTAGCACACATGATTATAGAAGCCAGGGAGACCACAGAGGACTGTTAAAGGTGAAATGGGGTGCAGGATGGTGCAGTGGATAAAAGCACTTGCCAGGTAAGCCTGATGAGTTTCATCACTGAAATCAATGGTGAAAGGAGAGAATAGATTCTCTAAAGTCCTCTGACTTCTGCACATGTGGTATACATGCACATGCACATATACTATTAGTGATAAATTACTTTTTAAAAAGAGAGACACAGATAGAATGAGATGCCTCAGTGGTTAAGATCACTGGCTGATCTTCCAGAAGACCTGGTTTCCATTCCCAGCACCTATATGGCAGTTCATATTAATCTGTAACTCTAGTCCCAGGGCATCTGATGTCCTCTTCTGGCCTCTTTGGGCACCAATGTAGACATGGTAGACATACATACATGCAGACAAAACACTGATACACATACAGTAAATAAATAGTATATCTATATGTATATATGTGAGAGAGGAACAAATCAGTCTGAACAACTTGTAGGTGCATGGTATTTACGTGCCAGCAGAGGATAATCCTAGAAGACAAGATTTAAAAAGAAGGGCTAGAGATCTAGGAGGAAAACCAGGAAACTGTGGTTTTAGATTCCAAAGATGTAAATTTGGAAACTATGGTTACTGGTATCTAATGCTGTAGAGAAGTTGATTAAAACAAGAAAAAAAGGTCTACTCTATTGAAAAACTGAGTACTGATGACTTTATGAAGAATTTAGGTAGAGTGATAAGGGTAAAATCCTGAAGCTTATTGACTAGAATAAAAAAATCCATTGAGAGAAGTTCCTGAGAAGACAGAAATATGTGTTTCAGAGATGGCAGAGGGTGAAGGGAACACCTTATCCGTGGTGCCAAGTCAGATGTGTATGCAGGCAGGCTTGGGAGTGAGGAAACAATCGGTTGCTTTATAACGGTTTTGTTGTTGTTGTTTTCTGAAAGTAAGTGAGAGAGAGAGAGAGAGAAGGGTTGACAATAATGCAGAAAATCTGCTGAGGCTGTTGTGGAAAGTGGGAAGAAGAGCTCACTAGGGGAGTAAGCATTGCTTGATGAATTAGGCAGTTTACTTGATTTGTACATTGCAAATACACATCGGAAACAACCTACATGGTCAGCCCAGGATTTTATATCAACTTTCTTTTTCAAACTTTTTTCTGAATTAGGTTAAGATCTAGGCTTTATTTTGTGAACAAATGTAATACCATAGACAGCACACCAGAAAGATTATAACATGAGCACAATTTTCACCTTCTGTATTTGCTTACATATAATTTTCAACATACATACAATATATAACATCAGCTACTTAATCTCTTTTCGAGAAAGCTCTACATGGTATAATCTCATTTTCTGTAATCTTTCACGAATTTTCAATGGGAAGCACTGAAGTTATTATTTGGGGTAGACTTTGTATGACAGCATAAATATATCTGACATTATTTATATTGAGAATTTGTCCATTTTCAGGAAATGACACAACTCAACATTCACTAAATCTCTTAATGAGAATCTGATCTTACTAAAAGCTCTTCTCCAAAGACATTTACTAAAAGACAGAGACAAATATTTTCTTCTTTATAGACTATTAAATCATATCAATTATAGTATTTGGTTTAACTTTACATATAATCATTATAAATTAACTATATATAAGAAGTATCAGTAAGTTTCCACTATGCACAGGACATACATTAGTCTATTGAATTCTGACAAAAACTTCCTAAGTATTATCTTCACTTATAAGGAAGGAAACTTGATCACAAAAAGTTAAGAAATTTATCCTAGGCCAAATTTACCTAATATTGTAAGCTTGGATTTGAACCCAAGCAGTCTGACTTTGTAGTTAAAAAAAAGGAACTTGGAAATATTTCCAGTACACAGAAAATAGTTACAATTGAACACCCACGTACCCTATACCTAATTTTAGTATACCCTAAGTTTTGGCTGCCATATTTTCTGCAGGTTACTTGTCTAGAAAATTATAACAGGTACAGTGGAACGCTTCCTGTTACATTCCCTTCTCTTCCTCAGTAAAAGTAGCCATTATTTAAAATTTTATGTCATTTATGAGACTTGCACTTTGATTTCATGGCTTCTCATTTAGAAACTTTTATTTATAACAGAGTATTTCGGGAACTTGCTTCCCCCTCAATATTGTAATGTGCTTATTCAATTAATGCTAGTAGCTTGAGTTCCTTGACTTTCATCCCACTGTCTGTGTATGAACTTTTTAATAACAATGTAACTTATCCATTCCATTAGTATTGTTTCACTGATACAACTGTTGCTATAAAGATTTATATAGTGCGCACAGTAACTTTGTATACAAAGTTCCTTAACAAGTTCCTGGACTTCACAGCGAAGAGAGCCACCGGTCAAGAAAGGAACTAAAGACAGGGGTGATTGATAGCGAACTGAGAATACTCTCCCTAGGATGCTCCAGAACGATACCTCCCGCCTTCCAGTGACACCCTCCACGGATCACTGAGTTCCCCATGTGTCCATTCATTTCCTCAACCTGAGCGGAGCGGGGACCAAGGTGAGTCAACAGAGGTTGGGGTACAGCCCGCAGCGGAAACGGCACAAGTCGGCCTCTCCACTGCGCCCGACCACCAGCAATGACAAGAAGGAAGGGTCGGGGCCAGCGGGGCCTGAGCTCCCCGTCCACCCCGCAAGTCACGGGAGCGAGGGAACGGGGTGCAGGGGAGCACAGACACCTGCCTGCTGCTTCTCTGTCTGTCACAAGGACGTCAGGTCCGTGGAAGGACCCAGGCGGGCCCCCACCCCGAGGGCGATTTTTCCACGAGCTGGCTCTTTAAGCAGCGCCTCCCAGCCTTACGCCAATTCCGTAAGGAGCGGCGGAGGCCAACCCTGCGGCTCCCGCGGCTCCCAGGCCTGACGTGCGACTGCGCGGGGCGGCCCTGGCGGCGGCGGCCATCTTTAGTCCGGGCAAGACCCCGCCCTCGCGCCCCATCCCCCGCTCGCCCTCCCGAGCCCCCAGGATTTTTCAGCGGCCCAAAGTAGCGCTGTTCATCTCCGAAGCCGCGTCGGAGAAACATACAAAAGCCCCTACTGTCCACGACAACGGAAGTGCCCAGGCGCGGCCAATGTAAACATGGCGGTGAAGGAGGGACAGCGAATCGGCGGCGGCGCCGGTGAAGTCATGCTGACCGCGAAGCAGGGCGGCGGGCGGAGGTGGGTAATCTCGCGAGAACTCAGCCGCCTCGGCTCGGCCCGGAAGCCTCAGGGCGGGCGAGCGCCAGTGGGGCCTTCGGCCTGCTGCCGTGTGCGTAAGTGGGGCGGCTACGCCGCGGAGTCGGCGTAGGTGGCTTTGGAGAATCCGGCGGCTGCGCGGCGCCGGGGCTGGTCGCGGAGGGGGAGGGGATGTCGGTCAGTGCGAGATCCGCTGCTGCTGAGGAGAGGAGCGTCAACTGCAGCACCATGGGTGAGCCTCAGCCCCCGGCCGCCCGGCCCTGCCGGACCCCGGCTCGGGACGCGCCGACCCTCGGGGACCTCCGGCCGAGCTGGGGAACGCCCTGGGGGACCCGAGGGGCGAGCGGCGCGGCAGGGCGGCGGGGAGGCGGAGGGCCCGGGGCGCGGCGGCCGGGGGGAGGGGAGGCGGCCGCGGTGACAGTTTGAATTGAGCCGAGCCGAGGCGGCGGCGGCGGCGGCGTTTCCTGCGCCTTGGCGGGCGGGCCTGGGGAGCGGGCGGGCGATCGGGAGGGCGAGCCGCGGCCTCTTGAGGCCCGAGCGGCCGGAGCCGCCCCGTCCTAGCCCTCGCCCGCCTCCGAGGCCAGCCTTTCCTGCGTCGCCTCCGGCCTCCGGCCCCCGCGGCCTGGCCTGCCCGGGTCTCCTCGTGGGTGTGTGAGCCGGGCGAGCAGGGTGGGGATCTGGGAGCGAGCTCGGTGCCGGGTCTCTGCGGGCCAGCCGGGGAGGGAGGAAGAAGGATGCACTGGGCTGGGGCGGCGGTGGCGGCGGAGGCTGCAGCAGCTCCAGCAGCTCCAGCAAACGTGTTGCTGCTGCTCCCTTGCCCCTTCCCCGGGCGCCACCGGGAAGGCTGGTGGTTGGCGAGCGAGTCCCGAGACGCATTCCGAGCTTGGTTTTGGGATTAATTTTTAGGAAAAAGGGAAAGAGAAGGTCTGGAAAGGGCGCCCCCCCGGAGGAGGTGTGAAGGATGGGAAGGGTGCCTGGAAAGGGGAGGGGGGACTGGACTGGGAAGTTTAAGGAAATTAATTTTGGAAAATAATTTCAGTATTATGTTTTTCTCTTAAGCCTTTTCATTTCCTTTCCTCCCCCACATGCTGGAAAAAGAACAGGCCATTTCATTCATATTTTCCACTCCAGAGTTCCATTTCGTACTTTTTTTGTGGTATGAAATAAGCGGTTGAGTTTTTTTCTTACACATTTCTTTTTGCTAAGTTACTTTTTAGAGTACACTGTTGCAAGTCTGCGTTCTTTCATTTGAAGGGATAGAATCTGTGATGCCCAGATGTTTGCTAAGTTACCGAAAACATTACTTACTACTTAAATCTCGGCAAGTGTATTGCTAAATAGTTCAGCTTCAAGAGTTACTTATTTGGGTCCTCTAATTTTGATGAAAAGCTAAAAAAAAATGTCTTTCTCATTGCCTCTGAGGATCCAGGGGAACAGGTAATCTAGAGTGACAAACATTTCTTTTTTTATTCACATGTTTATGTGCATTCAGGTAGTGAGAAGATGTCTCGCTTACCGCAGGAGTACAATTTGTGGAATCCCAGTAGACTGAAGGATGGACACAGGTTCTTCCGGGAGTCTTTATTTTTCCAGACAGCAAGGGAAAGAGTAGGGGATGATGGCAGAGTGGAGGCAGGAAACAATCTTTCATTACATCCAGCCGAATGGGACGAGAGTAGATAGGGCTTGAGTGGAGCTATAAAAGTAAAGGAAGCTACACTGGTAGCTTACATGCTAGCGATGTGTTATCCAGTGATAGGGCAATGTGATGGAGCCTGGTCCTCTTTATACTGTTATTAAAAATATCACATAGAGGCACTCAGGCTTACAGATTTAAAAACGAAGTTTCTGTGTGTTTATGGGAAATTGAGGTATGTTTTCCTAATTTGGCAATTTGTAGGTATTGGTTTTGGTTTAGAGATAAGATAATTTGTACATAACTACATGAAAAGTCACAGTATTATTTCAGAAGTTAGATAGAAAATCGATTATGTGGGTTTGTGCATTGATCCCAAAGACTCGATCTATTGGAATATTTGAACTACTTTGAGACGTTAGGGCAGTTTAAAAGATTGTGCTTTAACAGCAAGAATATTGAGGAAGAAATGGGAAGAAGAGCTAGATTTGTGGCATTAGGACCAGTTGGACTGAAGATAGTTGTAGAACAGGTTGGTTTCAGACATATAATTTGGTGGTATATAAATTCATCATGGACTGTGTATGGCTGGGGCCGGCCAGTAGAGTAGTGTTGCTTGACGGAATTGTCAGGAGAAAGCCTAATTTCATATTTTGACTTGAATAGCTAGCTTCAAATTTTTATTAGAAGTTGAAATTTGTTAATGCATTTTACCAAGATTTGAGACAGAAATGTGTAGATTCCATTTTCTGTATTTGGTAAAAAGTGCAGTGGCTCAAGAGTAAGGATTTTAAATGTTGTTATAGGGGTTAGTGGTCTTGGTTAAAAAAAAAAAAAAGATTAACAAAGGCTTTAAGTTCATGTTGCATTTTCTTATTTGGATCTAGTTATTCCACACACCGGAAGGTAGTAGGGCTAGAAAGGCCCTATCTCCAGAAGAGGTCACCTCCAGACCAGAGAGACACCAGGGTGGGCCCAAAAAGAAAATAGTAGTAGTCAATGACTGCTTTAGGTTTTGAGAAGAAAAAGTTTTTTGTTTTCTCTTGACCATTTCTGTCATCAGAGAGTACTCTAGAGAGTAAGGGAGGGCTTCTGGTTAAAAGTCGTAATGAAGTACAACCTTACCGTGACTAAGAACTTGAGCTTTGGTGATGTCAGACATGGATTCAGATCTTCACCTGCCCCACTAAGAACTTGAGCTTTGGTGATGTCAGACATGGATTCAGATCTTCACCTGCCCCTTCTACTGATGTGTCAGTCATTTTAAGTTAATGCTTCACAAGCAGGTGAATGGTTTTACTTCTTTTTCTTTTCTCTTTTCTCCTCCCTACCTAAGTCCTTTTTAGTTCCCCACCACCCCAAATCCAAAGTACTGTGAATTTATTTTAAATAAAAGCAGAATTAGAAAGACCATGAAAATCCCAACTTTATTATTAGGTCCAATATACAGAAAATGGTCCTGCTATTAAAACAATTTCCGAGAGAGGGGATGCAGTGTAGTGGCAGAGCATTTGGTCTCCAGCAGCTTCAGTCCCCACAAAGACATCTGTTTTTGTGCTTAAAATTTCTATACTTTAACATAAACCTACTTTCTTTCATACACTGGTCCACCTTGCTTTCAGAATACTTAACTGGGTTAGAGTGTTTTACAATAATTTCTGGGTAGCTAAACATGGGGTCTTATCAGTTGTATTAAAGATTGTGTACTTGCAACCAGCAACTTTAAAAGTGCTTGTGTTTGAAAGAATAGCATGGGGCTGCTGCTCTTTACATTATTTTGAGGGTTCTAAGTCTTGGATATTCATGTATTAGTGTTTTAGTCTATGTTTGCTTTACAAACAGTATAAAGACAATATCCTTCTTCCTCACTAATCCAAAAATCACAAGGACTCTACTTTTTTATTTTTAAATTTTTAAAATTTGTGTATAAGTGTGTATGTGTGTGTAGGGGGCATGCAGAGTTCAGAGGACAGTTTGTTGGGGTCCATTCTCCTTTCACTATGTATGTCACAGAATCAAACTCAGGAGGTCAGGCTTAGAGGCCTTTGTGCCTTCAGCATGCTAATTCTATTTCATTTTACTCTGGAGCCATAATTGAATAATTTTGGTAGCTTTACTTGCGGTGAGCCTCCATTCAGTTTCTCAACCTTGGAAATATTAACATTTAAGAGTTTATTTTTGTTATGTAAGTACAACTTGGAGGTGCATATATATGGTGTGTGTATGTGTGCATATTATATACTATTATATACTTAGTACTTCTCAAACTTGAGAATTAGGATTATCTAGGTAGCTATTTTCCTTCCTTCCTTCCTTCCATTATTTTTTTTTGTAAGTTTATCTTTGATTCATTAATTTTTGTTTTCTTTTTTGGTAATTAATTGACATACCCTACTTTGTGCTAGATTAGTCCCAGAGTATAATTTCTGATCCTAAAATGAAGAGTCAGCTATGGACTTGTGTTAAAAAGTACAGATTATCTGGGTCCCAGTAATGTTCCTTGATTCACAGTATCTGGGAGAGGAGCCTAGGAACCTCCATTTTCAAGTGTTTTCCCAAATTAATAATTTTAGTAAGGTATAACTTTTATACCATAAAATTTACAGGTTTTAAGCACTTACTTCAAGGAACCTTGATATATAAACACATACATCTTGTAGCCTTATATATCAATCAAGATATTGAATGTTTCTAACATCTTGGCATTTCCTTGTGCCTATTCTCAACCCTGTGCCTTAACCTTGTTCCAGGTAACTGCTGATCTGATTTCTGATAGTCATTGATTAGATTTTTAAAAGCAGTTTTGTTGAGATGCATATTTATTTTGTATGCTACATAACTACATATACATATATATGTATACACACATATATATATATATATACACACATGTATATGTATATATATAGTTGACTCATTTGAAATAGTTTTTTCTTGGTAGTTTTTAAAGTTTTTCTTTCCTCCTTTTTTTTTGTATATGGTGTTTATATGTGTACTTGTGTGCGTGCATGCGTTCATGTTTGTGTTTTGTATCTTTCTGTGTGTGTCTGTCCATCTGCCCATCCATCCATTCATTCATCCAAGTATAGCAGCCAGAGATCAATCAGTGGTGGATGCCTTCCTCTGGTCTCCACCTTAATTTCTTTTTGGTACATGTTTGTTGTGCTTGTGGTCACGCATGTGGCTGCTGGAGCATGTGCCTATTTGTGTGCATGCAGAGGCCAAAGGAAGACATTGGGTATCTTTGTCTAGCACTGTCTTTATTACTTTGAAGCAAGGTCTGTCACTGAATTGAAGCTCTGTTTTGGAATTCACTTGTCTCATCCCCTCAGTGCCAGGGTTAGAAGCATGAGGATCCATGTCTAGCTTTTTGTGTGTGTGTGTGTATGCTGGAGATTTGAATTTAGGCCCTCAAACTTACATAGTAAATGCTCTTACCTACTGAGTCACCTCCCCAGCCCATTCACATTTTTCTTGAGACAGGTCTCTCACTGAACCCAGAGCTCACTGATTGGTCAGACTAACTGGCTAGCAAGCCCCAGACATCCTGCTGTCTCTACCTCCTACCCCTCTCACCAGGGTTCAAGATCCATGTTGTCACATGGGTTTTCTGGCTTATGCTTGGGTATTGGGGATCCAAATTGAGGCCCTCATACTTGCATGGCAAGTACTTTATTGACTAAGCCATCTCTCTTTGTAAGATTTCAAATGCACAGAAAAAAATAAAAAAGTTAAAAGGTCACATAATTCTAGTAGCTTTCTAGAATCATATAAACAGGCTTGGAATGGGCCCCTGGAAATCTGATTAACTTTTTCAACAATATAAAAACTTTTCTTATAGTTTGATCTTTGTAAAATAGTCTTGTAATGGCAGTTTGACATTTTGCAAGCCTTTTTCTTTGATTTAACAAACATTGATTACAAAAGTCTTATGCACTATGAAATCTAAGATAATTTGGCCCATAACATTGCATATATTATTGTGTTTGTATTTTTGCTTCTGGAATTAATTTTTGTTCCTCCTCATACCTTTTTTTTGTGGCAGTGTCATACTGTGTAGTCTGGGCAGGCCTGGAACTCATTATGTAGAGCAGGGTGGCCTAATGTACTTCAGAGATCCATCTGTTTCTGACTCCCCCTGGGATTGAAGGTGGGCACCACCGTGCCTAGCTCCTCCTCCTATCTTTAAAGTTGTTCAGTTTTCTACTCTTCAGGTCACCTACTCTAACAGTTTCTTATATGTACTCTGAAGGATATAAAATAGAATTAAAAATCATATAGACTTCCTGCCCTATGACATACATTCTCTCATGCCTCATTTTCCCCAGCTAGTCTATTTAGACTATCAGTTTTTAAAGATCATTCTTATTTTATAATGTTGTGTAAATCCATTATATGATGTTTTAGTCTGTTTGTGCTGTGATAGCAGTATACCTAAGATTGAAACAATTATAAAGAACAGAAACTCAATTCTTACAGTGTAGGAGGCTGGTAAGGTCAATATCCAAATGCTAACAGGTTCGTTAGCTGGTTATAGCCAAGTCTGCTTTTAAGTTGGTGCCTTAGTCTAAGGAGAACAGTGCTCGTCCTTGTGGTGGAAGAAGCTTAGAGTAAATGGCTCTCTTGTTCCTTTTTGCAGTAATACTTCTATTGTTTTTTTAAGTATTTTTTATAAGATTTTTATTTTTTGAAATTACATCATTTCTCCCTCTCCCTCACCCTAAATATATAAATACAACCTGCTCTGTCTCTATAATGTTATCTGTATGTGTGTGATCTCAGGCTGATGGCTTGTTATTGGATAACCAGTTGGGGTGCTCTTTGCTAAGACCATTTCTGCTCTCAACATTCCCTAGTTGCCCATAGTTCTTACCAGACTTGAGGCCCTGAAAGCTTTCCTCATTCCATGTTAGCATGTCCATTGGTGTTGTCATTGTTCAGGTCTTGTTAAGGGAGCCATGTTGATGAGACTTCATGGGTGTAGCCTCTCTGACATCTCTAGGAGATGCAGCCTCACAGCAAACTTCCTGTTTCTCTGGCTGTTAACAAACTTTTTACTCTCTCTTCCAAAATGATCCCTAGTCTTCTTCTTCTTCTTTTTTTTTTTTTTTTTTTTTTTTTTTTTTTTTTTTTTGAGACAGGGTTTCCCTGTGTAGCTTTGCGCCTTTCCTGGAACTCGCTTTGGAGATCAGGCTGGCCTCAAACTCACAGAGATCTGCCTGCCTCTGCCTCCCGAGTGCTGGGATTATGGCGTGTGCCACCACCGCCCGGCCTTATAAATAGAATTTTTAAAAGAGAATGTTTAACAAACCTCTCCCCCTTCCTCACTTATTCTTGGGGATGTTTATTAGTGCTTTAAGCTTACAATTTACATTTCTTATGTTACTGGGAAGAGCTGTTTGTTATATATAATCTGATTATTCCTCTGCTTTTAGTAGAATACTCTAGAGTTTTAAAAACTTCTGTCTGGTATATTGGGTTTTATGCTATGAATTATATGTAGCATGGGTTATTAAATAATATAATAAGAATTTTAAAACTATATGTAGCTTTTTACATTTTCTGCTTTGTAGATATATCTACCTATCTTTTGTTCTTATTTTCTGACTTATTTCTTGAATAATTCCTTATTTCTTGAATAATTTCTTAATTCTGTCTGTCATCTAGCTGTCATCTTGTAATCCACTGACTCCAGTTACTGCTGCCCATGTGCTCACAGGTGTGGGGTTAGCCACTGGCATATGGGAAAACCTGCTAGTACTCTTTCCTCCCAGTGACTCTCCCTCCTCCAGTGGTCATCAGCTGTTAGCAGTTCTTCATTTCTTCTCCTGTGCTTTTCCCTACTCCAGGCTGGAATTTTTGATTCCAGCTTCTCGGTCTTGTGCAGGTAACCACACTGCTGTGAGTTCGTGTGAACAGTCATCATGCCATATCTAAAGGTCATTATTTCACATCTTTCTTCCCCATCCTGCAGCTCTTACATTACATACTCCCCTGCCCCGTGTTCCTAGTCTTAGGTGTTGATCCAGGTGTCCCGTCTAAAGCTGAGCATAAAGTCACTTACTCTCAGCCCTTTGAACAGTAACAAGCGAGTGAGTGTCTGCATTAACCATACCCACTGTAATAAGAAGCTTCTTTGACCACACTTGGAGCAGTACAAATTATATAAACTTAAATATTTAAAAGGTAGTTTGACGACATGACTATTTAGAAAAACCACATCAAAGGGTTCTCCCCTAGGGCTTAGGACTTCCCTAGTCATGTTTTGATCATTTTTATAGTACCAGATCTGATTTTGCCTGTGTAGACACAGGCCTCAAGTCCAATTTAAGGTCAACTCTATGCCAGTTAAGCATTGAGCTAGATTTACATGTTTGGTTCTCAATTATGTCCTATAAAATTAGGGTACTGGGTGAAAGGAAAATAAATTTAAGTAGGAATAATTCTTGTTCTATGGATGTTGTATAAAATAGTATACAAATAAAAGAGCTACCAAATCCATTTAGGCTGTTGGCTGAAGATGCTGAGAATGGTGAATTGATTTCTCTTGTTCAGGTTTGGAGAAATGAAAACTTGGCACAAGTGGTGGAATTAGTTGGAAGCATGTAGAAATTAGTCAGCCGCACCTAGGGTTTTTTTTGTTAGAAAGCAAAAGTTGGTGAAATACAGAGTAATTATGGCTTACTTCAGGTAGATGAGTACTGTACTGTCGTAAACTGCTCGGAAGCTGACTGTATAGTGATAGCCTCTTTCTTAAAATTTAAAATAACTTTAGGTTTGCTAAAGAGATATAATCCTCTAATTAGGAAAGTTAAATATTTGGTTAACATGTAGAAATAATAACATAGACATGCAAATATAGCATGAAATGATCATCTACTTTAGTACTGGCCAGGATTAAAGGGAATGCCATTTGAACTCTTGTTTGATATTTGATAATTTTTTGATAGGATGTCATGTAACTCAGGTTTTCCTTAAACATGCTACATAGCAGAGGCTAACTTAAAGTACTACTGATCATGCCCCACAGCTTAGTGCTGGGAGTTCAGACATGTACCACCTCACTAGCTCAGTTAACAGTAACTTTTAATCTGTGCTGAATGTTTTTTAGTACAGCAGTGGGGTTTCATTGCTAGTTTGATTGAAGACTGGGTTTTCTAAGTCCAGTTGGTTACCAGAGATTGTGTTTAATGAGTTTAGCTAAGATAACCCAAGGACCTTCATTCCTCTAGCTTCTTCATTGATTTTACTGTTTTTGATTTCTTCCTAACTAAAAAATCTGTGTTAAGTGTGTTGTATCTAAGGCTCTACTTCAATAAATAATTTGCCTATGGTGGAACTTTAAATAATATCTGTTACTTATAGTATAGGTTTCTAGGGTTATAGTTAAATACTATATTTTGGGCTCTATTCTAGGCAGGGGTCTAGGTGTATGTTTTCATTAAAAGCTTCCTAGGAACTCTATAGCCTCCAAAGCTAAAAATAAAAAATAAAAAAGGGAAAAAAGGCCATAGCACTAGGATTTACTGTTTTGAGGTATTAAATTATTTTGATTGCTTCAATAGTAGGCTTCTCAAATCTTTAGTTGTAGAGTTAGCTTATGATTTTATAGAAACCTTTATAGTTTATTAAGAATTTAGCTAATGATTTTATGCAAACATTTAAAGCACTCCCCAGTAACTACATTAGTATGCTAGGTCTGCCATACCCCCAAATCGGATGTTTGTTTTCTCACGGGAATGCAGTAGGGAAGCATTAAAAAAAAAAAATACAGAAAGAATTCATTCACTTACAAAATTTTCTTGTTGAGAATACTACAGTAAAATACAGAGTGCTCATATACTGAATGAAGAAAAGACATAATGACTGACTGGTTAAAGTAGACAACAGCTAATCCCTAAAATTTTGGGGATATATACTTAATCTTATTCTTATGATATTTTCATGAGGTCCTAGGATTGGAAGATCAATCATTTAGTCTCATCATGGAAGCAGCTCACCCTGAAGTCTTCACTAGTTGGTTTTTTAACCCTGAACTGTTCAATATGGTAGTAACATATATGACTTTTGAACATTATAGATGCAGTTAGTTTGAATGAAGATATGGATCATGATGTGGAAGCACATATTTCTATATAGAATATCTTGTTAATTTTATATTGATTGCATGTGGAGACAAATGTTTTGAACATCTTGCATTGGTGAAATACATTGTTACAAGTAATTTTACATGTTTCCTTTTGCTTTTTTAATGTGGCTACAGAAAATTTAAAATCTTGTGTGGCTTGCATGTATTTCTGATGGATGAAGTGGTTCGTCTATCAGATGTACTAGAGAAAGTTGTGCTGCTGCTATTACATAGCTGAATGTGGTATTCAGAAGTTCTCATCTGCTTCTTGAGATCAGAGGGTAATTCTTCTTTCATATTATATAATCCTCTGGAGGCAATCCTCAGGCTTTTCTGAGTTTTTGGTAGTTTGTTTTCCATTTCCTTTAGCACTCTTTATAAGGCAGAGAAGCAGATCCCTTGAACTGTTGTTGCTACTTCCCTCTGAACGTTATTTTTTCATATAACCTTTCCTGGTGCTACATTCTAGATAAGTGCTAATGAATCTTAAAGTTAACCTTTTAGGTCAATGCTCTTTTCTTATTGATGAGTGTTGTTAACTAAGATGCTTCCTTCCACCTTTTCTTTTTGGGCTGCTGTAGTTTTGCTTATTTATTTTTTCTTAAGTTAGGAGAACTTACTGAATGCATCAAGTGTGTCCCTCACTTCTTATTTCTGAAGTTCTGCTATAGTTCTGACCTTCATTAAAACTTTGTCTTTTTATTTGGGATGAGGAAAAAGGCACATGATTTGGTTCCACACACTTCCATATTAAATCTCACTTTGGAGTCTTAAGGGGCTTAAACAGTAGTTTTTAGCTTTCTTAGCTTTTGTCACTTGCAGGTTTGACATGTGTATCTTCTGTGTTTTCATCAAATTGTGAAATAATATTATGACTTGAGGCCATAAGACTGTCAGATCCTTGGGATGTATAATTCTGCTGAAGTTGGTATACAACTAAGCATCTGTTTATCTGTCTCACTTTATTAATACTATAGCTTTTTTTGTGTATGTCTTTTGAGACATGGTTTCACTGTGTAACAGCCCTGGCTGTGCTGGAACTCACTCTGTAGACCAGGCTGGCCTCAAACTCACAGAAATCCTCCTGCCTCTACCTCTCAGTGCTGGGATTAAAGGCATGCACCACCACTGCCCGGCTAGATGATTTTTTTTTTTTAATCTACTTCTTTTGTATTCTCATCATGGTTAATCTTAAGGTTTCTTCCTTTGTAGTCTAATGAGTTTGTCAAAAAAAAAAAAAAAAAGTCTGATTTACGTCTTAAAAGGTAACCCATAGCCGGGCGGTGGTGGCGCACACCTTTAATCCCAGCACTAGAGCCAGGCGGAGAGTTCGAAGCCTGGGCTACCATCCCAGGAAAGGCGCAAAGCTACACAGAGAAACCCTGTCTCGAAAAAAAAAAAGGTAACCCATGGTGGCTTTTGATGTACATGGCTTCATTTTCATTCCTTTTGAATTTTTAAAAGTAGAGATGCTTCTGATTCTTTGGAAATAACTTGGGAGATAGTAGAAAAAAGAATTGTCACCAAGTCCAGCTAGCAAAACAACACTGGTGTCTTTTAGATTATTTTTATTCTTTTTAACTTCATTTTTTATGTTTGTTTATTTATTGTGGGTGTGGGCATACTTGTGGAAGCCAGAGGACAGCTTGCAGGAATTGGTTCTCTTTCCAGTGTGTGGGTTTTAGGGATTGAGCTCATGTCTTCACGCTTGCCAGCAAGCACCTTTACCCACAGAGCTGTCTAGCTGGCTGTTAATTAACTTTTAAAAAATACTGTAATGATGATGGCTTATGGTTTTATTTCTTTGGTCTGACTCAAATACATGCACATGCACATACATTTAACTTTTTAAGTTATTACAAAACTTTTCCAATTAGAAGCAGCATTTAGATTCCTACCATGAATTTATGCGAGTTACAGTTTACTGTGTACTCACTTAGCAGATTTATAGAAACAGGCCCCCCCCCCCTTTTTTTGAGGCAAGTTCTCTTTATGTAATCCTGGGACTTGCTTTGTAGACAGTGCTGGCTCCTAGCTAGTGAATCCTCTTGCCTCTACCTTCTGAGAACAAAGTATGTGTGGTGGAAAGCTCAGGACATCTATGTGCTGAGCACACACACTACCACTGAGCATGTCCTCAACCTCTGCTATCATTTTAGTGGCCTTATGGGTCTTGGGACTTGTGTTTCTTTTTTGTTAAAATTTAAAAAGATTGTTCCTTCTATAGTTTCTTCATTTCTACATTTGTGGTGCCTTAATTCAGCTCTATGTGCCAGCTCTCTTGAGCCTTGTCCTTTTGTATGTTCTTTCCAAAGAATAATAGTTTCAGATAAATCCTAAATTTGCTATCTTATGCTCAAGTTACAGGTTGCTATTGGAAAAAAAGATCACATGACTTCAAGTTCACATTCAAAGATTTGTGGTCTTCAGCATTAATTAGATGACCATATTGCTTTACTGTCTTATCCTCCCTCTGATACTTAACATTTTTTTGTTTGTTTGTTTTGCTTTGACATTACTCTGGATTGAACACTAGAGTCTTGTGCATACTAAGCTTTCCACAGTTAACTTACATTTTATTCAGCCTTTTTAACTTTTTGTTTCAAGACAAGGGTTTCATTAAGTTGCTGAATCTGTCCTTGAAGTCACTTAGCCTAGGCAGGTCTTGAACCTGTGTTCTTCCTGCCTTAGCCTCCTGAATAGTTGTGCCACCAGATCTGACTCCTTACTCTTTCTCCCTGTTCTTGTTGCTGTTTTCACGTGTTTGTCTCCAAAAAGTCTCTGGCCTTTCCCCTCTTAAGACTAGAAGGTGGTTTTATTCCAGGTATTGAGGAAACCCCTTCCTTCACTGTGTAAACATCGGTGTCCTCACCGAACCTCTTTTCAGTTACTCATTTTCTTTATCTTTTCTATAGCATTTAAACAAATACCAATAACCTGCTTTTCTTTTTGACCCCAAAGCCCTCTCTTGACTCTGTGCTACCCTCTACCTTTGTTTAGGTGGTGATGGTGGGATTTTGGTATTGGTTCTTGGCTAGCTTCCGACTGTATACTGCATTTAGATTCATACCATTTAAACAATGACTTAAAATGTTAATATCTGCCTGTCTTTTTAATTTCTGGTTTTTGTTGTTTTGTTTTTCGAGACAGGGTTTCTCTGTGTAGCTTTGGTTGTTCTGGAATTTGCTGTAGACCAGGCTGGCTTCAAACTCAGAGATCTGCCTGCCTCTGCCTCCCAAGTCTGGGATTAAAGGCGTGTGCCACCACCAGCTGGCTATGTCTCTTTTTATATAGTCCATTGCCTGCTAGAATATCTGTCTTCTCTAAAGTCCAGTTGGTACATTCAATTCAAATTATTTCTGCATTTACTAATTAGTATTAGTATTAGTAATAGTATCAGTATTAATATTACTTGCATTAGTAAGTGATAACTATTCATTTAGTTGCTCAAACCTGAAGTTAGAAATCCAAGACTTAGCATTCCTCCTACAGGTTAATTATAGAAATCCATTGGCCTTAGCACTTTGGTATATAGTCCATTAAACCAACCAATAAAAATTTAATGCAAGTTGGGGCTGGAAGAGTGCTCAGTGGTTAAGAGCACTTTACTGCTTTTTCAGAGGATTCTCTACTTCCCACACTGGGCAGTTTACAGCCACCTGTTACGTCAATTCTGGGGGATTTGGAGCCCTCTTTTGGCTTCTGTGGGCATGCATGTGCATGTGACATGTACATATACACATGTAGATACATAGGAATGAGAGTAAAAATGAATGTCAGTTCATCAATACATCAGTCATACCTGTAATCGTATCACTAGCCTAAAGTGTGCAGCAGAACATCAGAAATGAGAGAACCCACAACAGCATTGTGGAAATCAAGACTGACTCCTAAATGTTGACAGACATGAGAGCCATGAAATCCACGTGTCTGTACTCACATACACATAATAAATTTACAACATTTTTAAAGATTGTCCATCGGAGTTAAAAACTGTAGTTGGAGGTATGCAGAATAGCACATGAACCTTTAAAATACTTCAGGGTAGGAGCTATGACTTTATAATCTTGTAATATTTTAGTGTTTGTTTTATATTGTTTCATATATAGGTATTTTTAGATCATTTATATAAAAATATTTACACCATTTAAATAGTGGATGAAGTTCTTCAGATTTTTTTCTTTGGCTATATGACCTTAGGAATTTGACTAAGCAAGTGCCTGAGAGTTGTAGTTATGCATATTATGTAATAGTAGGGGCATTAAGTAGTAGACAAATAAATTTCTGTGGTGATATCTTCTCCTTTTACAATCTGTGATTGGTTTTCATAATTTAAGAGTTAATTATTTTTGCAATTGAGGTTTCATTGTGTTGCCTGGGCTGGCATTGAGCTCAAGTGCTGAACTGATTCTGCTGTCGGACTGCAGCTGGGCACTCTTGCCTTGTTTTTTTTTGTTTTTAATATTTAGAATTAATTGTAACTTTTGGACGTAAATTTAATTATTTTTGTCATTGCATAAGTAATATGTAGCCAGGTAGTGGGGGCACTTACCTTTAATCCCAGCACTTGGAAGGCAGAGGCAGGCGGATCTCTGTGAGTTCAAGGCCAGCCTGGTCTACAGAGCGAGTTCCAGAACACCTGAGGCTGTTACACAGAGAAACCTTGTCTTGAAAAACAAAAACAAACAAACAAGAATATAAAAATATGCAATGTACATATATACTAAAATCCAAAGATTGAATTTAAAACCATATAGGAAAGACCAGATGTGGTTTTTTTTGTTTTTTTTTTTTTGTTTTTTTTTTTGTTTTTTTCGAGACAGGGTTTCTCTGTGTAGCTTTGCGCCTTTCCTGGAACTCACTTGGTAGCCCAGGCTGGCCTCTGCCTCCCGAGTGCTGGGATTAAAGGCGTGTGCCACCACGCCCGGCGACCAGATGTTTTTTTAAAGTTATTAATGTAACCTTTGTGTTTTTGTAATGTATTTTTTTTTAATTGCAATTATAAAAGGAGGAATAGAATTCTGGGTATATTATGGTACTTTGGGTTATACATTGTTATTCTTAAATTAACCATTTTAGTTTTTTTTTTTAACTGAAATTCTTTGTTTTTTCAAGACAGAATTTCTCTGTGTAACAGCTGTGGCTGTCCTGGAACTCACTTTGTAGACCAGGTTGGCCTTGAACTCACAGAGATCTGCCTGTCCTGCCTCCTCTCTGTATTTTTGATTCCTAGAAATAGAGTTAAATAAATTCAATACAGGTGTATACAGTGCTGTATCTTATTTCTATCAATCAACAAAATTGTTTACTTTCCCTTAAATGAATTTAATATAGGAATTGTATCTATTAGCTAAAATATTTTGAAAATACAAGCTATTACAAGAAATCAGTGTTGTTACTTATACAACTGGCTTGAGATCAGTGAGTACCTTCATGACCCCAGAGTATTTTGGTGGGAGCCTAAGTGAAAAATCATATATTTATTTATACTTTCATGATTATAAGTATCATAATTATATCACTCATACACACACATACATATATATGTATGTGTGGGTATATATATGTATACATGTAATATTTATTTTATTTATTTATTTTTTGCCCAGAGATTATATTTCATTCTGGCACTGTGACTATTTTGTTTCTTCAGGAAAAGAATCAGTGGTTGGTTAAGACTTTCAGAGTTAAAGACTGTAGTTTTTGTTTTTTTGAGACAGGGTTTCTCTGTGTAGTTTTGGTACCTGGCCTTGAACTCACAGAGATCTGCCTGGCTCTGCCTCCCGAGTGCTGGATTAAAGGCGAGTGCTACCACTGCCCAGCCTGTAGATTGTTTTTAAAGTTCAAGGTAAGGAAAGATTATTAAGAGATAAAAAATTATTTCCCTTAGTTAACAAATAGTGTTATACTGTTAGTATATTCTTTAAACTGTATTAGCTGTATTTGGTGCCAGGTTTTCTGTGCTGGAGCCAGGTGCTCCAGATGTTAGGTTTTGTATTTTCTGGGATGCTTACTTGCAAAATCTGAGAAAGTTTGTTTGGCAGCAGTAGCCAAACTACTTTGTCATTTGTCTTTGGACAAAATTTCTTCTGAAGACAAATTGTGTGATCATTCATTTTTTTGGAGGTTACCAGTTGTGTATTCATAGTTTGTTAGGATTGTAGAGAAAATCTGTCTTTCAGAAACTAATCACATGGGGACTAGTAAGTTAAATGTTCCCAATAATTTAAATTTAAAACTAAAGTAAATATATGCATAGAACAGTATACTTTTAATCAGCTCACCCACTTCCTCGCTGTGTTACTAAGACTAGCCTTGTTCAAAGGTAGCTGTAAAGTTATTTCCAAATCTTATGGACATATTTTCTTTCATTGGGTACAACACAGCTGAAAGCCTGCCCCTCCTTGCAGTCATCCAGTCATCTCGGTTTTCTTGGAATCTTCCTGGCAGATCTTTCTCAGCCTAATTGTCAGCCTAGATTGTTAGAGTGCTCCAGGGCTTTGCCCTGGATCCGCTTCTTTTTATTATTTATAGTTTCTTTTTGGGAATCCATTCCCTTCCCAGTATCCATGTGCAGATAACTTATTTTCAGCACCAGCCAACCCTGAAATTTCTTTAAGTCATATGCTTAAAATTGTCAACTGGACATCTCTTCGTGTGTGTGTGTGTGTGTGTGTGTGTGTGTGTGTGTGTATATGTATATATACAAGTCTACTTGTATACTATATATACATTTAGTAGACAGCCCAAACTTAACATGTTTAAATCTATTGTTGATTTTGGCTTTCACTACTCAGTCTTCCTCCTCCATTCTATATTGTTTTCATAATTGCCACCAACCATCGAGTTGTTCAAATCAAAGCCAATAGTTATCCTTGGTTTCTTCTTCTTTCACTGATGTAAAATTCATTAGCAATCCTCCATCAACTCTACCTTCGAAAATATATTTTGAATCCTTACAATCTCTCATTGCTTCCTAGTAGCTTAATTTAATCTACTCTTTCTGGGATTATTGAAGTAGTCTTCTTAGTTCTTAAGCCACTTCACTTAACAGTGAAAGTTGTCTTTAAAATGCTAATCAGGTCACTTGCTTGTGCAAAACCCTCCAGTGGTTTCCCCCATGTCTAAAATAATATTCAAACTTCTTACTTTGGCTGAGTCCCACATGATCTGGCCCCTGCCTGCCTGCCTGCCTACCTCCATGACCTCATTTCCTATCCTTTTGTCTCTTTCCTTTGTTATACATCACATACCTCCTTTTTTGTTCCTGAAAGTACCAAATTTATTCCTAGTTTATGCTCCTTCCTGTTGGCTGGAATGCTTCCTGCCTTTTCTTAATTCAACCCTAAAACAGTACTGATTATGAACCAAAGACTTGAGAAAAGACAATGAATAAGACACAGGTACATACTCTTGGGTGTCTTATGCCTTTTTGACTGGTGGGTTCCTTGAAGTGGCAAAAGCAAAGGATAGTTGTGGAAGATTTTTCAGTTCTGTGCATGCTGTGTGTATGTGTGTGGCAGTTTTTGAAATTTTGTTTTCGCTTATTAAATTAATTACTTTAAGTATAAACTACAAGAATACCTTTACTGCCTCAAATTATTGAAGTAGGTTGCACAAGTGTAAAATTGTACCTTTCTCAGGGAGTTTATCTCTGCTGTTGTGTTTTCTTCTCTGTGCTAGGTTTTCTTTCAGTTTTCACAGCCTATAGCTTATCTAATTTTCCCGTATGTTATGGCATATCATTTTTTTTTTTTTTGCTATAATCTACATTTCTTTTAAGTCTGAGTTCACAGAATTTGAAATGCAGCATTGTATGAAAAGATTTTAACTGAAATGTTTGTGTTGTCTAAGCTGGGCTGTTGACTGACAACACAAAAGTTGTATGAAATTCATAGTACACCTTTCCAAAACTTCATATGTCTACTTTTTTTGTAGCATTCTTCCTAAGACACAGTATAATAACTGGCCTTTATTAAAAGATAGGACCTTTTATATTTCTAAAGGAAATCTAAAAGCTACTGAAAAATATGAGAATATTACTTTGACATGCATAGAAAAGAGTCTTATTTTAATTTGTTTAATTAATTTTCTTTTAAGTCATTGAGTTCCATGTAAGTAACTTTAATGTTTTCTGTATTTTGCTGTGTTCCAATGGATCTGATACTCCGGTTGAACTGAATGTGCCTCTACAATTTGTGAAATTCCTCACTTGCTGTCTTCTGTGAATTCATTCTTTTGGAATCTGGAACACTGGAATGATGGAAATGTTTCCATTACAAAGTAGCTGTGAGTACACTACGTAATTTATACAAAACCTTGTTTATAGTCTAAGTTGAATTTAACTTGTAATTAGATGAAATATGACCTTTACAGAAGCGTATAACTTAACATAGCTTTAGCTATACTCATAATAGGCTCTCAGATACTTGGCTTTAAAATGGTGTATTCCAGTCAGTCTGCTGGTTGTGTTCAAAATTAACTTTTAATTGAATGGGTTAGCTTGGCTTACCAACATTTGGCTTAAAAATTAGTTAATTTTAATGGAAAGGATGAAAATTATTGTTTAGCTATAAGTGTGATAACCAGTGGACTCTTTAAACCCAGATGTGTTGTAGTAATGCTTTTATATCACAACTTGTTTTATCATTAGAATTTAAATGTGTCAAAAACTTAGATGTATGTGCTTCTTGAGAGTATTTTGCCACTATATTTAAAGATGACTATTTCTAAAGTAAAATGAAGCAGTATATCTACTCACTCAGATATTGTAACTGTGAACAGTATTTTTTTTTTTAACCAGTGACTCAATTAAGAATCAGACTTACTTTACCAATTTAGAATTAAATTTTTAAAAATTACTCATGAAGTGATTGTTTGGGTCATCAGAGAATCAAAACTCCATTTAGCTTCCATAATTATGGTTTACTTTAAGTCCTGGATATATTTCCTTCCACGAAGAGGGAGGCAAAAGATTATGGGGAACCTTGAAGGAACACAAGTGGGCCTGGGATTACAGCTTTAAAGAGACATGCCTCTTGACACTGATTTTGAAAATCTTCAAGATTTACAAAAAAGAATTGCTTTAAGCACAAATATTTATTTTATTTCATGAGTCAAGATCAATTGCAAGAAACTCCTTAGTGTGGAATTAGTCAGTGTAAAGAATGGTTCTTAGTGTACACTTAAGGGATTTGAATTTTTTCATAGTTGGAACTTGTTTGTTATTTTGTTGCTTTAGATGGTTATTCAGTTCCTTGTTAAAT
This sequence comes from Peromyscus leucopus, assembly GCF_004664715.2. Lineage (NCBI taxonomy): Eukaryota > Metazoa > Chordata > Mammalia > Rodentia > Cricetidae > Peromyscus > Peromyscus leucopus. The sequence continues at coordinate 46,627,869 of NC_051069.1, read as the reverse complement.
GAAACTTATTGTCAAATGAAATCTTTGCTTTGAAACCAGTTTCTATAATTATTCATTCTTGGGTTTTAATAATTATTTTATTTTAATTATGTTCAATTTATTCTGTACATTCTACAATTAATGTTTTTATTGATGACAATATAAACTATTAATTTGCTATGAATAATAATGTGTATAATTTTTAAAAAACAGTTTGTATAATTAAAAAAATAATTTAAACAGAATGAGGGAATTTGAAATGTTTTTTGATACATGGTTTTTCTTTCCCTTCCTCAGCAACCGAAGAACCTTGAGGGCTATGTGGGATTTGCCAACCTCCCAAATCAAGTCTATAGAAAATCGGTGAAAAGAGGATTTGAATTCACACTTATGGTAGTAGGTGAGATAATTTCTTACTAATCTGGAGTTTTGGTCTTTATTAATCAACTTTGGATGAATTTAAGAAATAATATCTCCCATCCAAGTACTAACCAGGCCCAACCCTGCTTAGCTTCCGAGATCGGGCGCATTCAGGGTGGTATGGCCGTAGACAAGAAATAATATCTCAAATAACTTTAGTGAATGTATGTTGTATTTTATCTTATGTGGAAACATTTAACAATTTAGCATAGTTGCATAATAGGATTTGTATCTCCTCTTTCTCCTTCTTTTACCCTCAACCTCTTTGGTAGAAACTGAAAGTTGAGAAATGATGGACAGTTGTGATAGAGTAGAACAACACAGTTATTCTCTGCAAATGGTAATGCTAAGAGAGGAAAAGGCATCCAATAGCTACTTATTATTGCAGGATTTGTGTGCTCTCTGGCTAATCACCTTCAGCATTAATCACATGAGCATTTAAGGTAAACAGGTATTTGCTTTGAATTTTGAAAGGAAAGGTAGGATAAAAGGTAGTAATTCAAATGATTGCCTTTAGAGTTGCACTCTGTGTGTGGATATTGCAGAAAAATGTGATTCTCCTTGTTTTCCTTTTCTTTAAGATTTATTTATTTATTATGTGTACAGTGTTCTGCCTGCCTGTATGTTTGCAGGCCAGAAGAGGGCACCAGATTTTATTATAGATGGTTGTGAGCCATCATGTGGCTGTTGGGAATTGAACTCAGGACCTCTGGAAGAGCAGCCAGTGCTCTTAACCTCTGAGCCATCTCTCCAGCCCTCTCCTTGTTTTCTAATTCAGTCTGTGAACACTTTGCTCTGCTCTGTAATCCATTTGAAGATATTGTTAAGGGTTATTTTTCGTATAAGTTAGTTAATGTCATATCTATCTATCTATCTATCTATCTATCTATCTATCTATCTATCTATCTATCTATCTATCTACCTCTACAACCTGGGTAAGATTACTGTGCAGAGTTAAAAGCCCAAGAAGTCAGAGTAGTAGCTAAGAGCTGATACTAAACACCCTTTCTTACCCTTAGCTGCTGCTGTCGTCCTTCCCCTCAGAAAGAGAGCTACTTCCTGTGTATCTGTCTTTTTATTGACTTCTGTTCTGCCTTCTCATTGGTTGTAAACCCAACCAAATGACCTCCTTGTCACTGCCTGTCTATACAGACCTCCAGGTCTTCTATGGTTGGTATTGAGATTAAAAGCGTGTGTCTCCATGCTGGCTGTATCCTTGAACACACAGAGATCTGCCTGTCATGCAATCAGGATTAAAGGTGTGCGCCACCACTGCCTAGCTTCTGCTATGGCTTGCTATTAGCTGTGACCCCCAGGCAACTTTATTTATTAACATACAAATAAAATTTCAGTATAAACGAAATATCACCGTATTACTAATCTTCAATGGCAGTCTTATTCTTAAGTGCTATTTTCACTGGCTACAAGCTGACTTTAGTAAAATCATGAGTGTAAAAGAACTGTGTTACATTTTCCTATTATTTGTTTTAAGAAGGTGAAAGCAAGATACTAGATGAACTATTCTTGACAAAGTTGAGTCCATACTGGACTTACACAGTGTATATTGTTTTGCTAATCATGTTTTACCACAGTGTTTTTAATTTGCTATTAAGTTACTAGAATTAACTGTGAAATACTCCTTATTGAGGGGAACAGTATTTTCTCTGTGTTGATTACCACAGTTTTTTCCCTTTTGATTAATTTTTTTTTTCATTCTGGAAGTTGTGTTTATTGTAACAGTTCATGTGTTTTTTAAAGCACTGCAATTTTATACTCAATAATATTGGTTTAAATGAAAATGGCTTACATATCTGAACATTTGGTTTCTCAGTTGGTAGTATAGTACTGTTTGGGGAGGTTTAGGAGGTATGACCTTACTGGAGAAGTCTCTGGGGGGGAAGACTTTGAGAATTTAAAGCTTTGCATTGCTTGCAGTTTGCTCTGTATACTGTGAAGCTTGTGGTTAAGGATGTGAGATCTCAGTCTCCTGCTTCGGCTGCCAGGCCTCCCTGCCATGATGAATTCTTACTCCTCTGGTACTGAAAGCCCAACTAAACCCGTAAACCCTTTCTTCTGAAAGTTGTCTTAGTTGGTGGTGTTTTATCACAGCAATGTCAGAGTAACTAATACAGCTAGTTAACCTAATTGATTCTGGTTGGGTAGAAGTAATGTACATTGCAGCTCTGGAGCAGAGGTGAGTCTAGACAGATGGGTTGAGTCTACTTTGTCTTCTATAGGTTGGCAACTTGATGATTATGTATGAAGAAACACTTCATCTTAACCTTTGAGATGTCACTAACTGAAATTTTTTATATTAAAATTTTAGTTTAAAGAATAGCTTTTGAACATGTGTTTAGTAGAATATTATCTGTGGTCACTTGAATGAGATGTCCCCAATAGTCCTAGGCATTTGATCTCCACTTTATGTGCTATTGGGGGGAAGTTTAGGAGGCAGGGCTTCCCTGGAGGAACTATGTCACTGGAGACAAGACTTTGAGAGCTTAAGGTTTCACCTACTCCCTGTTACATCTCTGCGTCATGTTTGTGGTTTATAATGTGTGCTCTCAGCTTGCTCTTCCAGCCATGCCTGCTGTCATGATTTCCCGTTTATCATAGACTCTAACCTTCTGGAACCATAGCTCGAGTGAAATCTTCCTTAAGTTGCTTTGGTTTTGGTGTTTTATCATAGCAACAGAAAAGTAAATAATACACTTAGCTTACTTTTGTTTTCTCTTTCAGGTAGCTTATAATTTGTATGATAAGATAAAATGAACATAAACAAATACAACATTTCCTGGTAATAAGTAGAAGTTAATAGAATCAAATAAAAATTTAAAAGTATAAGGGTACTCCCTTTTGTAAGATGCTAACTCAGATTTTGAGACTAGAATTGAGGTAGGGATTAAAGAGGTAGTCCAACTAGGAAAAGAGTGACCAGTTGTATTAGGGATTTCTAGAGGAACAGACCAATGCATATATTTATTTATTTCAAGAGGATTTACTAGATTGGCTTACATGAGTACAGCTGGGTAGTTCAGTAACAGTCACTTGCATCCTAGAGAGGCTGAGAACCTGGTAGTTGATAAATCTAAAAAGCTGTCTGCCTCAGCAGTTCCAGTGTGGTGCTAAAGGCCTGCTGCTGTGTTCCAGTATCAATGAACAGTCTTGTGGTAGAAGCACTTACCAAATAACCAAGGAGAGCAGGTAAAAGCGTTTCCCCCAGACTTCTTTTTATCTGCGCCACTCCAGGAAAGTGCTGCTCACCCTGAAGGGAGGTCTTCCACCTCAGATAACTATCCTTCTGGTCAATCCTTGGGTTAGAAATAGTTCATGTGTGCCCAGGTAGAATGCAGTTTTTTTTGTCCCTCTATCATAAGGTCTCTCACATACTTGCCCAGAGCCATATCTCTTACTTGAATTCAGATCCAATCAAATTGACAACCAAGGTTAACAGTCATACTACTTTTTTTTTTTCATCATTTATGTGTCAGGCATATGTTTATTTTGTATATTAAGTCATAATCCTATCATAGGAACTCATTTCAGAGGTGACATTAAGGTATTAGATTAGCTTACTTGCTCATGGTTGCAAATCCAGTCTGTTTCTGTTATTAATATCAATGCAGAGTCTCATTTAAGAGTAATGAGTATATATTAATACTCAGTTGAGTAACACTGGAGCCAGTACATCTAGAGAATTCTTGATTGCAAATCTTTTTTTAAAAATTAATTAAAAACCATTATCAGGCTGAGTGTGGTGGTACACTTGGGAGGCAGAGGCAGGAAGATTTCTAAGTTCAAGGCCAGCCCAGGCTACACAGTGAGACAGTGTCTCAAACAGAGCATAAGCAAAATACCACCATAACCAAGAACCAGTGTCAGGTTGGTCACAATGAGACATGTCGCATTCTTGATGGCTGTGGGGTCAAATATATCTCTATTTGTGCTTCCCTAGAAAAGTGGCTGGGCTTCCACTATGCTGAGTTCTATACCTCACTAAATCATATTTAGTAGTAAATTGTATATCCAGTCCAAGAAATAAGTCTTGAAAATATATCCTATATAAGGAATGTACCTGATAAAGCTATGGATTACATGTTAGTCTTAAGCCTAATTTTTTTTGGTTTTTTTGAGACAGGTTTTTCTGTGTAATAGCCCTGGCTGTTCTGGAACTTGCTTTGTAGACCAGGCTGGCCTCAACTCCTAAAAGCATGCACCACCATGCAAGCCCATTTTTATTAGTACATTTTCACTGCTTAGTTTTAAGATCCAGAACTAGGGATAAAGGAAAGAAAAAGATAGGGATGATAGAGAATGGTAGGGCAATTAATTGGTTAAGTGCTTGATTAGTTTTTAGTTTTGATTTTAGTTGAATTCCTTTGATTACAGACATTGTATATTATATGTATTTAGGTATATTTAGGATGTTAGAAAACATGCACGGCCATTTGTAAGTTATATCCACCATATAACCCAGGATGGCCTGGAACTCTATTGTAAAATTAGTAATAATAGTAATAATCCCAATTTTTATTTCTAATTTCATTAATTTGAATTTTTTCTTTTATTCTCAGTGTAGTTGATGGCTTCTTAATTTTGAAGGCCCTTTTGGACAGCTCACTTAGTTTTGTTAATTTTTTTCTAGTTTTTCTTTTTTGGGGGGTGCGCAGTCTGCCATAGCCATTATTTCGTTTTGTATTTAATTTACTCTTTTCTAGATCCATAAGCTGAAATGGTTGTTTTTTAATCCGATCATCATTTTTATGTAAGCATTTACAACTGACAATTCCCTAGTCCTGCCTTTCTTAGTGCGATAAGGTTGGCACACTGGGTTGTCATTTTCATTTTTCAATGTATATATTTTACTTTCCTTTATAATTTCCTTTCTGATCCTTTGGTTATATGAGAGTGTATTGATTAATTTCTAAATATGTATAAACTTCTCCATTTATTTTTATTTTATGTGTTTGTTCATGTGCTCATGTGAGCATGCATGTGGAGGCTGGACCAACGTTGACACCAGGTGTCTTCCTTGGTCTCTTTGAACCTAGACTGCCTGGTGAGCCCCAAGGACCCTCCTGTGTCCCTGCTTTTACATGGCCACTGGGGATCAAATTCTGCTCTTCATGTTTTCACTGCAAAGCACTTTACTCACCGAGCTGTCTCCATAGCCTCAGTTTTATTTAAAAAATACATGTTTTTATTTCAGTTTTTCCTTTTCAAGGCCTATTTGTTACTCTTGCAAAGGAACCGAACAGGTGCCCTGCAACCGTCCCAGATTGCTAATTTTTAATATCTTTAGTCATTCAGTATTGTCTATAATAAAGCTTAGTACTTTTACTTTTTATTTCACTGAAGCAGTGATACATACAGCTAATTTTTTTTTCTTAATGTGACTGTCTTTGGTCACTAAAACACATTTCTGTTGAAGTGTCAGTTACAGTATTAGAAATGTTACTCTTAAAAAAGATGGATGGTAAATTATTAAACATCTATTTTAAAAACCTTTGACGGTGTGGATCTTATTTGGTTAGCATCTTTTCCTGTGGCTGTGATAAGTACCCTGACAAAAACAACCTGAGAAGGGTTTATTTTGGGTCACAGTGGTTGTAGCAGGGAAGGCCTGGTATCAGAAGCTTGAGGCAGCTGGTCACACTGCATCCAGTCAAGAAGGAGATTGAGTTGATTGCTTGGTCTCACCTAGCTTCTTTCTATGAAGTCCAGGACCTAACCCCAGAGGGTGATATCTCCTCTTAGCCCCCATTCTTTTAACCAGGGTCATTTTATCTGTTATGCAAATCAAATAACCCCCCACAGGCATGCCCAGAGGCTAACCTAATCTAAATAAGCTGGAAGTTTGTCTCCTAGGTGATTCCAGATCCTATCGAAGTGATTACCCTAGCCATCATCACTCAATGTGAAACTGAGGACAAACATATTTTTCCCGAGGCCTGCTCTTTTCTGAAGGGGAACGGAGGAGCAGTGATCTGGGGAGGAGAGGTGGTGCGCAGAACCGAGAGCAGTGGGGGGAGGGGAGGCTGCAGTTGGGATGTATTGTATGAGAGAAGAATAAATAAAAAGAAAAAACCCCATTCTTTTCTAATATGGAGTCTTGATGTTTTTGATTGTGAGCCTATTCTTTAGCGGCTTAACCATCTCTCCAGCCCGAATATGGGATCTTTGTTATATTTTGAATGTCACTAACTAGGGAATTACTAGCATTATTATATTCATTGTATAAATTGGTTGAATTTGACAGGTTTTTCTTCTGTTTCTTTTAGGTGAATCTGGACTGGGAAAGTCAACATTAATCAACTCATTGTTCCTCACAGATTTATATTCTCCAGAATATCCAGGGCCTTCTCATAGAATAAAAAAGACTGTACAGGTATGTATGGTATTGCTGTTAATTAATAACAGTTATGTCAACACGCAACAAAATCATTTTATTTGGTGTCTAGAAGTAGATTCATACTTGACTTGAAGAGGAAAGTGGTAAACACGACTTCATTAAACTAAAACCAAAAACATATATATGATCAGAGGTATTATCTTGATTAGAGCCTGCGATAATTGCTCTGATGATCCTCTTAGAAATTTCATTGTAATATAGTAATAACCCTAGGGTTGTGTAGTCCGTTATGATACTCTTTGCACATATGACTAAGGTTGAACCATTAAAATTAAATAAAATTTAGAATGCAGTTTCTCGGTTGCATCATACACATCTCAAGTGCTCTTGTGCTAACCACATGTGCTAAATGGTTCTTATTTTGGACAGCCATATATAAAACACTTCCACTATTGGCCGTGAGTTAATACCATATGATAGTTAAATGGCAGTAGTAATTATGTCAGACTGCCAAGCCATATATGGTTAGTTTATCACCTCTTGGTCTTATTATGCATGCTGATGAGCTGAGATCTTACTAAATATAGTTCCTGATCTTGTATGTTTGAAGTAGGACTGGACTTCTACATTTCTAACAGGACCCCAAGTGGAGTGGCTACTGCTGGTTGTCAGAACACACTTTATAAAAAGGTCTAGACTTAGTCACTTTCAACCTTCCTAATGCTGCAACCCTTTAATATACTTAGTTCTTCATGTTGTGGTGACCCCCCAACCATAAAATTATTTTCATTGCTACTTCATAACTGTAATTTTGCTACGGTTCTGATTCGTAATGTAAATATCTGAAATGCAGGATATCTGATATGTGACTCCAAAAGGGGTTGTGACCACAGGTTGAGAACTACTGCTCAGACTCTAAATCTGCACTCTAAATTTGCAGCACAATAGCTTGTAGCTATGTGTTTTTCCGAGGTTTTTTAAGAAATGTATTCCAAATTGAGATATTCTGCAAGTGTGAAACGTGCTTCAGATTTTGAACACTTAGCATGGAGAAAAGAATGTAACTTCTCATTGGTTTTGTTGTTGATATTTATTGGATTGTTCTTTTGTTTTGTTTTGTTTTGTTTTGTTTTGTGACAGGGTTTCTCTAGGTAGCCCTGGGCTGTCCTCTAACTCAGAGATCCACCTGCCTCTGCCTTCACTCTCAGTGCTGAGATTAAAGGCGTTCACCACCACTGCCCTGCTCTCTCATTGTTTTTGTATCAACCATATTCAAAGTGGCTACTGAAAAATTTAAATGTACTTAATGTGGATCACTGTATACTTTTTGGTAGCACTGTTCCAACTATTGATTAAAAGCTTATTGGTGGGCTGTAAAGTAAGATACAACACATTGTTGAGGCCTGTGGGTTTAGAGCTGGATTTGAAGTAGTGATTAGACCAATGTACAAGATGGACAGGCAGAAACACACATATCATACTGCCTGGTGCAGTTTGGTCATTTGATTAAGGAGTAGTTTTATGAAGAAATATTTTATTTCTCATTTAGACTTTGTTTGATTTAGAGAGGGAATAAAATGTAACCTTTAATTTGCCTACAGAAAAGTGTTCCTAAGAATGTGAGCCTACATGGCTTATTTATTTTTTGACTAGTATTAAAGATTTTAATCCTAAAGAAGAAAAACTTACTTTTTCAACGTAGGCCTTAATATTCAAGATCAGAAAACTTGGAAATTTTTAATGAAGTCTACAGTATAGACTTCTAAGTTCAGATGTATTTGGTATAAAATAATCTGCTAGATATTGTCATGGACCTATAAAAACTATTCTTGGTTAGGTAATTTTCTGAGTTCTCATTATTGTTCTAACCTGTAGATAGCTAATTCCAAGTCTACACAAAAAACACTTACTGAGTTACTGTTACCATCTTCCAGATACTGCTGTAGATGCTTATTTACTTGATTCTTACAAGTCTTAAAACTTCATGTGATAGATGGTAGTAATATCTCATTTTACCAATATGATTGTTGAGACAGACTGGGCTGTGCCCTGAGATCATGTAATAAATAAATAAATAAAGGAGACAAGTTTCAAATCCAGACTGTTTGTACACAGGCACACACATACACACATGCTCTAGGTGGTTAATGACTGTTAGTTGAATAGACTAATCGGTTCTTCAGAAAAGGATTAGCTTTTCTTTACTAGTACTTTATGAAAAAACAACGCACTATAGTTTTATAAGTTAGCAGTTTTCTTCTGGTTTGTTTTGCTAAATGACAATATAAGGTGCTGTTCCTTGGGAGCCATCACCTTGTTTTTTGAGACATGTCTTCCACTGACTGGGAGCTCGCTATTAGGCTCGGCTGCCTGGCCGGTGAACCATAGGTGTATTCCTGTCTCCACTGTCCAGCATTGGGATTGCTTTTTTACATGGATTTTGGGGAATCAAATTCAGGTCCCTTTGTTCCTGTGGCAAATACTTTACTGACTGTTTTCTCCCCACCCCTCATTTTTAGCTCTCTATCCATTCACCCAGTAACTTCTGCTAGTGTCTTAATAGATGGAAATATTAACATAGTAATTTTGAGATATAACACAAAGATTAACATGTTATTTGACAAAATATTCAGTGAGAGATTATAGTTTTCGTTATTCTGTTATTTTACAAATCGAGGAAACATCTGTTAAAAAGGATTCATAAGATGTTGCCATCACTGATTTTCTATATTGTCCTTTTTACTAAGTTTGTTCTGAAAATGCTTTGTTATGAAAAAGCCTTTTGAGGAAAAAGGACACAAACTTAAGCATAAGTATTATGGATTTTCACATATATCCATACATCTGGGCAACCTGATTTTGGGTTAATGTGTACTACATTTTCAACATTCCAGAAAGTTTCCATATGCTCCTCCTCCAGTGTTATGTCATTCCTTCCCCAAAGACAAACACCTCACCTCTCTAGATTAATTTGGATGTTCTTGAACTTCATGTGGATTTATTCTTGAAACAGATTTCTTTCCCCGAGAATTCTTTTTCTCACTTGTTCATGCTTGTTGTACTAGTCCTCATTGCTGGGTAGTATTGCTGTGTAGTAATATATCATAGCATGTCCTTTTTGTTTTGGATAAACATTTGGGTTTCTGTGTTTTACTCATACAAATATCCTGTTGTATATGAATGTGGAAAGACAAAAACATTTCATTGTTTTCATGTACTTTCCATTTGTAGTTCAGTTGAAGATGTCTGCTTTACTAATTGGCTACTTAGGTTTCATTGAACTGCTTTGGTCATTTTAGTATTTCCTGTCTTTTTCTTCCATATTTCCAGATTTCTTTACATATGAATCCTTGACATTTTAAGCATTGCAGATGTCTTATTCCTAGCTAGCATCTGTTTAGAAAGCTGTAACTTTTGCTCATTTACTGTCAGGGAAGAACATGATATATGTGGGCAAAAGTCATTCAAGAGGCCTTAATATAGTTAGAATGTGATCATCTTTTGCAGCCTGTTGGCTCTCCCACCCCCAGTCCAATAGTCTAGCAGATGATCTGTCCTTGAAGTAATAAGTAGTCTCAGTAGAGGGATTGATCTATCCTTATTATCACATTTCATACATAGAGACCAATATAGGCATACTGTCCAGAGTTTTGAATGACAAATGTCTGTGACTTTTGTGTCCTGAAAGAATTTTAGAACATTTCCAGTTGTCAGAAAATAAAGGAAAAATCCTCTCCTATGATGTGGCCAAAGAGTAAAACCTTAAATAATATGCAGCATCATAGTCTCCTTCCTGAATGTTACATTTATAGTAGACTTGTGTTTTCCGGAAGAGATCTGACATTCATAGTCTTGGAAGATTACTAAGTATTTAAACTAATAAAGAACTGATTCTGAGGTCTCTGCTCCTCAGTGGCTCTGATTCAAGTGAAGGTCTCACTTGAACTCTGAGATTAATTCCTAACCTCCTATGTTGGCTGGAGGTCCTCTGCTGAGCATGGCCAGCCAGATGTGAGCAGCCATCAGGCATTGTTTTCCCTATACTAGTGCTTCTCAGTGTGAGTGGACACCAGATGGAGGCAAAATCCAAATAATTTGCATTTCTTTTAAATTCTCAAGTTGTTGTAGTCACAAAGCTTAGTATTTAAGAATCCTTGCTCTGTAGTACTTCTGGATTGTTGTAAACTGCTTTCATTTTATGTCGGGGAGAAGGTCAGAGAGGGAAGTGTTTCTCCTTAATACTTCCAAGGCGATTTCTGGTTGAATGCAATAGTGCCATGTTACTTCTGTCCTGGTTTATATATTTTTCCACAGTAGATTATAAAAATTAAATGAAGGGGAAAAATAGTTGTACTCTCCATGTTCTTATTTAACAAACTATGTAATAGTATATGTATGTAATTATTACATTTTATTTCACATTTTTTATTGTTTTTTAAAAATGGTATTTTTTTGTCATTGTAAGATTGTGAACTATGTTTTCTTGGGGGGGAACTATCTTTTATTTGAGATATAGTTTATTTCAATTTTAGTTTCTTGATTGGCAAATTTATCTTGATGTACTGTAAAATGTTTTCTTGGTGTAAAGTTTAGTAAATCACTTTAGTAGTCTTGTAGTGATACAGATTAGGTAGCTATGCAATTTATAGAGGTGAGAAAAATTGCAAGCAATAGGTTATACTCTTAGAATAAAATGCTTTATATTTATAGACGTCATGAAAAGTTTTCAGAGCCCAGTTAAATGTTCTTAGAGATACCACTCCTCTTTTGAACCAGTCATTTGCGCGAACATTTCAGTGCTTTACACACTAGGTAGGTCTACAGTAATGACAGATGCAGCGTTCTCAAGGATCTCTAGTGGGAAAACATAGGAAATATGAAATAACAACAATGCTGCTGTTAGTAAGATGCTTTTGGTGATTAGTGGTGTGGTGGCGGGAGGCAGTAGCAGTGAAGATGGGCGAGAGCTGTGCAGAAAAGGACAAGAACGGATATTTATAAATGATTATGAAGGAAGCATTTATTCCCAAAGACCTATGCTAGCCTGTAATTTACCTCCTGGGTGCTCAGATTACAGTGTTAGGCTATCACACCCAGTCTCTTTCACTTTTTATGTTTTCCAAGGAAACATCTGAGGTAGTAAATGGAGTGTTTTCTGTCTTTGAGCCAAGTAGATGTACCAGGCTGTCCCTTCAGAGCTTTGGCCTTACAGCTGCTTCTTAAGGAAGTATGGGTAAAGGGATAAACCCTCGACAGAAATTTTTAACCTTTTCTTCAGCATGGTATGCACTTAATTAAACAACACATTTTATTTATGTTAATAAATGTCTTGGGAACATTAGATTAAAAAGTTTAATGTACTTGGTAGTCCTTTTGGTTATAAAGATGAACAATAATCATTGAAGGCTTGACTTGCTCCTAGATTGAAAAGCTACAATATTAGAAATAGTGGTATCTTTGATTTGTTGGATGTAGGGAGTCGAAAGATGCCTCAATAAATCAACAACACACATAAATGATATGAGATTTCGTTTTACTTAGTTTCTAGAGAAAAGCATAGTAGGAAATGCCCCTGCTTCATTCTCTTGTATAGCTTTGTTTCTTTGGCATTAAGTTATGCATGTAGTGTTAGAGAACTCTGGGTGATGCTTTGAAACATGCTGAAGTGACCTGCTTAAGAAAAGTGCATGGGAAAGTGACCATTTGGAGCAGATGGTTAGAGAATGTGGAAATTCCTGGGCTTGAATTAATTTGTTTTCCATGGATCCCATGAGGATACTTGCAAAACCAGATAATAGGGTAAAATTGGATCCTATGAATGGCACTAGTTTACAGTTAATGTTTTTTGAATCTTTGCCATTTGTTGCTGACTTCTTTGTGTTTGATCACGTATGGATACCCAAAATTTCATAGGCTAGAAATGGAAACTATCTTTATAAACAGACTCATCAAAGTACATAAAAGCTTCATTTTTTTTCTTACCAAGTCAATAAACAAGTTGAACTTTTTAAAAATGTACTGAGGGTTGAACCTGGGACCTTAAAATTGTCAAATAATCACTTTGCCACTTTACTTATAGCCCAGTACCTAATCTTTGTTAATACAAACAGCCTTAAAACATAAGCTGTCTATTAAGGTATGTTGTTAATATATACTATTACTGAAAGAGTATTAGGTCATGTTAATAAGAAAGCCAGAAATTGTTTGAAGTAGATCTGTCTTATCATATGTCTGTGATGTGTATGTACATCATGTAACGTGGTGCCTTCAGAGGTTTAGAAGAGGGTGTCAAGTCTCCTGGATTTGGAGTTAGTTGTAAGCCTCCATGTGACTGGTAGTAACCAAACTTGGTTCCTTGGCAACAAGTCCTCTTAACTGCTGAGCCATTCGTTATTCTTGGCTCTGGTTATTTCTTTTTAATGACACATATCATCAACGATAACTTTATTTTTTTTTTTTTTTTTTTTTTTTTTTTTTTTTTTTTTGTATTTCATCCGAATAACTCTTATAAAAGAGCTGGGGATGAATTCAAGATATTTTAAAATGTAGATTTGATCAGATTATCCTTTGACCAAAGAACTACAAAGTGTGAACTTCTTGATAATATAACACTGATGAATAGTTAAAACTCTTATTTACTGGTATTTAGTTTTTAATCTATGTAGACTTAATACTAATATTTAATTAATACTTTCAAATATTCAGATTGCCAGTAGATAAATATGCTTATATTTGGGATACTCAATTTTTACTAATCATACAAGCCAAGATCAAAGCAGTTTGAAGAATATTGATCTGCAGGATAAGTCCAAGGCTTATCTAAGAGACAGGAAACATGCCTTCCCATAGACTTGCATGTCTGAATTACTGGCTTTCTTTTCCCCAATTTCAGTAACTTCTGATAATAAACTACTTTTTTCAAAAAACTCCTGATTGCAGTAAGCATATAATGTTCAGTTTGGTAGCTACGTGTGAGCTATGCAAGTTTATTCACAGGAAATAAAACTAAATATTCAATTCCTTGATCATACTCATTAACATTCCAAGAGATAGGTAACCACATAACCAAGAATTGCTGTTTTGGACAGTAAAGGTGAAGCCAATTTTGTCACCTCAGAAGTACTATTGAATATTGTTGCAAATGACTCTTGCCCAAACATCCTAGCTTCTGCTTCACAGTCTCTTTATTGATCAGCAAATGTCTGTTAGAAATGCCAGAGGGAGCCAGGTGGTGGCGGTGCACATCTTTAATCCAAGCACTTGGGGAGGCAGAGGCCAACCTGTTCTACAGAGTGAGATCCAGGACAGTCTCTAAAACTACGCAGAAAAACCTTGTCTTGAAAAAACAAAAAAAAAAAAAAAAAAAAAAAAAAAAAAAAAAAAAAAAAAAAGAAAGAAATGCCAGAGGGGAGTGAAAAGGCATCCTCATTTGCATAATCCTTAAAAGTATATCAAACTTTCTTAACCCAGTGATTATTCAACACATTGCTGAAGCTGCTTTTCATATGCCTTTGATCACATTTCCACCTTAAGTCTGGTAGTCTTAATGTCATTTTAGGCATTTGACACTCAAAGTTTGAGCATAAGTCTTGGCTTCTTTAAGTTAGCTTACCAATACTTCTGGAGCCTCTGAGGAAAGTATTTTTGCTCCTTGAAACAGTGATTGCTTTCTTTTAGACACCTGAAAGTTGATGGTTTAATAGTTATCACAGCATATTGCTTTGATCAGATAATATATACCTTTAGCCATACAGCTGGGACTTGCAGAAAAACCATAAATTCTGCCAGGAACTAAAGCTGTAATTTAAGGCTCTTTTTCTTACAATACTTTAAAACTTCTGAAGACACTTGAAGTATGAGTTTGTCATACTATTTACATGTGTTTTTCTTTCATTAACTAGGACGCTATCCTAGTTACTCAGTCATGTAGGGGCTGGGAAGACGGCTCAGTGGTTAAAGTGTTTTCCATCCCAGTGTGAGGACTGGAGTTGCAGTCTGCATCCAGAACCCTTGTGAAGACCTAGTGGGTGTGGCAGAGACAAAGGATGCCCAGAGAAAAGTGACTAGCCGGACTAGTGATGTCAGTGAGTTCTGGGTTCAATTGAGAGGCCATGCCTCAGTGTGTAAGATGAAGAGCAATTGATGAAGAACTTCCCCATCAGCCTTGAGCCTCTACAACCATGCACATATAGGTACACTTGCACCTTCACACATGTGAACATACATGCACACACCGTGCACATTTGCATGCATATGTGTACACACACACAGAGAGAAAGAGAGAGAGACAAACAGACTGACAGACAGACAGAAAACATGTAGGTGGTTGGATTTAATTTGTAAACAGCTTTCCAGCTGGTTTTGAGAAACTTGAGTGTCCTTGCCTCTTGTTACAAGAAACAACTCACATAATATATAATTAATATGTACACCAATGATTCTTACAGGTGGAGCAATCCAAAGTCTTAATCAAAGAAGGTGGCGTTCAGTTGCTGCTGACAATAGTTGATACCCCAGGATTTGGAGATGCAGTGGATAATAGTAATTGGTAAGAAATGTTTGTCCCCATTGTTTCCCAGCTCACTCTAAATACCAGTGTAGTTAATTACCCAGGCGTGATGGCACATCTTTAATCTTATCAGTTGGAAGGCAGAGGCAGGCATGGTCTATATAGCTAGTTCAGGCTAGAGCTACACAGTGAGACCCTGCCTTAGAAACAGAAACAAAAGCCTAGAACAACAAAGAACTTAACAGTGAGAATCATTAAGTTTTAAATGATTAAAACTTGGGTTCATATACCAAATTTGCTGTAACTCTTACTTGAAAGCTTTTCTACCTGGACTGGTTTGTTCTTTTGTTTCTGTGTCTTTTTTTTCTATTTTGGTGTTTTGAGACATGATCTCTTTGGGTCTCAAGATGGTTAAGAACTTAAATCCTCTTGCTTCAGCCTCTGATTTCTCTCTATATACAGTGGGGTTACTACCTCTTATACTAATATGTGGGTACGTGTACATATATATATATGTATTTTATATGTATTATATAGCATATATTATATGCTACAACAATATTGTTATATATGCTGTATAATGTATTAATACTTATGATGATATATATATATATAATTATAACAAATTAAAGTGTTCTACTATAATTTTGTTTGTTATCTGAATTATATCACACCCTAACTTGTCTAATATTTTAGATTTTTGGTTTTTCAGTAAATTATAGATGAATCAAACACTCATGGAACTCTAGTCCGAAGTAATCTTATATTTGTATTTATAAACTGTTTCTTCTTTGAGTTTCACGTTGATGCTGAGTTGCAGTTAATTAACATTTTTCTCAACTCAAAATAACCAGTAAGCTAATCATGAGGTTTTTGTATTATTTAATCTTTCTTGGAAATTTAAAACTGTGGATGTAATTGTTTTCAGATTATAAAATATTTAGCATTGATATAGTTATCAATGTAAATAATATACTCATTAATTACCAGAGCTTTGCTTTGACACAGAACAATTCATATTTTAAATTTGAAAGTTAAAAATAATGAATCAAGATATATTTCATGCAGTTTTTTAAATCTATTTTTGTGTGTGTATGTGTGTGTGTTTTCACACATACACATTCAGATGTGGAGGCCCGAGGTCTAGATTAGTGTCTCTTTGATTGCTCTACACCTTTAGTTTTTGGAGACAGGTAAGCTTTTAGCTAGACTACTGCTCATGAGCTCTGTCTCTGCCCATACCCCACAAGCTGGGTCAAACTCACATGGTTCTGGGTTGGAACACAGGTCTCTGTGCTTTCACAGTAGGCCCTTTACTGATTGAGCCATCTCCCCAGCCTAACTTTACCTACTTCTCAATCAGTATGTAGAACAATTTTAGATGTTTTCTAGTGGTGAATTATTTTTTTAAATCAAATTACAATTATTATCCTTTAATTGTCAAACAGTTCATTCCTTTGTAGGATTGTAACTTAATTGTTCTGTTTATCTACATTGTCCAGCTGGCAGCCTGTCATTGACTACATTGATAGTAAATTTGAGGATTACTTAAATGCAGAATCTCGAGTGAACAGACGTCAGATGCCCGATAACAGGGTTCAGTGTTGTTTATACTTCATCGCTCCTTCAGGACATGGGTCAGTACCTTGATGCTTTGCTATTCATTGTTTATATTGTGTGAATATTTTAGAAAAATGTGTCTGTGGAGTACATATAACTAGATCATTTATAAAAGAACCTGATGTCATGTAAAAGGGGCTTGGAACAACCTGTTTAAGACCTAGGTAGTTGCTTTCATCTGCTTCATAAAAAGAAGGGTTTCCAATTTACAGTCAGATTTTTGAGATCTTATAACTAATAGTTTTTTGAAGTTTTTGTTTTAACCATGTTTTTGTAAGAGCAAGTTAAAAACCATGCTTTTTGGTTTGTTAAGTTATCAAAAAGGCAGTAATACTTACTGAGTTTATGGAGATTCTAAGAAACCCCAAGGTAAAAACTTACAGACAAGGAAATTTACTGTAAGCCTAACAGAAAAGGTAATAATAATAAAAACAAAGCTTAAGTGCTAGCTTTCTTGTGCTATTTCTTTCTAAGTGGTTCATTACACTTTAATGTGAAGATTACTGTGTTTACATCAGTATTATTCTCTTTTAGTAGTTCAGACTAAAGTATTAAGACATTCATCTGATCTGATCCGTTTGATAGTAAAACAGAACAAAAACTCTGTACTCTTCTATTTTGGGTAGTTATGTGTCATCATTAGCTATTAGTATTTCCATTACTTTACTCTTCTTCAGTCTTTTGGGGGGGGGGGTTGATAAGTCACAGCATAACCTAACTACCAAATCACTGTAATTCTACCTACTCTTTCCCAGAAAGAACTAGACTGTTATATAACATAAACTAAGTAGTGTTGTCGCTGCCCAGTGCTCAGAGTAGTATAAACTCATTCCCTCCTGTTGTTTTGATCTCTTTTGCCTCGTATGATGCACATTTTCCACTCTGGTAGTACAGCGAGCCATAATATGTAATTACTATTTTTGTGGTAAGGTTGGAAAAGTTTCTTTTGTGCTTAATATGGTATAGTATTGTTATAAGTTTATACATTTATGTCACTAAGCCAGCACATCCACTTATAAGACTCAAGAAAATAAAACAACGATAAAAATTTAGAAATGTGATGTGCCAGCAGGCTCTGATGGCACATCCCTGTAATCTTAGCACTTAGAAAGCGGAAGCTAGAAGATCGCAAATTCAAGACCAGCCTAGGCTATGTATTTGTTGATAGCAAGACCCTACCAAAAGAGAAAAAATATATAAAAATAAATGAAAGAAAACATGAACTATAATATAGCTCAGCTCAAGGTCCTGTATTCAATCTTCAGGACAGCCAATTCTTCACCCTGTCCACCTCATAGAAACCAAAACCAAACCCCCAACTGTCACATACTGTACATACAGCTTTTTATGAGCACTTAGGTAGCTCTTGAGTTTATACTTTTGTTTTTTTTGCGGGGGACAGGGTTTCTCTATGTAGCCATAGCTGTCCTGGAACTCACTCTGTAGACCAGGCTGGCCTCAAACTCACAGAGACCCACCTGCCTCTGCCTCCCAAGTGCTGGGATTGCAGGTGTGTGCTAGTACCACCTGGCCCTAGTTTAGCTTTTTACTAGCAGTTTCCTAGAAGTCAGCCTAGTAAAGCCATCTACAGTTAATAGAAATGAGTGAATTTATAAGAAATCTTTCAGATTCTTCCCAAGTGTTAGTGATTCCCAAGAAGTCACATTTTTATCATCCTTTGGGGCTAATTTTTATTTCTTAAAATTACATAGGAAATAAGAGTTTTCTTTTTTCTTTTTTTTTTTTTTAAGAAAAGAAATTCTGATTTTAATGATGTGCATGGCTTTAAGCCATTTCTTGTTTGTCACAGGGAACTTTTTTATTTCCTGTACCTATTTCTGAACAGTAGCTCAGCTTAACAGCTTTTAGAGATGAAGCAGAGTTTTTTCCTGTTGATACATGATACTTATAGATTAGTTGAAAAAATATGACAGTGAATATGATCTGGAATTACAGATGACCTGTTGTCTATAGGCTGAAATTGCATACAATCTGGTAAATGCATCAGGCTTTTCTCTGAGTCCCTTGGTTCTGTACAACATAGTCTTAGTACCTTCCACAATCACCTACTAGTGTCCTTATTGGATGTTAGGCAACTTAAATTTCAGTTTTTATTCTTTGTCTTGTTCACTGTTTAGTAACTGCAGTTATTAAAAGCTAGCTTTCAGATATTAAAGTGTCATTATATCCTTTTAATATTGATTGCCACTTTAAGACAAAAATCAGTGTTACTCAATGAGTTTTATATAGAAAATATGTGTAATTAATATTTGTTCTTTGGCCTTTATTTTGTTACAGGCTTTGAAGTAAATTAAGATAATCTTTCTCTTAATGTGGGTTTATCTTCTAAAAGTTATATATAAAGGTCTTTCTATTGTTTAAAAACTAATTTGTTCAGTTGAACATTTTGGTGCATGTAATCCCAACATTTGGGAGTTAGAGGAATGAGAATCAGGACTTCAGGGTTGGCTATATAGTGAGTTCAGGACTAGCCTAGGCTATAACCTTAAAACACAAAACAGCTGCCCAACCTTGAATTTGTTACTAATTTATGCTTAGAAAACTAAATGGATAGAGAAAAAATTACAACCACCATATAATCAACATGTTGAATTTCTCTCTCTCTCTCTCTCTCTCTCTCTCCTCTCTCTCTCTCTCTTTCTCTCTTTCTTTTGTCTTGATTTGTAAGCATCTGATATTTATATACTCATTTAAAAGTTTTATTGAAGTTTTTACCATTTTCCCTACACTTTAGTTTTTAAACTGGTTTCAGTGTTCTTTGGTTCTGTTTTTATGTATTACTTGATCTTATTTCAACTGTCTAAAGCGGTCTGTCCTGGGATGTGCTGTGAGCGCCTGCCCCGCTTGCCCATCTCCCCAGTGCTGCAGCTGCAGGAGCTTGGTTTACACTTCAGACACTGACTTCTGAGGCCCTGCCATACCTATTATAAGTATCTTTCTTCCTAAAAGCTGCGATACCATATGCTAAATACATAGGTTTAAATAATAGAATTAAAGCAGAGCTTATGTTTTGCTTTTAAATATAAAATCCTTGGTGTAAGTATGAAAACTGTAAATTTGATGTTGGTGTTTTATATTCACTGAAGTTTTAAACTGAATTTTACCTTTGTTCCTGTTTAAATAGGAATAACACTTTACAAACCTGTGATATAATTGCTTAATGAAGTGGTGGGCATTTACATTTTTCATGAGTATAAACTGGGAAATGGTGTATACATATTTGCTTATCTAAGATTGAATAGACCAGCTTTTTTATTTAGTGTTGGATATAAGGGTGAGAAGAAGCAAATCTCAGTTGGTTCCAAGGATAGTTTCTGTTGGCAGTGGTGAAGCGAATATGTTTACAGATAGTACAGATGATGGAGGTTGTTCCAGCCATACTTTTTTCTATTGTGCTTCATGTTCTGACTGCCAGAAAAGTCCATAGTTTAAGATAAAAAGAAAGTAGGAAGTAAACCTAAATTCTCCTCATCTCTCTCCTTACCTCATGTTTCTGTTCTGATTGTATACTAGTTGGCCTTACTACCATACAAGAGAAATACTTACTGCACACTTCCTGTTTTTAATAATACTACTTATTGAGTAAGTATCAGTCAATAAAAATATGACAGAATTCAGCCTTCCCTTTTTTCCTCATTGTTCCTTATATAGTTAAGGAATGCCCTTTGGAAGGATATTTCCATTATCTTTACTTGTTACTGTGGTGCATTAATTTTAGTCCCTGGAATATTCTAGGTATGTAGATTCAGTCTCCACTATGGATTCTAAAGGACATGTGAAAATGATAGCATTTTACTTCTTTTGTCAACAAATATTTAGGGACCTTTAGTACCTTTGCTAGGTGCTAAAAACACAGATGAACGAGATAAAAACACTCACCTAAAAGGATCTTTTAGTGTTAGAATGGAAAAAACAAACACAGGGCAAATGTATAAAGTACTGTGACCACTTAGAAGAGGTCTTTCTTCTTCATCTGGAAAAGGATTCCATGAAGAAACTCGACTGTCAGCCATATCCAAAAGAATGAATGAAGATAAGGGAAGCAAAGTAGATGGAGTATGAAACTGAAGAATGTTCAGGCAGAGGAACTGTGAGAAGTTAAAAACATCCTAGCACATTGGAGTGAAAGGTGGTTAAGGAGAGAATATTTGCCTTCACAATCTTAGTGAGCCACAGCAGCTAAGGAATATGGCTTTCAGTAGTTAGACAAGTAACAGATGATTCCGTCAGATTGAGGTGGGAGTTGTGTGCACGGTGTGCTGGGAAACCACAAAGGCTTACGTAGTTGTCCACTGTGAAGATCTCGGTGGCCTCAGCTGAAGTGTTGAAAATGAGTCTGTGTTTCTGTGTTTGTACATACATGTCTTTCATGCAGATCTTGGTATATCTTAGGAAATAAGGGATAGAAGAGCAAACAATCCTAGGTGTTTGGGTAACTGGATACATCGTGGTGTCATGTACTAAGATAGGAAACATAGGAGAGAAAAGTGGAGATTCAGATTGAGGTCTTGATTCTGAGGAACATGGCATATTGTGGGAGCATAACTACTGGGTTACACATCAGAGTGAAGTTTTGAGTGGGTATAGATTTGATAATTTTTGGGCCCTAAATGATTGTAGTGATGCTAGTCATACAGAATGTAGGGTTAAACATTGAAGGTGACCTAGCAGAGAATTCTGAAGAAATCACATGTTAAAGATCTAGTTTATAGAGAGAGAGTCCTAAGAATTCTAGAAGAGCAGGTGAGGGAATAATATTTTAGATGCTGTGTTCTGGGCAAATTAGTGATGGTAAGTGCCATAGTGGAAGTATTTGGTCTTGAAAGTGTAGAGCCAAAACCAGATTATGATGGACAGAGAGGCATGTTGAAGATTGACTTTTTAGCATTTTTCTGAGAAAGATAATTGACAACAAGAATTATATATACTGAAAGAGGACTACCATTTTTCTCGGGGGGTGGGGGGGGAACTCCACCCATCTTGTAAACATTAATAAATATAAAGCTGATTCTAGGAAATTCTGTTAGGAGCCTTTCTGGTTTTTTCCAATTCCTCTTTAGGAGCAAAACTTGATGACCAGGGTGTTTCAAAGGCAAGAGTCAAAAAGTCTTCTTAACTACTCTGTTGCTTCTTAAAAGTCTTGTTCTGCCTGTTGGCTGACCCAGTACATCTTCAGAGTGTTTCTGATAAGTAAAGTATCTTATTATATTTAATGTGAAGAATCTGTTTCTTCAAACAGATTCAGTCATATTAAATGCTATATATTTCAGACTTAAACCATTGGATATTGAATTTATGAAACGTTTGCATGAAAAAGTGAATATCATCCCACTAATTGCCAAAGCAGACACACTCACACCAGAGGAATGCCAACAGTTTAAAAAACAGGTAAGCAAGAATGAATTAACTTTTGGGTTTCCAACCATCCTTTTAATTAATGCTGTTATTGTTTTTAGTGCAGTAAAGTCTATTTATCTTCTAGCTTTAGTTTAGAATGGGAGGACAAAATCCCATTCATGTATTGGGGAGACTATTCTAGTAAGTGCTGTCCTCACAAGCATATGCTTTTTCTATTTTCTCTTGAATCTTAATTTTGTTTGTATTACTTAATAAAATAAATGTATTTAGAAGATAATATATTAATGTGTATATTTATATACACACATACGTACATGCATTTAAGCTTCCTTCCCCAAACTCATGCCCTATTATTGCAATAATAATTCCCCTCCCCCCCTTTTTTGGGGGGTTTGTTTTTTGAGACAGAATTTCTCTGTGTAGCCTTGGCTGTCCTGGAACTCTAGACCAGGCCGACCTCAAACTCACAGAAATCCATCTGCCTTTCCTTTCTGAGTGCTGGGGTTAAAGGTGTGCACCACCACTGCCAGGCTGTAATAATATTCTTAATTATAGATTTTTCTCATTTTGTTGTATTTGCTTTGTTATATATGGCATTTATGAAATCTAAGTTAAGTTTCTGAAAGTCTGTCTATTCTAATAGTCTATTTTTCATTTTAGGCCAATACTTAAAAAAATAACAATTTTGTATTATATTCAAAATGAGCCTTAGAGTTTTGTTATCTTATTATCTTTTTAAGCTTTATGTAACAAAATACCTTTTAAAACCTTTTAAATATGAATTTTAGAATACTTTAAAACTTGTTACAAAATGAAAAACGTTCTTGAAGTGGTGTTAAATTCATATAAATTTTGGCATCTTAAATATGGTTTTTGCTACTAATATTTTCACCACAGATATGTTTTCTCTTTTTTTCTTTTCTTTCCCCCCTCTTCTTCCTATTAATTCTTTTCCTTTTCACCCATCCTCTCCTCTTTCCTCATTTATTTTTCTGCCCCTTCTCCCCTTTTCCTTTTTTCTTCTTTCTTCATTGTTATTTGAGATGGGGTCTTTATAACCCAGACTGGACTCCGTGAGTAGGCAATTCTCCTGTCTTTACCTCTTAAGTTTCTGCCTTGAGTAGTCTGTATCTTTTTATGGATTTATTCTGAGAAGTTAGAGGTAAAAGGATGGATTAGTAATGATTTCTACTTTCAGATTGATCACATGCCTACTGGTTCTCCCCATGCCTCTCCTTTTTTTCTTTTACTCTTCATTGAATCCAAGGCCTTTGGTGCATATACTTTACCTCAAGTTTCTTTTCTGTATGCTTAGAGCCATGTTTCTTACTCAGCAAATCATTTGGAATTGTTTCAAAATAATTTTTGAACATAATCCCTACCAATTAGTTCTATAGAGGAAGTTGGGCTTTAGCATTTATTTTGAAAATGCTCAGTTACATAATTTTAGTGTGTAACTTCTGATCAAGGACCACTGCTGTTAAAGCTAGTGATTGTTTGTAGTCAGACTTTCTTTGGGCCACTTGCTCCCAAATAATGACAGGGAGATTTCTTATTAAGTATGAAAGCTTGGCTTTAGCTTAATCTTGTTCCCAGCTAGCTCTTAAAAAACACTTAGTTTATATTAATCTACATTCTGCCACTTGGCTCATCGTGACCTCTCCTCAGTAAACAATATCCAACTTCCTCTATGTCTCACTAGTGAACACCCACCTCTCTGCTTTTCTTTTTTTCCCTCAAGAGTTCCTCTTACTTCCCTGAAGTCCCTCCTATCCTCTCTTGCTTACCTATTGGCCATTCAACTCTTTATTAAACCAATCAGAAGGTTCCTTAAGCAGGTGAGGTAAAACAGAGTCTCTTCATACAGTGTGATCAACTATCTTGTGACAGCTGTTGTATCCATTTCTTGGTTAGTCATCATTTACTTCTTTCTTTCTTTCTTTCTTTCTTTCTTTCTTTCTTTCTTTCTTTCTTTCTTTCTTTCTTTCTCTCTCTCTCTCTCTCTCTCTCTCTCTCTCTCTCTCTCTCTCTCTCCCTCCCCCCCTCCCTCCCTCCCTCCCTCCCTCCCTTCCTCCTTCCTTCCTTCCTTTTTTTCTTTTTTCTTTTTTAAAAAAAAAAAAAAATTCAAAAAAACAGGTATCTGTCTATGTAGTCTTCACCGTCTGGAACTCACTCCATAGACCAGGCTGTCCTTGAACTCACAGAGATTCTCTTGCCCCTGCCTCCTGAGAGCTGGTATTAAAAGCATGAGTCACTATGCCAAGTATCATTTATTTTCACTGTTTGTTCTTCAAGATGGGGTCTCACTGGAGCTCTGGTTGGCCTGGAACTCACTAGTTAGACCAGGATGGCCTCATGAACTCACAGAGATCCACTTGCCTTCTGAATGTGGAGATTAATGGTGTGTGCCACCTCACCTGGCCATTGATTTGCTTTTAAAGTAGGTACATGCCCATTGTTAAAGACATGATCCTATTGATGGCCATTGATAACTTGTTCTTTGAGATAGGCTCTCACTCTTCAGCCTAGGCTAACAAGAAACTCTCAGTACTCTGGTCTCAGCTTCCCAAGTGCTAGCATTATAGGTGTGTACCACTTCTGTTTAGTATAGTAGTCATATAACTCATTTTGTTTATAGCCCTTAGTATTGGTGAAATTATTAAGGGTTAGAGACTCTTGGTGTGAGAGTAGCACTGTAGTAAAAGTACAACCGGGGGAAGGTTGTTTTTGGAGTTGAATTGTATGGGTACGTGATAGTTATTTGGATGTCTGTATTCACTTGTGAATTTCAAATCTTCTTGGACAAGATAGTTTGGTTTGAACTAGGTAATTTCTGATATTATCAAGTCTTAAGGTTCTTTAGTTCTAGTGTGTGTTTTCTCTTTACTTCTCTAGGCTTTGGCTTATGTATGTACAAGATTTGATTTCTTGTATTACAAGAAAAAGTTCATGTAATGACTTTTTCTGTTAAAGTGTAAACCCTCTCCTGGGGCTAATGTTGTGTTTTTTACTTACCCTTTTCTACTATTTTTAGATGACTTTAAGCTCTGTTGCTTTAGCTTTTATAGAAAGTTATATTAAGAGAAAGGATCTCATTCATTTTAAACAAATGACAAAAAGCTATTATAATAGTAGAGACTAGCTAGAAAAATGAGATTCTAGAATATTCTTTCCTTTTTAGAATTCTTTTTGGGATGACAACCATAGGATCATCTGATCATACTTCTGAATAATTGAATTTAAACATTTTAAATTTCATTTTGGGGTGTGTGTCTGTGTCTGTGTCAGCGTGTGTAGGATGGTTCTCTCTCTCTCTCTCTCTCTCTCTCTCTCTCTCTCTCTCTCTCTCTCTCTCTCTCTCTCTCGTGTGTGTGTGTGTGTGTGTGTGTGTGTGTGTGTGTGTGTGTGTGTGTGTGTAGGGAAGATGGTACATATGCCATGTCATACTTGTGGATGTTGGAGGATAATTTTGTGGAGTTGGTTTGTTTCTTTCTGCCTTTCTTCTTCTACCTTTATAAATCTCCCAGACTTGCATGGGAAGCACCTTTACCATCTCTCCCTGTTCCCCAGTAATGGGTTTTGGTATTTAAATATGAACAACAAAGAACCAGAAACTGAGGTGTCTCATAAAAATCCAGGAGAGAGTTAGGAAAAATACTGCTAATGTCATAATTATATGTGGTGCCCTTTCTCTACTTCTGTTTTAGATAATGAAAGAAATCCAAGAACATAAAATTAAAATATATGAATTTCCAGAAACGGATGATGAAGAAGAGAATAAGCTGGTTAAGAAGATAAAGGTAGGTTCTTTTCTATTTGCAGTGAAGTGTTTGGGCCTCCTAATGTACTCTAATGTGAAAGAACAAAAGTGTCATTTTTAAAATAGTTGGCTTGCGTAAACAAACATGAATATTTCTTAATGTTTATGAACTTGACAGTTACCTTTGATTAGCAACACATAGAGCAGGGCACTGCATGGAGTAGGTGGGTGAATACCATCACAAACAGTTTTCAGTTAACTGGTTTCAAGTTTATATACTTTTTTTTCTTTTTAAGAAAAACATTTAATTTGTTGTCGGTGTCCATCCATGTTGTCTCCCCGCCCCCGCCCCCCCCCCCCCCCCCCCCCAGGCCCAGTTTCTCTATGTAGTCCTGACTGTCCTGGAACTTGATTCTGTAGACCAGGCTGGCCTCAAATTCACAGAGATCCACCTGCCTCTCCCTCCTGAGTGCTGGAATTAAAGGCATGTGCCACCACACCTGACTTCTAAGTTTGTGTGTTTTAATTTAAAATTGTTTTTGAGTACCTGGAGCTAAAGTGATTTACTGAATGCTGGTCTTATGTACATGAATAATCCAATTACTATATAATTGCTAGAATATTTTTGTCTGATGAATGAAGAATTTTAGAGGTTTTACAAAATGGCTTCTTCTATATTTGAAAATGAAAATATTGAAAAGTTATACTCTGAATCAAAAATGAGTGAATACAATTCCAAAAGTGAGTTTGAGGTTCTGAAGTTACAGTTTAGAAAATATATTTCCTATACCTCATATTGTTAAGGTTAATGATCAGATAGATTCATGCATGATCTTATCCTTTTTTGCTTTTCTCTCAAATACCAATATATTTTTTATTCTATGTCTCTCCATATGAGACAATTTTTAAAGTAAAATTTAACAACTAATTTGACCAATGCATACCACGTTATCCTTAAGATTTCAACAAAAGTGCAGTTTTATCCATCATTTTATCTTGGTGGTAATACTGTTTTAATAACAATTTCCAAGCTAGACATGGTGGTGCCTGCCTTTAATCCCAGCATTTGAGAGACTGAGGCAGGCGGAGCCATGTGAGTTTGAGGCCAGGCTGGTCTACAGAGTGAGTTCCAGGACAGCCAGGGCTACACAGAGAAACCCTGTCTCGAAAAACCAAAAACCAAAAAACCAATTTCCTCAATATGTATTGCTTGACTGATAAGAGTTAAAATAGGAACTATCCAAATGATTTTTTTTGTTAATGTGTTAACTATTGAAAATTATAATTGCATCATGATTACTATAGAGATCTCTTTACAGTAACACTTTGTTTTATAGGATCGTTTACCTCTTGCTGTGGTAGGTAGTAATACTATCATCGAAGTTAATGGCAAAAGAGTCAGAGGAAGGCAGTATCCTTGGGGTGTGGCTGAAGGTAAGGTTCTTTTCAGTGGTAACTGGTGTAAGGTCTCATGAAGGTGCTGAAATGTGTAGCATATGTAATACAAACTATACAATGTATGACACACTCTGGGCTTTCAGTTGTCATTGTTCCACTTGCCTATGCCTTCACCACCATCAAGCCAGTTTCTGTCTTGTTGGAAAGCATGCTTGTAGTGCAGGGGTTTCCCTTGCTCAAAGGTTATTTCCTAGGATCTAGTGAATCTTTGGAAATTGAGCAGTTTGGAGAGAGCCAGCCACAATCATGACCAGTGCCTCTTCTTTCCTCAAGGAGAAGGTCAACTTTTTCAGTTACTTTACTAGTTTGTTGGTTTTTCAATGCCAAGAAACTCTTAGTGATGACATCAAACCCCAGAGATCCTATTAGCAATAGAAATATTGTATTCATTATATTAGTTTAACATTTAATCTATATTGTACTAGTTGGAGTTGCTGTTTAGATACATGTGTTGATATTTTGAATAATTGTATAATTCTTATAAAATTATGCCAAGTTACTATCTTTTATCTTTTATTTTGCCCAAGGACCCTCAATTTTGTTGCCAGGTGACCTGCAATTACTGACTTAAGGCTTTAGAACTTTTATGTCTCTTAGAAGTATGCTCTGAAACAATTGCTTTGCTTATAGGGTCCACCTCCCCCCCCTTTCTTGCTATGTCCATTTAGTGTTTTTTTTTTAATTGTTTATTTGTTTTCTGTCCTTTTTTTTTTAAAAAATAAAATAAAATTAAGAATCTTAGAGCTCTTGACTAGCCTTTTCATTTTGATTGTCCTAAGGAGGTTTTTAATATATTCAACCACAACATGAAGGTTTTTTTATTTTTTTTTTTTTTTTGTTTTGTTTTGTTTGTTTTTTTGGTTTTGAGGCAGGGTTTTTCTGTGTAGCCTTGGCTGTCATGGAACTTGCTTTGTAGATAAGACTGACCTCGAACTCACAGAGTTCTACCTGCCTCTGCCTTCTGAGTGCTGGGATTAAAAGTGTGTGTTACTACCTCCCAGTTAAGGTTTTTTAATGTGTATATAATAAATATATTCTGTACTGATAAGGAGGAAGTACATCTTTCTTCTTTCAGATTGTCAGTATTTATTTCTAGAGGGCTCATTCATTACATGGCTATCACTTAGGATTAAACTACATGAAGAAGGGCTGGGGAGGTAGTTTAGTAGATAAAATGTTCGTTGAGAGATCCTGCCTCTGTAAATAAAACTGAGAGTGGAGGAAAGAGCTGATGTCAACCTTTCCTTCACAGATGCATGCATATGAAACACACACACACACACACACACACACACACACAAGTAATGTTTTTTAAAATGCTACAATAGTAGTATTAGGGTACATGTTAAAGTTTAAAAATTCTCATGTAGGCAGTTTAAATATTTTTCCTTGGTTTTATGTCCTTATTCCTATGAAATGATACGCTTTGTGTGGTCTGTTTTCTTTTTCTACAGTTGAAAATGGTGAACATTGTGATTTTACAATTCTAAGAAATATGTTGATAAGGTAAGTATGAACAACAATGAAAATAGCAAAGTTTTTTTTTTTTTTTTTTTTTTTTAGCACCCTAAATAAAGTTAGTTTGAAAGATTGTGCCTCTGTAAGTGGAGCTACTTTAAATTGACATCTTCGTTCTCCTGTTGAAGTATTAATAATGTGTGGCAATGACTGACATTGTTTATCCAAGGCTTCAAAGTCATTATCAAAAATATAAGCAGGTTGTAAGGTGAGGAATACAAAGAAAAATTAGTCTCATACTTTTTTTTGTCAACAGTCTTTTTAAAAAAAATTTTATTTATTCTTCTGTCGTACAATATATCCTGAGTGCAGCTTCTTCTCCTTCCACCCTTTCCACTTCCCCCATCTCCCCTTTCTCCCAGTCCACCCCTGATAACCCAGTCTTCCCAAAAAAAGAACAGACTTCCCAGAAACGTCAACCGAACATGGCACAATAAAATACAATAATAGTAGGCTGGGCAAGGCAACCTAGCAGGAGGAAAAGGGTCCCAAAAGCAGGCAAAACAGTCAGAGACACCCCTATTCCCACTTTCAGAGTCCCCCAAAACACCAAGCCAGAAACCATAACATACATGCAGAGGACCTAGCTCAGACCCACGCAAGCTCTGTGATTGCCGCTTCAGTCTCTGTGAGCTCCCATATTTGATTTCACGGGCTGTGCTCTCCTGGTGTCCTCAACCCCCTGGTTCCCACAGTTCCTCTTCCCTTCTCTGTGGAGTTCCCCGAGCCCTGAGGGGAGGACCCCAATGGAGAAAAAGAAGTATTTTGAGTGTTAAAGGCACACAGGTTAGTAGCTGGTAAATGGAGCATTTTAATGTACTGGAACTTTATAAGCAAAACCAGTCTTCCTACTAGTTCCTTAAACTACATTTCCTGATACTGAAAGAGAAGGGAAGTTAGCAGAGTAGGACACAGGGAATATTTGGATTAGAGAAATCCAAGGACTGGAATTAGAGTAGTAGCAGCAGAGGAGAAATTATAGTGGAATTGGAGAAGATAGAAGCAGAGAGGTGATCAAAATGAGCTAGATAGTTTTCATGTTAATCTATATTACATCCCTTTCTTTTCTGTCTGTTCACTTTCTTCTTCTATCATGCTTTCCCCAAGCCCTTGCCATGTACTCTCCTTAAGCTTTGGTTTGAGATGTACATCATAAGTTGATGTATTTATTTTCACACTACTGTTTGCTTTCTCGGTACACAGGAATCTCACCTGCACTGTAGAAACTGTAACACATTTATGAATGATAATCTGAAATCATGGAATAGCAGGGTCATTATCATAATGAAAAGGGTGTTTTACAAAACTCAAACTGCTCCCTCAGAAGCTATACAATCAATGAGAGAAAGTTCGACATTAAAGAATTCAGCATCTTTTTCAAGGGAACATATGGCCAGGTTTCTCTGGCAGGAAGTAGATGATAGAACAGAGATTTAAAAAATGGGGTTACTAGGCTTCACATTGTAAGAGCATATCAAGTATGTATGAAGGGAAGCTTTCACAGTAGTATTAGAATACATGCTTTAGGTTCTAGTACCAATTGTTCTCTCTTGTTTTGATTCTTATAGAGCAACTTCTAAAGAATACAGTACCTCATTCAGCAGGACATGGTGGTGCAATACCTTTTATCTCAGTGCTATGTAGGCAGAGGCAGGTGGACATCTGTGAGTTGGAGTTCAGCCTAGTCTACATGAGTTCCAAAGCACCCAAGGCAACATCTGAGATCCTGTTTCAAAACAAACAAACAAACAAGCAAACAAACAAGCAAACAAATACAATGTCTCATGACAGCATGTAAGGACTGTTGGAATACATAATTATGTTCCATCTGGGTTTTAAATATACTATACTTGACACTGTTGTATTACATCACTTTTTCTTGTGTATTTTAAAATATATAATCAGTAATTACCTACATATCTCAAACATTGTAGAAGGGTCCCAGAAGATACTTTGAATGTGCATAGCCTCAGAACTGGTAAGGAGGAGTCCCTAGTATAAGTATTGCAGAGGAATTGACCAGCTGGTAGGAGGATTTAATAAGTGCATCAGCAAGACAATTCATGCATGTATGAAAATATAAATTCTAGTATTGGGCTTGAGAGATGGCTCAGTGATTAAGAGCACTGGCTAAAGACCTAAGGACCCAGGATCAATTCCTAGCATGCACATGGTAGTTCACAAATCTCTAAATCCAATTCCAGGGGATCCAGTACACTGTTCTAGCTGCCACAGGTAATGGGCACATAACTGATACACAGACATACATGTGGACAAAACACCCATACACATAATATAAAAATAAAATTTCTAGTATTATTTGCTCTAAAGAGGATAAGTGTTTCATGTAGCTACTGTTTTTAAGATGAAGGCACCTACTGGTTATTTAATAAATATTTGAAGAAAGGAAATTTCAATGTCAGTCTAAGCCTCAAGTAATTACCTTACAGCCTAAAGTTAGGAATTACACTTGCTTCTAAGAAAGATGTAAATTCAAAAAAGTGTCATTTTGCTAAGTAAGAACTGGCTGCTCTAGGCAAACCAAGAAAAGCAGCTGAAGAAGAAAGATGAAACACTATTTTGAGGGTGTAGGGATGGTTGGCGCAGAAATCACATAGAAAAAGAACATAAGGAGAGGAGAGAGCAGTGATATCAGCAGTGGAAACTTAGAAAAACAAATTCCTGAAACTAGAGAAAACTTCTGCTGATTTTTCAGATGGAGGAGTGGATTGAAAAAAATAAAACATGAATAGAAGTAAATGCAGTTTTATACCCAGGCTCTAAATGTCAGAATAAGACAGTCGCAGAGCAGTAGTTTAGTGTTTGTTGCTGTGCTGACACTAATATAGGAGTTCAACAGTATCTTATTTTTATTTATAAATTTACTTTACTATAATGTTTCTTAATGATAGAGTGATTAAATGAGTATTAAATTATAGAAAATACTGGTTTTTTTCTTTTGTTTTTAATTTTAGTGTAGTTTTAGGTAATGTCTTATGTAGCTTAACCTGGCCTTGAACTTTCTGTGTAGCTGAGGCTGGCTTGCTGAGCTGATCCTGCTCCTTCCATTTCCCAAATGTTTGAATTACAGATGTGCACCACCACACCCTGCTACAAAGATTGTTTCATGTTAGCATCATACAATTATCCTTAGTCTCCATCTGGAGACACTCACACAGTGATACATTCTTAAATGCTATTTATCTTACCTTCTGTATGTAATTATTACATTTAAAAGATCCTATTAGCTGGTATTTATCTGTGTCAAGAATACAAAAGAGATACATGTTTATATTAAAGATAAGCTCACAATGTAGTTAAATACATAATTTGTTATCACTTATGACTTAATTCCAGTCCCGAAAGATTTAACAAATTAGCATGAGCTGTTCCATTTCACCTGCCAGGTGTTTTAGGAATTGGGAACTGCCCAACTTAACTGAAGTAGAGGCAGTAGAAGCTTAGGAGTAATTGTTGAGCCTGGAAGAGAAGACGAGCGTATTGGTAGACGGGTTACAAAGAGAGGAGTCTGGAAAATTCAAACTTAGTACTAAGAGAAGTTAAACTTTTAGAGAACTGCATAGAAATGTCAGATAATAGAAGGTAAACCAGTAAGTTGCTTTGTGTTCATGATGTGGGGTAAGGTTCTTCATAATGGATGAGATTTGAATATAAGGAAGCACAAGAAACTATATTTTTGTCTCCCAAAGCAAGTTGTGGTAAAATAATAAAGGTGGTATAGAGGAAGTTCAGAGTGTAATGGGGAATGAGAAGAGGGAGGATTATTACTTAGTCTTTATCATCTTTAATCATTAAAGAATTGTGTCATCCTATAAATTGTATACTTTATCCCATGTCTTGATTTTATATATGATAGAAAAGTTGCCCAAAACAGCACATTCACTGGACAGCTTTGATAAACAGAAAGTTACTCTAAATTAAGATTCACTAGTTTGAGTCAGGCTGTAGTCACCTTTAATTCCAGCACTCAGGAGGCAGAGGCAGGAGGATCTCTATGAGTTTGAGGCCAGCCTGGTCTACATAGGGAGTTCCAGAACAGCCAGTGCTACACAGAAAAACCCTATCTCAGAAAAACAAAAAACAAGTTTGCCTAGTTGGTAAATAACTTGATAAAGGTTCTTATATAAATTAACCTGTGAAAACTCTATGTTACCCTTGTTAATAATTGTATAAAGGAAAACAATTTCTGCTAGATTATGAGCTTCAGTAGTAATCCACTTTCCTTTCTCAATTAAACTATTGGAAATGACTATTTTTTTGGTAGAAAGTTTCTTCTTCAGTAATTTGAGTGATTCATGGCTCTTGAAAGCTCATTTGGAACCTAAACCTATGTATTTGTCTTGATCTGCTTTGTCTGCTAACGAAAACACGTGAATGTTGTTTTGCTTAATATTTTGTGTTGGTGAAAATTTTAATTGTGTCAAAGCCTTTAACATGAGTAATAACCTCTTGCTGTTTATGACAGAACACACATGCAGGATTTGAAAGATGTTACTAATAATGTACACTATGAGAACTACAGAAGCAGAAAACTAGCAGCAGTGACTTACAATGGAGTGGATAACAACAAGAATAAAGGACAACTGACTAAGTACGTATATATTTTTGTCCAGAAAAAGTGTTTACATGGTAAATACATCATCATTTTCTATCTGAAATTCTTGTTACTCATTAGAAAATTTGAGTGATATTCTCTATTTATAATAGCAGAAAATTATGCTGTTAAGTTTTGTCTTGGTAGTTTTATGTCTTTTAATTGTTGGAATGATTATTTTTCTGTTGTTAAGTAAAGAACTATATTTTCTTGCCTTTTGATGGTCATCTTTATAATTCACATAGTACAAAACAAAACAGGTAAATACGTATTTTGAAGAGAGAGTTATAAGCAATTTCTTGGGCTGGTAAGATGGCTCAGCTGTTAAGGGCACTTTCGAGTGCCTTTTCGTCTGTGGTGGATTTATTATTGAACTCGGAGGGTTTGATTGATGACTTTTCTCCTGGTAGCATGCATATTATCCTAGTGAGGATTAAACTTCCAAATTGAATACCAGCTAGATTTCTCCGTATTCTATGACTCAAATATGTGATGTCTTCATCAATAGGGTCTTACCAACAAATCTGGAGGGTATATAACAGCATTGGCAATACCCTGTAATTTGAGGGCTTAGGGGATTTTATGGGGCCCCATTTGCCAATAAGTCAAAAGGGGGTAATCCCTTCCTGGCACTGGGGATGGTTATTTGGTAGCATAAGTTTCTAGTTGGAATATTGCCCCCTGTTATAGGGTAACTTCATTTAAAACCCTTTTATATGTATATTTAGAAAGTGTCTAAAGTATATTTCTATTTGACTTTTTCAGGCCTTTATTGTTAGCAGTCTTTCTCTGTACTTCCTCCTACACTACCCTCCCATACCCCTCTTTAATCCTTCCTGTTATGTTTCTCCTTTTTCTCTCTTTATAACACTGCATTGTATTTTAGCTTCCTTGGAAAATCTCCTCCCTCCCATTAACTTCTGGAGATATTTTACATGAAACATCTCTAAAGCTTAAAAGTTAACATCCACCTATGAAAGAAAACATGCCCTGTTTGTCTTTCTGGGTCTGGGTTACCTCACTCAGGGTGATTTTTCTAGTTCCATTCACTTGTCTGCAGATTTCATTAATAGTGTAAATGTACCACATTTCATTATCCATTCATCAGATAGTGGATTTCTGGACTGTTTTCAATTCCTGACCATTGTGCATAGAACAGCAGTGAATGAAGAGAAGCAGTTCCCTCTGTAGTGAGATATAGGTCCTTTAGGTATATGTCCAAGAGGATTTAGTTGCACAGCAGTATTTAGTTTTAAGATCTATTTTCAGTTTTTTGAGGGGCCTCCACACTGATTTCCATAGTGACTGTACCAGTTTGCACTCCCACCAGCAGTGACTTAAGTGGCCCCTTCCCCCACATTCACACCAGAATCTGCTGTCATTTGTTTTGATTTTGGCCATTCTGATTGGGGTAAGATGATTTCTGCTTGTTAACACAGTATGTCTGGTTTAGTTTTACTTCAGAACTTTGCTTAATTCCTTAATTGATAAAACATAACACAGGTTTGTACATAGAAATAAGGAGTTTTTCTATGTGGGAAGAAATACCCTTGAGTTCAACATTTTTCCTATTTATGCTGATTATCAAAAAAAAAAAGTCATCTAAATCATAGCAGTACATAATTACATCCTTGTTCCTTGTTCTTGTTTGTTTCCTTTCTCTTCTCTGTCCTTTCTGTCTAGCCGCTTGTCCTCTTGATAGGGATAGAGTGCTATGATGGTCAGATAGCTTAAAACTACAGTTTTATATATGGTAAGATCCTGATTCTTAGATCTTTATACTTTGTACAAACTTTAGTGTAAAAACTTTGGTGTAAATAGTTTTCAACATGAATTTTTTTTTATCTCAGGAATTACTGTTTAATAATACCTATAAATAAATTGACTTGATGTTTTAATCTTATCACAACCCCCCCCCCTGTTTTGGGATTATATAATATAATTATACTATGTCCTTCTTCCTTTGCCTCCATCTAGACCAGCAGTTCTCAACCTATGGATCACAACCCTATTAAGGGTATTGAACAACCCTTTCAAAGAAGTTGCCTAAGACCATTGAAAAACACAGATACTTACATTAGAATTCATAACAGTAGCAAAATTACAGTTATGAAGTAGTTAATGAAAATAATTTTACAGTATGGTATCACACAGCATGTGGAACTATATATATTAATGGGTCACAGTGTTAGGAAGGTTGAGAACCACTGCTCTCGACCCTCCCATTTACTAGCCTCCTCGGTCTCTTTCAAATTCATGATCTCATTTTTCATTGTTGTTACATGCATGTACCAGGCTTTTCTTTTGGGCCACCACCCAGCTTCCATATCATGACACAGAGACTTACTAGTTTTGAATGCTCTGCCTAGCTTGGGCACATTTCTGGCCAGCTCTTTTAACTTAAATTAACCTGTTTTCTTTTATCTACCTTTTGCCTCAGGGTTTTTACCTTTTCTTAGTTTCTTGTTGACTCTGTCAGTCTGAGGGCTGCTTGGCTTCTGGCCATGGGCATGTCCATTGTTCTCTTGGGTCTTCTCTCTTCTCTCAGCCAAGATCTCAACAAACATCCCTATATCATTAAACAAATGCAGCGTCAACAAAAGTAACACACCTTTACCCAGTTACTGCAGTGTAAACAAATGTAATATATCTTTGCTTACTTAAAATTCCACAACACATGCATATTGGTATATACGTATATTCCTTAATATATCCTGCTCAGTCTGTATAATTAATGTTACTCCTATGTATGTTTTCAGAGCTGACCATTTGGTATCGGATAACCAGTTTATGTGCTCTTCCCTGGGGAAGACTGTTTCTCCCACTCAGCATTCCTTACTGGCATGTAATTCTTTGTGTAGGCTGGAGGCCGCCTCATGGGCTTTCCCCCATCACTTTGGCATACCTGTTCTTGTTCAGCTCATGTTTAAGCAGTCATGTTAGTAAGACTATGAATATAGTTTCTGATATTACTAGGAGACACCATCTGATAGCAAACTCTCTGATCCTCTGGCTCTTACAATCCACCTCTCACCCCTTTGCACAATGTTTCCTGATTCCCTGGGAATAGGAGTGCCTTATAGGTCAGTCCATTTGGGATTGGGTTCTACAACTCTGCATTTTGATTAGTTGTGGTTTTCTCTAATGGTCTCTGTCTCTTGATGAGGAGTGAGAACTACTCCTACCTGTGGATATAAGGACAAATGTTTAGAGTGTAGTTAAGAAGTATGCTGTTTTAGTAAAGTGGTTCTTGTAGGTTCTCCATCACTAGGTGAAGATTAGTTAGTTATAGTTGAAGATTAGTTAGTTATAGTTGAAGATTAATTAGGATAGAAAGTGAATTAGATACATTTTGGACTTACCAAAATAGGATAGATAATGGAATTATTTTCTCTGATTTGTCAAATACAAATGGACTAGACATTGTTTAGGTATTTGTTACTTGTATATATTGTATATAGGTATTGTACTTTTGTATATAGTTTTTCTCATGTTATAACCTTTTGCTTTTTTTTCTTTTTATTAAAATAGAAAAGGGGAAATGTGGTATTTTATTTGTACTGAAATGTGATTTTAATTGTATATTAATAAATAAAGTTGCCCGGGGGCCAGAGCTATTAGAGCCATAGCAAGAGCGTGGTGGTGGTGGTGGTGGTGCACGCATTTAATCCCAGCACTTGGTAGAAGAGCTAGGTAGATCTCTGTGTGTTCAGGAATACAGCTAGCATTGGAGACATATGCCTTTAAGACCTGCAGGGCTGTACATACAGGCAGTGACAAGGCAGTCATGTGTTTGGGTTTACAACCAATGAGAAGGCAGAACAGAAAGACTATATAAAGACATACACACAGAAAGTAGGTCTCTTTTGGAGAGGCAGGAGCATCGCAGGAAGAGTAATGTTTTAGCTCTGAGCTCTGACCTCTTGGCTTTCTCTTTTACATTGGTTCTGTGTTTCTTATTTAATAAGACGGTTGGTTACATCTACAACTAGGTTGTTGCTGGATAGGTTTTTCCCTGGGTTTTTGGGTAGGTTTCCAGCACCAGGCATAGGTTCCCTCTTGTTGAACAGGTTTTCAATTCAGTTAGAGAGCTGTTGATCCATCAAGGCATGCATGCTGCTGCTACACTCTTAGGGCTTTCATGTTATGCTGGTCATTGTTTTGATTCATAGGCATCATACCTAGGTAGGACTGTTGGTTATTTCCCTTCTTTGAAAGCTTGTGTAGCATCTGATACCATGAAAGTTTGTTCTCAAGGAGGAGGCATTCAGGACAGTTGTAATTCAGGGCCTCTGGCCCCTGTGTCTTAAGTGAATTATGTCTTCAACCATAGAAACTTAGCTTCCACCCCTTGAGGGCAACCTAGAGCAAGAGCAGTAGACTGTATCAACATGAAAAATTTAAACACAATTTTGCAGCAAAGAGATTTGAAACCATGGGCTTTAATGTCCATAGAGTGAACTAGTTTTTTTTTTTTTTTAACTCTTTAATGTCTACTCTAGCATGTTTAACTCACTGAACATGCTTGAAACTTAAGACACTAAAATATTTAAGTGAGTAGATTTTCATCAGCATTAGTTATAACGAGCCTAGAAATAGTCTGCGTAACCTAAATGATGTTTTAGGTATTGGATGGTAGTCATCTTAAGCATTTCAATTGAGTTACCTTAATAAATTATAATGAATATAGTTGTGACATCAGTAAATCTTAGAGGAGATTGTAATGCTTGAAGTTTTAGTAAAACTAAATATGTTCTCTCTATATTGACTTTGTTAGCTAAGTTTTTGTTTTCTCACACTGAGAATAATTTTTTAAGGAAAATAAATCACTTGACTTTCTGTAGTTCTTTTTTTTTTTTTTAAATGTACTTTGGGAATGTTTTCTTTTTGGTTTTCCTTCTACAGTTTATTTCAAATATATCATTGTCTTAGTTGGGGAGGAACAGGTTTATTATACTTACACTTCCATATCACAGTTCATCACTGATGGAAGTCAGGGCAGGTGCTCAAACAGGATAGGAACCTTGAGACAGGAGTTGATGCAGAGGCCAGGGAGGGGTGCTTCTTGCTATCTTGCTCCTTAATGGTTATTCAACTTGCTGTCTTAGAGAACCCAGGACTACCAGTCCAGGGGTGGCACTGCCCACAATGGGCTGGGCTTTCCCTCCCCCCATCAATCACTAACTAAGAAAATGACTTAAAGGCTTGCCTCCAGCCGATGTTATAGAGGCATTTTCTCAATTGAGGTTTCCTCCTCTCAGATGACTCAAGCTTGTATCAAGTTACATTAAAACTAGCCAGGACTATCATCTTTAGACCTGAGGGCAACAAGATTTATACCTTCCTAACATTTTATTTTAGGCTTTGCTTCATAGTAATAATTTGTAGAGATTGAGATTTAGATAAATTTCTGTTAACCTCTGGTTATGAGCACATTTTATATTTTACAGTTTTTGAAGGATGCTTTACCCATCTTTTATATAAGACTTGGAATTTGTGTCTAAAATGATGTAAATATTTTTATGTATCCGAGTGATAATGGCATCTGCAACATCTCATTGTTTTTATCAGCCCATTCAGATTTTAGTATTGCAGTTTTCACTTATAGATCTTAATGCTTTTTTTTAAATGTTGGTGACAGGAGCCCTCTGGCACAGATGGAAGAAGAAAGAAGGGAACACGTAGCCAAGATGAAGAAGATGGAGATGGAGATGGAACAGGTGTTTGAGATGAAGGTCAAAGAAAAAGTTCAAAAATTGAAGGACTCTGAAGCGGAGGTAATTAGCTTAATTAACAGCCTGTCAGCATTTCTTTTAAATAGTATGTTTACTGAAATGTAAATTATATCTTTATACATTTTCAAAAATAACTTAATATACTAATAAAGTAGAGGAATAAAAGTATCATTTTTATTATAAATTTACATTATTGCAGTATGTAAGGGCTTAGATACAGTATACTAAGTGGGAGGACAAAATAGTCAAAATACCTTCAATGAATTACTAGTTATAATGAACAATAAGAAACAAAATTATAAGTCATTTCCTAAACAAACTAGCATTTATGTCACCTGTCAGTAAATGCCAGTAACAGCGCCCTTCTCAGGGAGAGACTTGTGAAGAAAGCTGGGCCAAGTTTCTTTTCCCCAAATGCCTGTCTATTAGATGTGTCTACTCCTCTTACTTCATAGAACCCCACTCCAATATGCTTACCAACATCCCTGAGATAAAGTTTGTAAAGCTTTATCTTTATTTATTTTACATATGTAAATATATTTAGTATATGCAAATAAATTAAAAATCTTTTTAGCCTTGCTTAATATAATTTATTCCTGAATCCATTCTGCTGCAAATACTTGAGATGTAACTGCTAATACTTAGCAGCAGAGTATGTCATGCGCAGTCCCAAGTTTTTGACGTATATTGTCACTTTATCCATGCTGTGGACGTATAAGGTAGGTATTACTGTCTATCCTCACTTATACACATGAGGGGAAGGATAAAATATATTAGTCAATGCTACAGCTGCATAAGTCAGAATAAAGAGAGTATGTGTATGTGTTTTGATTATGGTTGCTGCCCTCTAACTTCAGGGAGCATATTTTAAACATAATTTATATCCTTTTATAAGATGTAGTTATTTATTATTTGTGTTTGGGTAAATGCATATCA
Organism: Peromyscus leucopus; assembly: GCF_004664715.2. Lineage (NCBI taxonomy): Eukaryota > Metazoa > Chordata > Mammalia > Rodentia > Cricetidae > Peromyscus > Peromyscus leucopus. Next base: position 46,587,588 of record NC_051069.1, on the reverse strand, counting down.
TGGCACAGATATGGAGGTTAGAAGACCATTTGTGAGAACCAGTTCTCTCCTCCTACCTTGTGGAGTCTGGGGGTTGAACTCAGGTGCTCAGAGCTTGTGGTCAGCCACCTTTACCATCTGAGCAGCCAGCTTTCAGGACTGTTGCTTTTTACTCCTTGAAAATTTTTCTATTCCTCAATACATCTGACCCAAAAACTTGGAAATAACTGATTGTGAACTGTGTGTTTACTTAGAAAATTATTCATTTGTAAAATAATTATAAGTATTACTTACTTGTAAAGAGCAGACAGCTGTAAGTCTACTTCTCAGCTTAAAAAATACAGCTCAATTCATTTCAGTCCTGTGTGTTCTCTCCTTTACATATCATCTCTCTTTCCCAGAGGAAAGTACTGTTCTGAATTGTGTGTATGTGATTGCTTTGTACTGGTTTATACCAACTCTGGTACAAAATTTACATTCTCTTGTGTTCCATTTTTCTTAGTAAATTGCTGTCATGAAGAAGTTTTCACCTCAGATTTGACACACCTTGGAATAAATGTGATTTCCTTTTATAGGAATTAGATGAAATCTTTGCAGTAGTAATAAATAAAAAGTTGGGGTTTTGTGGGTTTACAAAATAAAACAAATTGTATGCAAAATTATATTAAACTTCAAGGTACTAATTTACCAATAAATCTTTAGTGCATATAATTCCTGGGCAACTGAGTAATCTCAACTGTCATTGAGCATCTGGTATAGTGTGACTTAATCAGCTTTGTTTTCTTTTGTTTTTTTCTTTTTTAATTGTTAATTGTTTTCTTCAGAAACAGATTGGCTAGTGCTGCAGTGAAGGTATTTTTTTGATGATCCATTAGATATAAGCTTTTGCTTCTGTAGTTAACACCTCTTAGCTATACAGCATTAGTTCTTAGCCTTGGAGGACCACCAGCATTGGAATCATTGGGACCTTTCTGTTGATTGAAGATCCAGATCTCTCCATGTAACATCTGAAGGTTCTAATCTGGTGGATTGAGATTAAGCTTGGATTCTGTATTGTTAGCCAGCACCCCAGGTAAAATTTGTATGAAGGATAATGTTTGGGGACCCCCCCCCCTTTACAGGAATTATGGGACATTATCCATTACCAGGATCCATTGGACTTACAGGTCCTTCACTGACTACTTTAGCTGCTGGCTTAGATATCTGAACCTGGAATTAGGAGATTTGGGATTAAATCCTTTATATTGTCGCCCTCTGATCTGTAGTCCATAGCTGTTTCCTTATTTGTAAAGCAGAAGGAATAATGATTTTTCCTGTTTAACCACCATTGTTGTTGTGAATTAAGAAAAATAATGAGATAACAGTTATCTATAACAAAATATACACAAATATAAGTTCGTTGCTTTTATATAAAGTGGTTATTTTCTGTTTTCTGAGGTAACTCTCTGGAGTTACTGGCTTGGGTGGCAGATTCTGTAGTGGGAGAAATCTCAGCAGTGCTTTCCAGGTGGCACTCTGGCCTTGTGACACAGGTGTCCATTGACACTAGCGTGTCTGGTCTCAATTTCTTAAGCAGTTGTTTCATCTATGATTCTGATTTAGCTCCAGCGGCGCCATGAGCAAATGAAAAAGAATTTAGAAGCACAACACAAAGAATTAGAGGAAAAACGTCGTCAGTTTGAAGAAGAGAAAGCAAACTGGGAAGCTCAACAACGCATTTTAGAGCAACAGAACTCTTCAAGGTAACTAATATCTTGAGGCCCAAGAAATAGATGTATTGATATTTAAAAGAACTTTTTATCTATTTATTTTTAAAAATTAAAAATCCATTGTCTATTATACATCTCGGTCGTAGTTACATTTCTATTAATGTAATAAAACACATCATGCCCAACTTTTCAAAGAAAGAGTTTATTTTGGGGCTTACAGTTTTAAATAAAGTGCTCATTAGAGCCCACACCATCATGGCAGGAGAGAGCTCACACCATGACCCACAAGTAGGAGATAGAGAGAACTAACTGGGAATGGCCTGGGCTTTTGAAACCTCAAAGCCTACTCCCAGTGACACACTTCCTCCAACAAGGCCACAACTCCTGATCTTTCCCAAGTAGTTCCACCAACTGGGTGCCAAGTATTCAAATAAAAATGTGGACCTCTGAGGGCATTTTCATTTAAATCATCATAATCTCCAAGCACAGCTGTTTTCATGGATAAATGTTTTTATATGAATAGGTTCATTTGGTGTACTATAGTAGCATTTTCTTCAGTCCAAATGTTTTCCATGCTTAATTTTTATAATTATGATTGAGAAGCTTTCATTAACAGTCTCTACAGTTAGCATATCATAATTGATTATTAACCTTCTCAATTCAAGTGTTGGATAAGATGGTTTTGGGGTATTGGAATTGAACCTGAGGCCTTGCATATACTAGACAGGAGCTCTGCTCCCCAGCCCTTAGGAGATGCTTCAATTATATCTTTAGAATACATTCTTTAAGGTAAATATGACATATCTAATTTGTAATACAGCTTATTATCCTCTTACTATGTATAAAACTCAATAGTGTTTCTACATGAGGTTTCTTCTTTTGATCATTAGTGTCATTTAAAATTGAGATGTGATGTCCCTTTGAGGACAATACACTTTCTTGGTGAGAGAGACACTTTCTTCACACTTAACCATTTTTGTTGGACTTTATTATGAGCTTTATGTCCAAAGAGGAAAATACATTTGTCAAAGCACATACATTTAAAAATGCAGATGGCAGTAAAAAAGGTACCTGAGTTGATTTTAAATTTTCTACAATTTAATTTTAGGAAAAAATTTCTTGTAAGTTAAAATGAATAAAGTGGAGCTTCACTGTGTCTTTTACTGCTTATTTTGGAATTTTGTCAAACATTTGATTGTCTTTGAAAATACTAATATGGATAAACATTGGTTCATTGTTTACTTCTAAATATTTTAGATTTTTTTCTTTTCAATGAAAATGTATTGTTTGAAATTCCAGCATAGTTCCATTTGGATTAGCTGCTTCTGCCATTTGTTGCTTTTGGCTTTATAGTGTGACTCATTTTCATTGTTTTCTTTTATTCATTTAGAACCTTGGAAAAGAACAAGAAGAAAGGCAAGATCTTTTAAACTCTATTGACCACCAGTTATGTATTAGTTGCCAATATGCCAGCTTGGACATCAGTGTTTGTTGGATCCGTTTGACCAATTTGCACCAATTTTATCCATAATGATGGATTTAACAGCATGACAAAAATTATTTTTTTGTTGTTGTTCTCGAAGGAGATTAAGATGCCTTGAATTGTCTAGGATATTGTGTACTTAGAAATTAACAGCTCTAAGTACCTTTCTACATTTTCTTTTTTTTTTTTTAAATTAAAAAGATGTCTTCAGTTTAATGCAAGAAAACATTTTACTGTTGTACAATCATGTTCTGGTGGGTTGATTGTTTACAGAATATTCTAAAATAAAAGGACTCTGGAAGGTTTTCATTGAGGATAAATTGCCATAATATGATGCAAGCTATGCTTCTCTATGATAATTATAATACAGAGGTTCCATTCGATGCAGCCTATACAATAATGTATTTAGTCTAACACAGTGGACCCTATTTTTGACACTTCCATTGTTTAAAAGTACACATGGAAAAAACCTATATGCTTACAGTGCACCTAGAGCTTTTTATAACAGCCTTTTTTTTGTTGTTTGTTTGTTTTGGATTCTTTAAATATATATATATTATTCTCATTTAGTGCCCCTTTAGCCAGAATCTCATTACTGCTTCATTTTTGTAATAACATTTAATTTAGATATTTTCCATATATTGGCCCTGCTAAATAGAATATAGCATCTTTCATATGGTAGGAACCAACAAGGAAACTTTCCTTTAACTCTCTTTTTACACTTTCTGGTAAGTAGCAGGAGAAATGCATTTGTAGATCATTTCTAGGCAAATTGTGAAGCTAACGACCAACCTGTTTCTACCTATACTCAGTCTTTTGTTTTACTAGAAATGGGAATCATGGCCTCTTGAAGGAAAAAAAAAAAGTCACCATTCTGCATTTAGCTGTATCCATATATTGCATACCTGTATTTTTTTGTTTGTATTGTAAAAAAAATTCACATAATAAACAATGTTGTGATGTAACAAGTGTGGTGTCTTGCATATTCTGTAGTAAACTGACAGGTTGGGAAGACACTTGAATTCCTTCTGAGGGTCTGCTGCATGACCATCTTAGTAAGCATATGCATGGACCAGTTCTCAGACAGCCACCAGCACCCTCAGCTATTACTAATGCTCATTAATAAGTTACTTCTAAAATGTTTCCCCACTCTTATTTGGATTATGTGTACTCTAGAAAGTCCTGCAACTGTTGGGTCTTTTTTTTTTTTTTTTTTTTTCTTTAAGAGTGTAGTGCAGTTTCTTACTAAAGTCAAAATAGCTTTTTAAATTAATGACCAAAGCCAAGGTAATTGATCATTCTAATTAGCTAGTGTCTTTTGTTTAATTCAGAGCCTGAAAGACTTAAGTCAGAATGCTTGAAAGATGTTTACTGCCTTTTAGAAATACTTATTTCTGGATTTTAAAACATTTGATTAGAAATACTATTCATATCATAGAATCATTATATAAAAATTCACTCCAAGGTGACTATTTTAAAAGTAGAACTTACTGCCGGGCATTGGTGGTGCACGCCTTTAATCCCAGCACTCGGGAGGCAGAGCCAGGGATCTCTGTGAGTTCGAGGCCAGCCTGGGCTACAAGTGAGCTCAGGAAAGGCGCAAAGCTACACAGAAAACCTGTCTCGAAAAACCAAAAATAAAAAAAAATAAAAAAATAAAAAAAAAAAGTAGAACTTACAAGGCCTTCAGACACTGTAGGTGTAATTCTAAACAGTCTTATTAAAAAACACAGAGCCAAATGCAGAGTTAAAAGCCCAGAGATTAGAGAGCAGTAGCCAAGAGCTAAGACTGCTGCTGCCATCCTTCTCAGAAAGAGACCTACTTCCTGTGTGTTTGTATTTTTATTGCCTTTATGTTCTGCCTTCCCATTGGCTCTAAACCCAACCACATGACTTTCTCGTCACTGCCTGTCTATACAGACCTCCAGATCTCTGGTTGGTTCTTGGATTAAAGGCATGTGTCACCATGCTGGCTGTGTCCTTCAACATACAGACTCTGCCTGCCATGTGATTTGGGTTAAGGGCTTGTGCTACCACTACCAGACTTCTGCTTAATGGCTTGCTTTTAGTTCTGATCCCCAGGCAACTTTATTAACATACAAATAAAATCACATTTAAGAGATGGCCTTCATTAATTTGAAATTGCCTTATGTGTTTTATTTAATACTAAAATACCATTTCCTTTTGGAAAACATAAAATGCTATGTGTAGCTTTTTAAAAATTAAAGTATAGCGATATCTGGCCATGGTGATATATATCCATATTCCCAGCTTTGAGGAAACAGGCAGGATTACTGCTCTAAGTGTGAGGTCAGCCTTAGCTACATGGTGAGTTTGAGGACAGCCTGGACTACATGATGAGTTCCAGAACAGCCTGGGCTAATAGACTTTGTGTCCAAAGTAAGTAAGTAAATTTAAAAAAGATTTGCAGTGTGTGCTGAAGTAGAATAACTATGGTGAGTATCTTTGTTTGGATGCTTTTTGGTTGGTTGTTATTTTCTTGTGCTGTGTTGAGAGACCAATACCTCTTTTCAAAAAGGTTTGATTTAATACATTTGAAGAATGAGAAATGAAAAATATTTAGGCTTCCTGCCTAACAAAGTACTGTTGCTTCTGCAGGCCACTGTCATGTAGTCTGTGTGTTAATGAAAATATTGATAAGACTTCCCTCATTTTACCACCCTTAATGAAAGTACCCCAGAGCCTTACCCAGGCCCAGGCTTTCACCGAGTCATATAAAGGAGTCTATGGAGATTTACTGGGGCTTTTGATCATTAACTCTTGAGTTTTGAGCACTGTGGTAACTGGTTTGCTGGGTGTTTGTGTATGTCTGGTTTCTGATTTTCTTTTTGCTATCAAGAGTGGTTGACCAGGCACTGATTCCATTGACTTGCCTAAACACTGGTAGTGGAATTTTACTGCCACCTAGTGGAGGTGAGTCTAATTGTTTTCTTTCCAGTTTATCAGATTCCATTGGACATACTACTTCTCTATTGCTCCAATTGCAATCCTGAAAGCTGAAGAGGGGCCAGGGCTTTGCCTCTCAAGCTCATTGTCTGGGTGTCACCTTCTTTCCTGTGCACTCTGATTCTGATCTAGGAGTGGAAGTCAGGTTGAAGAAAGGAAAATGCATGGTTGCTTTAATGCTTCAAGAACACTGTTGACTTAAAAGTTGCCTACTAGATCCTCGGCTCTAAACCCAGTTCTGCTTCCGTAGTAAAGTATTTTGAAGGATATACCCACAGTTGTATGTATAGATAGATATATAAAGCTATAAAATGTACCCCCAAATTACTGTGAACATTGAAGTAGTGAAATGTAAGCTTAGTACTCAGTATGCTACTTGGGAGCAATTAATATAGGTCATATGTTGACAGTAGTATGTAGAGACTCAGTTATTACTTAGTCCCTAAGCAAGCACTGTTGAAGACACTGTTGTCCTGTTTGATTTGCAGTGAACACTTGTTTGGTACATTAAAATAAAAGCCTTGATAAATAAGCAGACGTTCCTGTCCTTCACCCAACATGTGCACCGGTTTCAGAATATCACTTGGTTTCATCTGTCAGACTTGCTGTTCTTCAGTTATTAGCACAGACTGGTGCTCACTGGTGCTCTGTGGCTTCAGATCTCAGCTCTGAACTGGACACCATTAATCACTGTTTCCTTGGCTCCAATCCTGAGCTCATGCCTTTGCTTGTTCAGGGTTTTACTGTATGACTTAATGAGACTTGCAGACCTTGGGGTTTGACTGACTGACAAGTAGTTTCTGAGTTTCAGGAGATGGTCCTTTTTCAGTGTCTGAGCTGCTGTATCTACACTTGCCTTTTTGCACACAGAAGGTAGCCTTTTGTTTGTTTTTCAAGTATTTTGTTTTGCTTTATGTATATGTGTCTGTGTGTATATATGTTCTGTGTATTTGGGTGCCCTTGGAGGCCAGAAGAAGGCATCAGGCCTCTGAAGTTTGCAGTCAGGAGCCATTGGTAATTGTGAGCCACCTGATATGGGTGCTGGGAGCTGAAGTTGGTCCTCTGTGAACAGTAGCAAGCACTCTTAACTGAGGTTTTTGGAGTTATTGAACTCTGTCTTGACAATAGGGCACTCTAGAAATCAGGTAACTGTCCCAAAGAGGAAAGAAATTAAGGTTGGGTGTCAGAAAATGTCCTGTGTAAGATGGCTGGTGGTTTAGTAGCCATCTCTGGAAGGAACATTGCCATTTATGATGCTAACCGTGTTTACTTTTGTGTAAATGGTTTTCACCAAAAGTGGGGGCTGAGCATTTCCTGTATTCTTTAGATGTTGAGAGCTTCATGGGAAGAATGAGGAATATTCTTGGCCTGAGCAAAGGACAGTTAGTCCAAGGAGACTTTGCTCTGTCTGGTTCACAAGGGGTAGCAGGAAACCCTATTGGCCATGCAGAACCTCTGGGTTCAGTGCAGCTCACAGACCCCCTGAAAGCTGATACCACCTGGGCTTCCTGAATCCTTTCAGTAGTGAGCATAAGATAGTGGGCACTTGTGCGCATGGGTGTGTGGGCACATGTCAAGTTGGGGGTATGACTTGTGGTGAGTTAGGCACTGCTAACAAATCTCCTTCCAGGGTGGATCCCATTTAGGTCCCTGACTTCCGGGTATGACAAGGGCCAGTTTTCATATTTACAAGTAAACAGAACACAGAGTTCCTGATTGTGGGGCTACTTGGCTAACTTGAACTTGACCTGTTTCATATGGAAATGAAGTGCAAGCATAGAAAAGTTCCAGTGTTCTTGGATATGCCAGTGTAAGCAGCTTAGCAAATGCTGGGTGAAGTGATGGGTGCCCTGGCACTGTGTAAGTCTTTGACCTTGCTTTTCCAAAGGTAGAGATTATGGCATTTGAGGTGGGAGTAGAATCTACAAGGTTTCTTTCCTCCAGGATCAATTTCTGTAGTCAAATGATGCACAGCTACAGCTTTTGCTCCAACGGGAGACAAAGATGATTTATTCTGAGTCATATATAAACAACCATGGACTGGGACATACATTCAGATTACCCAATTGGCACACTCCACTTTGGAAGTGGTTTCACAAGCATTTAGAGCCATAAGCCAGTAGTACATTTGTGGGTACATCAGGTAGGTGGACTACAGCAAAAGGGAAATATCTCTGCTACAGGTTTTAGATATCTCAAGGACACTTAGCTTTTGTGTTGGTGGAAGCTAATGAATGGTCCGCCAAGAATACATTCTAAAAGCTTTATTGGTCAAGTCAGATACAGAGGTAGAAGGTAAATGGCAGTGAAGGGGCCTAAATATAGCCCAAGGTAATTTTGACTCTTGACCTATAACATTCCAACTCTTTTTTTTTTTTTTTTTTTTTTTTAGATTAAGTTTATTGTGTATACAGTGTTCTGCCTGCATGTATACCTGCTGCCAGAAGAAGGCACCAGATCTCACTATAGAAGGTTGTGAGCCACCATGTGGTTGCTGGGAATTGAACTCAGGACCTCTGGAAGAGCAGCCAGTGCTCTTAACCTCTGAGCCATCTCTCCAGCCCAACATTCCAACTCTTAAACAAACTTCAATTGGTCAATCAGTTTACAGTCTTAGGAGATTTTTTTGAAAACATTTACTTGTGGGAGTAGGGCATGCATGTGCCACAGCCCCCATGTGGAGGTCAGAGGACAACGTGTAAGAGTTGGTTCTCCTTCCATCATGTGTTTTCTGGAGATGAAGCTCACATCACTGAGCTTGGTGTGTTAATCCTTTGAGCCATCGTTCACTTCTGTAGAGGTGTCACTGTTCCGGGAAACCTCAGTTCATGGGTCTCCCTGTTCCAGGTATCCTATTTTGTGTAAGCAGAAGCCACATGTTTTACATTACATGGTGCCAGAAAAGCTTATTCCTAACTGATAGACTGAGGCCAAGTAGGCAGGAGAGTTTTCATGAGAGAAGTAGCTGTTGAAATATTAACTAAGAGGTTATAAATCATGGAGTTGTCCATTGTTATCTGGGTCTGCACTCTCTCTACCCTCACTACTCATGTAAAATTCACATGCAACACACAGCAGTAACATATCTGAAGTTAGAAATCCCAAGAGCTCAATGTAGCCTTAAAGGAAAAAAAATGTACCAGGGGCGGGAATCCAGCATCCTAGCACACCGGAAACTCTACAGCGTGTGCCATCTAGCCAGAGTGGCTGTTTACCTCCATGTCTACAGTGAATTGTATTCTGATTTCTATTTGGAGTATTTGCATTGATTCACTAATCTTTCCATTTCAGTTTTGCTTGTGGCCAGTTTGATTCTACCACTATGATTTGGTGACTATTCCTAATTCTAGAAAAGATTGGTCTTTAGTGTTCAGATTATTCTAACTTTTTTTTTTTTTTTTTTTTTTTTTTTGGTTTTTCGAGACAGGGTTTCTCTATGTAGCTTTGCGCCTTTCCTGGAACTCACTTGGTAGCCCAGGCTGGCCTCAAACTCACAGAGATCCGCCTGCCTCTGCCTCCCAAGTGCTGGGATTAAAGGCGTGCGCCACCACCGCCCGGCTATTCTAACTCTTAATTTGTGACTGATAATCAAGTTTGTCTTATTTTGAACTTTCACTATATTGGGAAGTAACTACTTTCCCAGAGTAATTATTCTTCTCTGTATTAAGCGTGAGTGGCAGAAGTAGAGACAAAAGCCTAGGCCTGTGAGAAATCAGGGCTCCATAGATTTTATGGGCATAACCAAATTGTATTTCTTGTTTCACAACAAGAGTCATTTCATGATGTCTCCCATTTCTCGTTGGCAAAATCTCAATGTTAGGTGGTCTTTTTTCTAGTCCTCTGCTGATTGCTACAAAATACCTTGAGGGCCCAATGAGGGAACATGAGTCTTAAGGTAATGACGTAGGTCACAAGTTCCCCATATATTTATTTTTATAATTTTGGTTTTTTAATGTTTCTGTGTATTTTCTCTCTCCAATGTCCTATTTTTAAACACAAGCCTTTTTTAAAAGTTCAACATTCTTTTTAAAATTTTTATTTTACATCCTGAACACAGCCTCTTCTCCCTCCTTTCTTCCCACTCCCTCTCTCCACTCACCTCCCAATCCACCCCTCTTCCGTTTTTGCTCAGAAAGGGGCAGGCTTCCCATGGGCATCAGCAAAGCAAAGCATATCAAGCTGCCATGAGACCAAGCACCTACCCCTCTTCAGGTTGGGCAAGGCAATCAGCACAAGGAATGGGTTCCCAAGAGTTAGCCCAAACACCAGGGACAGCCCCTGCTCCCATTGCCAGGAGTCCCACAAATAGACCAAGCTATACAACTGTCACATATATGCAGAGGGCCTAGGTTGGTCCCATGCAGGCTCCCTGTTTGTTGGTTCAGGCTCTTGAGTTATGAGCCAGGCTAAGCTGTTTCTGTGGATTTTCTTGTGATGTCCCTGACAACCCTGGGTCCTACAATCTCTCCTCCTTTGCAGGACTTCCTGAGCACAAGTGCAGCCCAATGTTTGGCCATGGGTATATGAATCTGCCTCCCTCAGTCACTGGATGAAGGCTTTTCCATGACAACCAGGGTAGTCACCAATCTGATCGCCGGGGGATGGCCAGTTCAGGCTATGCATTCACTGCTGCCAGGAGTCTTAGCTGGGCCATCCTTGTAGACTCGTGGGAGTTTCCCTTGCATCAGGCTTCTACTCAACCCCATAAAGCCCCCCTTTCCAGTAATCTCAGCACTTTTCCTCCGTGCCCACCTGCCTCCAGTCCACTCAGGAAATCTCTATTTCCCCTTCCCAGGGGAGATCCATGCATCCCCCATTGGGCCTTCCTTGTTACCTAGTCTCTATGTCTATGAACTGTAGCATGGTTATCCTTTACAGCTATTATCCACTTATAAGTAAGTACATACCATATTTGTTTTTCTGGGTCTGAGTTACCTCACTCAGAATAATTTTTTTTTTCCTAGTTCCATCCATTTGCCTACAAATTTCCTGATGTCATTGTTTTTTACAGCTCAGTAATATTCCATTATGTAAATGTACCACATTTTCTTTATCCATTCTTCTGCTGGGGAGTATCTAGGTTGTTTCCAGGTTCTGGCTATTGCAAATAAGGCTGCTATGAGCATACTTGAGTAAGTGTCCTTGTGGTATGATTGAGCGTCCTTTGCTTATATGCCCAAGAATGGTATAGCTGGGTCTTGAAGTAGACTGGTTCCAAATTTTCTGAGAAACTGCCATATTGGTTTCCAAAGTGGCAGTACAAGTTTTCATTCCCACCAACATTCTTTTCTCCATTGTATAGTTGTGGAATATTATTTTAACTAGGCAAAGATATGCTATATTTATGCTGCAGAATATATTTTTTTTTTTTTTTTTTTTTGGTTTTTTTTCGAGACAGGGTTTCTCTATGTAGCTTTGCGCCTTTCCTGGAGCTCACTTGGTAGCCCAGGCTGGCCTCGAACTCACAGAGATCCGCCTGGCTCTGCCTCCCGAGTGCTGGGATTAAAGGCGTGCGCCACCAACGCCCGGCCAAATATTTCTTTAACTGTGTAAAGGTGTGATATTTTTGTTTATGCTACATTTGCTTAACGATATAAGAATGCGTTTAATTATGTAAAGATATGTTACATCTGTTTGACTGTGCCTGCCTAAGGTACCTGATTGGTCTAATAAAGAGCTAAATGACCAGTAGCTAGGCAGAGAAAGGCTAGGTGGGGCTAGCAGGAAGAGAGAATAAATAGGAGGAGAAATCTTGGCTCAAATAGAATAGAGAGAGAGGAGTGAGAGGAAGAAGAAGAGAGGAGAGAATGAGGGAGATGCCCAGGGCCAGAAACGAAGTAGCCATCAGCCAGCCATAGAGACAGCAAGAAACTGAGAAAAGATTAAAAATAATAATAATAAATAAAAAGCCTGAGGCAAAAGATAGATAAAGAGAAAGGGGTTAATTTAAGTTAAAAGAGCTAGCCAGAAATGTGCCTAAGCATTCAAAACTAGTAAATGTCTATATCATGATTTGGGAGCTGTTTGGTAGCCCAAAAGAAAAAGTCTGGTACATTTTGGTGTTCCAGTGTGAGACCTGTATTTCCATGTAGGGCCCAATAAAGCTAAAAAAAAAAAAAAAAAAAAAAAAAAAAAAAAAAAGGAGGAGGAGGAGAAGAAAGGAAGGAAGGAAGGAAGGAAGGAAGGATAAGAAAGAAAAAAGAGGGGGAGGATGTTTTTTTTTAAGAGGCTCTGCTGTACAGTGAGTGCTTGAAGCTAGTACCTAAGTAGAAACACCAGGCTAAGTAGAAATCCCTGCCACAATGTGGGGCACCCACTTCCTAGAGCTGGGAGTTCAGTGTATTTCCAGGTGATGCACCTCCGGACTGGGCCCGCAAGCTTAAGGCTCGTCTCTCACAGACTCAAAAAGTGGGATGGAGCCAGTCACCAAAGCTGCAGCAGAGGACACAGTGGTAGCTTAACAGTTTGTTTTGTTCATGCAGAGAGAAAAGGCTATAGAGGTATGCAGTAAAGACAGATCCAGATGGGAAAAACCTCTGAACAGGTTACAGTGTGTTTAAAAATGTGCATAGGCTTAAGAGAGAGAAAAAAAAGGGTATAGACAATCATAGAAAAAATAAGTAGTTAAAAAAAATAGTCTTTAAAGAAAGAAGTAAAATAATAAAGAATAAACCATGTAGAGATGGAGAATACACAGGGAATCTCAATCCTGTATGGTTTTGTGTTGTCCTTAATTTTTTTTTTTTTAATGATAATGAGCAAAGGACAGCTGTTGGGGGATAACAGGATTGTAACAGGAACTGCTGAAATAAACCAACCTAGATATTTTAGGGATGTTTACATTGGAAGTAAAAAAAAAAATGTATTGCTTTGGGGAAGAAGTTAAGCTTTTGTTTCCACAAGAAATGAAAGACTGTGGATTCATTCAAGGTTAATGGTGATCAGGTTTGACTGGGGAAGACCCCCTGAAAATTCTGGCTGCAAACATAAATAATCCTAGAAAAACTACAAGACAGGTGACATATTTTACCTGCTCAAACATAAAAAAATCATCTTTGGATGGTTTATATACAACACAAAGTCCATACTTGTGTAATGCTGGTATGTATGTTACCTTTGAGAGATTGTATGTTTTCAGAGCAAGGGGACCAGACATCAATGAAAGCAGGTGGCCCACGTGATTCAGTCTTTCAGAATGCCTCTGTTGCAGTTTCCTCAGAGTTCTACATCCAGAACAGCTGCTGAATGAGATGGTCCAGCCTCACAGATTATTCTAGCCAGGACTGCAGATAAGCCTTGCAGTTTTCCATTGCACTGAGGCTGGGCAACAGCTCTCCCAGGAGTTGACCACTATCTCAATTTTCTCAGGCTCCCCCAAAGATGCCAATGTCCTCAGACAATAGGAAGCAGTCTATAGAATACAATGCCCACATTCCCAAGAGGTGGGGTGGGTGGTTTTTGGTCATTTGGTGAATTATGGATGTTTGTCATCATTAATGAGGATATAAGAATATAAGATAAAAAGACAACTATTAACCTCAAATATTTTGAATTGGTATGGATTTTGGTATATTGATACAAATTTAAAGTTATTTTTGTTACACAATGTATGTTTCTACTCTTGGTTGGGGTATCATGCAGCTCATTTAAAAATGTGTAATTAAGAAATGCAGGTTAGTCGTCATCTACAATAATCACACTTGTACTTGTATTAGGTGTATTTTCAAGGTTAAACAGATATATTTAGGTAGATGGTCTTCAAACACTTCAAAGACCTACAGAATATGGCATTTAAGATGTCTAATAACCTAAGGCTTTTCATAACAGTGAGATGCGTCTGCTCCTCACAGACTTCAACTTCAGAAAAGATGATGGGCATCAAAGAACTTCCATGTAGAGTTTGCTTTCAGTATGGCAAAGCTAGCTATTTGAACAAGAAACTGCTCTTTTCTTGACTGCTGACAATATGCTGTACAAACTGTACAAGCAGGACACAAAGGAAAAAGACTGCTGAGCTTTGCCAAGATAAAGCAGGACAGTCCTTCAAAATTTCTGCTTCATAGAAAAGTCTGCCAGATCTTGTAGGCCTGTAGGCTGAAGATTGGATGCCCCAACATTGCAGAGGAACCTTTAGTGACTGTCCAGGCAGCCAGATGTCTTTTGTTTCTATAGGTTTGGAAGTGGCTTGCACTGTACTTCCTGTTTACTAAGATAATATATCCTTCTGGGGGTCTTTGATGGAGTTGAAGACTACAGAGTTACAGTTTTACACTTTTTAGTTATGATAGAAGGTAAATTAGATACAAAACTTTGGGCTCACCAAGACAGAATAAATAATGGAGTTTTTTCTCTGAATTTGCCAAATACAAATAGACTGGATATTATAAATGTAATCCTTACTTGACAATTGTTCTTGTTGTATATAACTTTACTATGTTAAAGTTAAAACCCTTTCTTTTTATTTAGACAAAAAGGGGTAAATGTAGAATATTATTTTAACTAGGTAAAGATGTGTTACATTCATTTGTGCTGCAGAATATTTAACTGTGTAATGGTGTGTTGCATTTGTTTATGCTGCATTTGTTTAATGATGTAAGCATGTGTGTTTAAGTATGTAAAGGTATGTTACATCTGTTTCACCTTGCCTGTCTAAGGCACCTGATTGGTCTAATAAAGAGCTGAATGGCCAATAGCTAGGGAGAAAAAGGATAGGGTGGGCCAGCAGGCAGAGAGAATAAATAGGAAAAGCCTAGGCTCACAATGAAGAGAGAGGAATGAAGAAGAAGAGAGAAGAGAACTAGGGAGAAGCTTGGGGCTAGAAACCACACAGTCATCAACCAGTCAGACATAGAGACAGCAAGAAAGTAAGAAAAAGTATAAAGTCCCAAGGCAAAAGTAGATAAAGAGAAAGATGTTAAGTTAAAAGAGCTAGCCAGAAATGTTCCTAAGCTAGGCTGAGCATTCAAAACTAATAATAAGTCTCCGTGCATTGATTTGGGAACTGGTTAGTGGCTCTGTAGAAAAAGTCTGATAGATACAGTTTTGGCTTCTTAGAGAATGTTCACAGGTGTGTGGATTTATGTCTGGATCTTCTGTTCAATTCCATTGATCAATGAGTCTGTTCTTATGCCAATACCAAGCTGTTTTTACTACTATTGCTTTACAGTAGAGTTTAAGATCAGGGATGGTGATGCCTCTGGTAGTTCTTTTATTGTACAGGATTGTTTTAGCTATCCTGGATTTTTTGTTTTTACATATGAAGTTTAATATTTTTCTATTGAGTTCTATAAAGAATTGTATTGGAACCTTGATGAGGGATTGTTGAATCTGTAGATTGCTTTTGGTAAAATTGCCATTTTTATTATGTTAATCCTACCGATTAGTGAACATGGTAGATTTTTTTCCAACTTCTGGTATCTTCTCCAGGTTCTTTCTTCAAAGACTTGAAGTTTTGTCATACAGGTCTTTCACTTGCTTGGTTAGAGTTATACCAAGATATTTTTGTAGCTAGAGTTTTCCTGTCTTGCCCACAGTCAGGACAAATCTTTGTCACCCGCCAGTCCCACAGCCGCTCAGACACAACCAAGTAAACACAGAGACTTATATTGCTTACAAACTGTATGGCTGTGGCAGGCTTCTTGCTAACTGTTCTTATAGCTTAAATTAATCCATTTCCATAAATCTATACCTTGCCATGTGGCTCGTGGCTTACTGGCATTTTCACATTCTGCTTGTCCTGGCGGCAGCTGGCAGTGACTCCTTCTGCCTTCCTGTTATTTCTTTTCTCCTCTCTGTTAGTCCCACCTATACTTCCTGCCTAGCCACGGACCAATCAGTGTTTTATTTATTGACCAATCAGAGCAACACATTTGCCATACAGAACATCCCACAGCATATTTTATATTGCTGCTATTGTGAAGGGTGTTGTTTCCCTGATTTCTTTCTCAGCCCTTTTATCATTTGTGTTTAAGAGGGCTACTGATTTTTTTTTTTTTAGTTAATCTTGTAACTAGCTACTTTGCTAGAGGTGTTTATCAGCTGTAGGAGTTCCCTAATAGGATTTCTGGGGTTGCTTATATATACTATCATCTCATCTACAAATAAAGATACTTTGACTTCTTTTCCAGTCTGTACCCCCTTGGATCTCCTTCTGTTGTCTTATTGCACTAGCTAGAACTTGGAGTATCATATTGAATAGATATGGAGAGAGTGGACAGCCTTGTTCCTGATTTTAGTAGAATCGCTTTGAGTTTCTCTTCATTAAATTTCATACTGGCTGTTGGCTTGCTGCATATTACTTTTATTGTATTTAGGTATGTTCCTTGTATCCCTGATGCTCCAAGACTTTTATCACGAAGGGGTGCTGGATTTTGTCAAAGGCTTTTTCAGCATGTGAGATGATCATGTGTTTTTTTTTCTTTCAGTTTGTTTATATGGTGCATTACATTGACCAGTTTTCATATGTTATCTTTAATTTCTTTATTTCTTCCTTGAGCCAGGGGTAATTCAGTTGAGAGTTGTTCAATTTCCATGAGTTTGTACATTTTCTATATTTTGTGGTGTTGTTAAAGTCCAACTTTAATCCATGGTAGTCTGATAAGATACAGGGGATTATTCCAATTTTTTTGTATCTGTTAAGACTTGCTTTGTGACTGAGTAGGTGGTCAATTTTGCAGAAGGTTCCATGAGGTGCCGAGAAGGAAGTATATTCTTTGGTGTTTAGGTGAAACATTCTATAGATATGTTAGGTCCATTTGAGTCATAACATCTGTTTGTTTCCTTATTTCTCTGTTTAGTTTCTGTCTGAGGACCTGTCCATTGGTGACAGTGGGTTGTTGAAGTCTCTTGCAATTAATGTGTGGGGTTCAATATGTGATTTTAGCTTTAGTAATGTTTGTTTTACAAATGTGAGTGCTCTTATATTTGTGGCAGAGATGTTCATAATTGAGACACCATCTTGGTGGATTTTTCCTTTGGTGATTATTAAATGTCCTCCATTTCTTGTAATTAATAGTTTGAAATCTATTTTGTTAGATACTAGGTTAGCTACGGCAGCTAGCTTCTTAGGTCCATTTGATTGGAAAATCTTTTCCCAACCCTTTACTCTTAGGTAATGTCTGTCTTTGGAGTTGAGGTAGTAAGGAGTAGAAGGATGGATCTTGTTTTCAAATCCATTCTATTAGCCTCTTTCTTTTTATTGGCAAATTGAGTCTATTGATACTGAGAGATATTAATGACTGGTGATTATTAATTCCTGTTATTTTGTTGGTGGTGATGGTGGTGGTGGTGGTGGTGTGTGTGTTTGTGCGTGCGTGTGCGTGTGTGCGTGTGTGCGTGTGTGCGTGTGTGTGTGTGCGTGTGTGCGTGTGTGCGTGTGTGTGTGTGTGTGTGTGTGTGTGTGTGTGTGTGTGTTTGTGTGTGTATGTTTTCCTTTGGTGTGGGATTATCTATTGCTTGTGTTTTTGTGGGTAATTCTAACTTCCTTGAGTTGGAGTTTTCCTTCTAGTGCTTTCTGTAGAGCTGGGTTTGTGGGTAGATACTGATTAAATTTGACTTTGTCATGAAATATCTTGTTTTCTTCATCAATGATGATTGAAAGTTTTGCTGGGTATAGTAATCTGGGCTGACATCCATGGTCTCTTAGAGTCTGCAGACATCTGTCTAGGCTCTTCTGGCTTTTAGACTCTCTATTGAGAAGTCAGGTGTAATTCTTATAGGTCTGCCTTTATGTGCTATTTGTCCTTTTTCCCTTGCAGCTTTTAATTTTCTTTCTTTATTCTGTACATTTAGTGTTTTGATTATTATGTGGTGAGGGGACTTTTTTTCTGGTCCATTCTACTTGGTGTTCTGTATGCTTCTTGTCCTTCTTTAGGTTGGGAAAATTTTCTTCTAAGATTTGGTTGGATATGTTTTTTGGGCCTTTGAGCAGGAATTCTTTTCCTTCTTTTTATGCCTATTATTCTTAGGTTTGGTCTTTTCATAGTGTCCCAGATTTCCTGGATGTTTTGTGTTTGGAATCTTTTAGTTTAACATTTTCTTTGACCATTGAATCGATTTCCTCTACTGTATCTTCAACACTTGAGATTCTGTGGGAGCCCACAGAGGTTTCCTAGTGATATCTAAGCTTGCTTTACCCAGCAGGGTTGCATAAGTGGATGGCTTGACCATGTGTGTGGTTACCAGGTGTTTGGAATGGTCTGCACTTGACTGTGCTAGGGGAGGTCTTTTGTTTCACCCCTTGGCGTTCCTTTAAAAAAGCCTTTGAGAAGAGACAGAAGGGGCCTGTGGATAAGTATCCAGGCCCTCCTGAGGCTATCCTGTGTTTCTATCTCTCTTCCCTCTATATTTCTATTTAAATCTCTTATCCCCCACTCTTCAAGAGTACAATGGGGAATAAAGTTGGGAGCAGGTCCCCCACAAATGGTACCATGAACAGGGACCAAGGACTTGGCAAAAGCAGTGTCGGGGCATTGCAGGTGTAAGGCATGCTGATAAGGAATTGAAAAATAAAGGTGGCAGTATTTTATTCTTGGGAGTGAAAGTTAGATGGTAGAATGCTGAAGTTGAAAGTGAGGCTGCAGTATATATTTCTTTCTATCTAGGTTTCTTTCTTTCTTAATTTCTATCTATAAAAATTAAGGGAAAAATTAAAGGTAGAATATAGGAATATAGTGTTAGGAAGAAATTTAGAATAAAAGTTGAATGTAGGAATATAGTTTAAGAAAAAAATCTAAGATAAGTAACAAGACAGAAAATATGTCCTTGATTTTCCAACTATGGGGTTATGAATGCAAAATCCTGGGGAAGAATCAGAAAAAATCTATCAAAGATGAGAAAAAAAACAGGCAGAAAAAGATTCATATGGAAGCTTTTTTACCTGGAGACAGCTTAGAATCAAGTCCTGAGTAGCAGAGGAAAGAATTTTCCCTGAGGCAGATTCAGGTGAAATAAAACTTTTCACTACACTGCCACTATGAAAACACCATGCCATCAGAATTAGTCTCCATTTGGCCATGAAGTCAAAGTTTAGAGAACAGAAGTTTTGGGGAAAACTTAATAATATTTCTCTAAAAATCTGAAAGCTTTCTTGGGAAAAACATAGTAATATTTCTCTAAAAAACTAAAAGCTTTTCAGAACTTTACTTTCTCAGATTTTTTTTTTTTCTTTTTCTGTAAGGGCAAAAATTAGATTCACCTGAAAATAACATCAGTATGGGAAAGTCACCTGTAATTGCCCTAGAAAAAACAAAAAAAACCTCTTGGAATATGGCAAGTCCTTTCTGCTAATCCTGTCTCTCTTTCAAGCCAGTATTGGAAAACTGGCAGCCAGAGCCCCCTGTGGCTAGCCTATCAAGAAAGTGCAGGCAGAAGGCCAAAGCAGTGACAGCTTCCCCCAAGGTGGAGCTGCAACAGAGGCGGTATGGGAATCAGGGAGGGGCTGCTGGCATGGAGGAAGCAGTGGAGGCTTTGAAATCCTCCCTGTAATGAGGGAGACAGGGCATGAATTCCCAAAAAATCTCTCTGAAAAAGCTTTAAGTATTTTTCTTTCACCGAAGAGCAAGCCCAGAGGGGTTTTTGCTTCTGGCACCAAAGTACCTGTCCAAATGCTTGTGGGTGAACAGATGCGGCTTGCTCCAGGAAAAGTGTCAGGTGAAGGAAATACACCTATTAATGCCAGCTCAGAAAGAACATAAACCTCCTGTGGCAAAACAAAAACAAAAACAGAAACAAAAAAACAAAAAAAACCTCATTTGATCTTGGTTTTCAGTACGAAAACAAACCATATAAATGGAAATGGGTGTGCAGCATACATAATAGGCAGCATGGGAAATTTAGTCCATAACACTGTTTGAAACAGTGGGACAATATAGAGAAAGGCAGTATGGGAAATGTAGTTTTTCAGTTCAAAATGGCAATACTGCCCCAAAACTTTTTTGTTTGTTTGTCTTTTTCAGCTCAAAATGCAGTTTCTTTTCCAAGTGATGTTAGAAAGCTTAGCCTTACCTCTTGAGAACTAGGATCAAGAGAACAGCTTGCCTCTCAGGAGATGATTAAAATACTAATACTGTTTATCAACAAGCCACTTTGAAACCCTTAAGAAAGCAGTCTGTACACTAGAAAATTGCTCTAGGTATGAAACAACTTACAGGCAAATAAAGAATTTCTTTGCCTCTTGAATAACAGCCTTTGGTGAGTAATTCCTTTGCAAATCTAATGAGGAACAAGGAAGCATTTATTCAGAAAGGAATAACTGCTTTGTAGATGGGTATTAAACCTCAGAAAATCTAGCTGTCCTACAAAATAGAGTCATTTCACTTGAAAGTTCTCTATAAGAAAACAATGCTAAGTTAGAATACTTGGTTAGTGAAGGCACTGATGTTTGTGAGAAGCTAGGGAATGAATAAAAATACTAAACATGAAAATGTTCTTCCTCAGATTGAGCTAATAAAAGATGTGCCAGATGTATTTCATGATAAATAAAGCACATCTATGTTCTTGACTTCTTCGGACAGTAACAACTTCTGTGAACAAATAATCTTGTCAGAAACATTGGGCTAACAGGGCATTATTAGCTCATAGTAATCTTAAAAATCAGCTTTAAAAGTTTAAGAAGGGTGAGAAATTGTACCCTTAAGAGCTTGCTGTCTGTCTGAGAGTTTGGTGAGGCATGTAGAATAGAAGAATGTCAGCTCCAATGATGCTCTTCTAGAGAAACTAGAGTGAAAGCAGCTGAATCAATGTTCCCAATATTGAGGTTCCATCCTGCAGTTTGGGGAAAGCAGGATACTAAGGAGGCCCCCAGACTGCTGAGGAGTTTTGGACAAAGCTTTTGTCACTATTTCATAAAAACTGAAAGGAAACAGAGCTCAGAGCCACATAGATTTTGTTTGACTAGCAGCAAATTGATGCTTGGCTAGATGGTGCCTAATAGCAGTGCAGGAAGTTTTTCCTAAGAGCTTTACTGCAGCTCAGTATGGTAATTTCACCCTCTCCCTGAGGCCAGGCTTTTCAGTAGAGTGAACCAAAAGTTTTGATGTAACTGAGTGAAGTTCCAGCAATGTTTTTTTGAATTGTGGTACTCAGGGGAGCTGCAATGAGTTGGGTGAAGGTCCTGACTGGTAACCATGTGTATACTGTGCGAATTTCTGCTGGTTTTGGAATGGCTGGAAGGGCCAGCAGGGAAGGTAACTTTGGGGGAATGGCATTGTCCCGAGTGTTGCAACCCACCAGCATCAAGTTTTACAACTCCATAGCAACAGCACTCACCAAATCCCAGGGTCCAGGGACTTGGATACAATGACTCTAGAACCATTGGTGAATTAGGCTCTGGTTTCCAACTGTCAGGGGAAACTTTAAGGATGTTATCAAAACTGATTGTGAACTTCAGAAATGAAGCAGTTTTGAGTCCACCTGCAATTTTAACTGTGGTGATTCTTGATTCATGTACTCTGTCTTGTTGGAAGATAAATAGTTCAGTTAAGAGGTCTCTTCTAGATGTTTGCTAAGGTTTATAAAGTAGTCCTATAGAATGTAAGTTTAAATATGTACAGTGATAATAGTTCTGTTAAGAGATCTGTTTTAGATATTTGCTAAACTTTACAAGGTAGTCCTATAAAGAGGTTGCTTTTGAATGTAAGTTTGTAAAAATTGTAAATACATATACTATATAGTCATGCTAGTTGTAAATATGTATAGTAATGTTCATACCAGAATTATGTTGTTATTAATGAACCAGGGTTTGGTAAAGCTAAGAGAATCTTTAAGTTTGATGCAGTTTATTTGATACAGTTTGCATCAAGAGTTTATTGATTTTTAAAAAAGGGCTTGGCACAGCTAAGGCTGTTATAGACATCTTAAGACCCATTCAAAAAAGAACATTCCATCTTGGTCATCTTCTACTCCTTTACTAGGGGATATGGCAAGCTAGGGATCACTGTATTGTTCAAACTACTTGCAAGCTCCTGAGTCAGAGTTGAGTTAAGCCCTGTACCCTCTCCTGCCAGAGGCTGGTAGTCAGAGATGGGCAATGTTCTTCTTGTTAACTGCCAACCTAAGACACAAGTATGCTTGATGGAAAGTATATCTCTTAAGACGGTATGGTTTGTCTAACTGAAGAAGATGACCTAAGACAAGCACAGTCTTATCTGAGGGACCTAAAGGACTGTTTAAAAAAATTAAGAGGAGGGGGCCTGTGGGAGCCCACAGGGATGGGTTGACCACATGTATGATTACCAGGTGTTTGGAATGGTCTGCATTTGGCTATGCTAGGGGGCTTTAAAGGAAACCCCTTGGCTTTCCTTTAAAAAGCCCTTGAAAAGAGACAGACGGGGCCTGTGGATAAGTATCCAGGCCCTCCTGAGGCTATCCTGTGTTTCTATCTGTCTCTCTTCTGTCTATATTTCTATCTAAATTTGTTATCTCTCACTCCTCAAGAGTACCCAGGAAAAAAGGTGGATGGTAGGTCCCCTACAAGATTCTTTCTTCCATTTTTTGTATATCTGTTGGTGATGCTTGTGTCTGTAGTTCCTGTTTGCTTACCTAGGTTTTCCATTTCCATAATTCTCTAAGTTTGTATTTTCTCTATTGCTTCTACTTCCATTTTTAGGTCTTGAACAGTTATATTTGTTTCTGTCAACTGTTGTTTTTCTTGGCATTATTTAAGAGATTTGTTGATTTCCTCCAGTTTTTTGGTTGTCTTTTCCTCCATTTCTTTAAGTGATTTTTCCATTTCCTCTTTAAGAACCTCTATCATCTTCATAAAGTTATTTTTAAGGTCATTTTCTTGTGCTTCAGCTGTGTTGGAATGTTCAGGACTTTCTGTTGTAGGATAACTGGGTTCTGGTGGGGACTTATTGCCCTTTCTGTTATTGATTGTGTTATTACACTGGCATTTAGGCATCTTGGTCTGGGATGATTATAGTTCTAGATGTTGATTCCTCTCTTTGTCTTTGTTGAACGGGTGTTTTGTTCCTTGGTTTCTGTTTCTGCTCTGGTCTTCCGGCCTAAGTGGCCAAGGGTTCTGGTAACTTATGGGTCTTCAGGTGCAGTAGGATGTCTCCACTGAAGTTTTTGGGGCCTTGAGTCCCTTGATTCAGTCTGACCTCCAGTAAAGCTGAAGTCTTCTTGGGTCTCTAGATACAGCCTGGCCTCCAGTAGAGCTGCTGAGGGTGTTCTTTCAAATGGTATATACTGTACGTGGGGCTATATGGCTTCTGCTCTTCCAGCTGGTGTGGGTTATGTCTGGGCCTATGGAGTCTACTGGAGTTCTGGGGAAGGGTTGCTTGTCCACTGGTGAGGGTGGTTGTGGCTGGTGTGTTCTCCACCTCAGTGTTAGAAGTCCCCTGGGATTGGAGGCAGGACCCAGCAGCCACAGGGCCAGGGACAAATTAGGGCGGTATTGGCCTGGTGAACGGTTAAGGGGAATGGAGTCCAGGGAGGGGTATAGTTCTGGTAGGCAGGTCACTCACCCATTCTGGCTTGTGTGGCCTGGGCCTGCTTGGTGAAGGCAGAGATTGTGCAGTGGGTGAAGGCAGAGAGACCATGGAGTGGGTGAAGGCACTCACTACTGAGTCTGAAGACATAGCTTGATCCTGGAACCTGCATGTTAGAAAGAAAGAGATGACTCTCAAGTTATCCTCTGAGCTCCATGCTGCACTGTGGTGCATACACGCATGCACACACACACACACACACACACACACACACACACACACACACACAAGATTATATCCAGGCAAATTCCAAAAACCTCGAGACAGTTTTTAAAAGCTCCAAGTATAGAATGTAAATATGTGACATATTCGCAATAGTGACAGTGAATAGGAATGAATCCCCATTACTTGGGGATCTCAATTGGGAGTGAAGAGGAGCGACCCTTTTTATGGAGTCTATACATGGATATGCCCTTGCTCGGAATTACCATGCATTCAGGAGGGAAATGCTAGGCCACAGTTCACTCTCCAAAGCTGCATTGGGAAGTGGTTAAGAAGTATCTGAAGGTGTCCTTTTCTCTAAGGCTGACAGAGGCTGCTGTGTCATGCCCCAATGAGTGAGATCACATGGTTCTAGCTTTCCCTTATTCATCCAGTTCATCGTCTCCTGTAAGCTCGCTGGGAAGACTAATCAATTCTGAATTGTTAGTGATCTTCAAACTCCCCTTACAATAGTGCACAGACCATTATTTCTCCATTCTCCTAGGATGCCCAATAATTACACAGAGCTAGATGCTTTTTCCAAAATGGGTATGTCTTAAATTTAGAAGAATGTTTTGAATGAAGGAAGCCAGAAACTTAAGTCACTTCTGTCAACTGCTGGTTTTAGATTGGCATTCATTTTTTTTTTTCTGCCAACCCAGACTATTAACACCACAAGGTCAAGTTTTACCAAGAGTTTTAAATACTTGTCTGTCAAATGAGTCTGTGGTCACTGCAAAGCTCTCCAACAGCAGTGACCACCCATGAGAATAGGTGGCTTCTGATAAGGGGAGACCAAAGCTCAATGGTAAATCATGCAAATTAGCATAAGATGTTTATATCTTGGTGCAGGAGGCATTTGGATAAAATCTGATTATCAGATTCAAATAGCTCATTTTGTGAAGGACTAAAATAAAATACTTGTTCTAACAGCTGGATTTTGAAACTTTAGAGATTTCTTATAACCGAGAATCAGGTTTCAGTTTGACACTAGTGTTTTGCATTTTGGCCTCTAACAGTTTTGATGAGCTGTAATTGAGGTGAACTTGAATCAAGTGCGTTTGGCTAGGGGTCCTGCTTCACAAGCCTTCTTGCCACACGCCTTTACCTCTGACTCTCATTTATACTTCCACTTTGGAACACTCTTTGCTTGTAGGACAAACCATCACCCAAAGTCCTTTCTCACCCAAAAGCATGTTCTTGCTAACCTCTTCTTGTTTTTGTTAACAGTGCCTTTCTTTGTACCTATAGCTTCTCACAGATGGTCCCGTTTTACAGAACCACAGGTAAACACACTGAAAAGCTGGACACTAAGGAGAAGAAGCAAGGAGCCAAGGAGGCAGGTGCTGTAAGACTGCTATGGAAGGGTAACCCTACAGTTAAAAAGCCAAGAAGGTACAGCCTCCAGCTGAAGCCCTGCCTCTGTCAAGGAATTGGCAGACATGCCTGAAAAGCTATGTATTCCAGGCCTTGTGCAGGAGAAGGTACTTCGAAGCCAAATCCAAAGCTGGAAAAGGTTCTTGTTCCTGTCCTAAAGCCAGAATGGTGGCATGGGGGTCTTCAGCTTCCAGGGCTTGCAGATGTGCTGCAGAAGCTGTGTGTCACAGTGGAAGTCACAGTGGGCCAGCTCCACAAGCCCTGTGTGAGGCACTGGCACTGCCAGCTGGTCCTCTTGGTTCATAGAGTACCGTGGGACAAACGTAAATGCATCTGAGTTGCTCTGAGTGACAGGGTCTACCCTTGAGGTAGTTGCATGAACTTACAGCCACAGAACAGAATGCTACACATCAGTGCAGGAGCTTGGGAGAGGGCTCAGGGAGTAGTGCACTGGGCCCGCAAGCTTGCTGACTGAAGTGTGAGGTCCAGAACCCCGAAGAGCTGGATGTGGTGGCATGCATCTGTCACCCCAGCACATCTACTGTGAGGTGGAAGGTAAGGATGAGAGAGTCCCCTGAAGCTCAAGGCCTGGCTAGCCTCGGGTAGAGGAGGCGGTGCAGCAGCGGAACAGAGGCCTTGCTTCAAGGCAGAAGGCAAGAACCGACTCCCTAAAGGTTGTCCTCTGACCTCCACGTGTATATTGTGATGTATGTGTACCCCCATCATAAATAATAGTTGTTTGTTTTTTTTTTAAGTAATGTATATGCCAAATACATTGGTGAGGACATCAGACAGGCAGGCTTTACAGGTTTCACTGGTATCTGATGACATTTTAGCTTTTGGTCTGCTAAGAATATGTTCCAAAGGTTTAACCTGCTAGGTAAAAGAATGTCAGGTCAGACAGAGGGGTGATAAAAGGCCATTAAGAATATTAAAGATAGCCTAAGGTAATTTTGGTTCTTGGTCTGTAACATTTCAACTCTAGTCCTCAAAAAACAAAACAAAACACCCCGCACCAAAAAAACCCAAAAAACATTTTACTCTCTATAATCAGACCATTCCTTTTTTTTTTCTTTCTTTCCCTTCAAGGTAGGTTTTCTCTGTGTAGTTTTGGTGCCTGTCCTGGAGCTCACTCTGTAGCCCAGGCTGGCCTCAAACTCAGAGATCCACCTGGCTCTGCCTCCCAAATGCTGGGATTAAAGGCGTGCGCCACCACAGTCCGGCAAAATCAGACCATTCTAATCAGTCTGTAGACTCAATATAAGTGTGACTTTTTCAGGGAGCTTCAGCTCACATGAGTCAGTAGGAACACAGTTATTTCACTCTTGACACCAAAATGAATTTCTTTACTTTGGAGTTGCAGGAATTGGAATCTGCATCTCCCCATCTGAACCCCTCACATTGTTAGTGCTGGATTAGACCATCCCACATGGTCAGTTTCCTGGAACATGGCATGAAGACAACTGAGAATTCTCCCTGATCTGTGTTCTGGCAAGATGGGCTTGATCACCCTGGGCAGGGCATGGGCTTTCTCTCCAGTTGTACTGAAAGAACTATCAGGCCCATCCTTTTCTCTGAAGAGTCACTTTAGACAATACTGGGAAAACACTTATTTACCAGGGAAAGAAAGCTTAAAAATGTGAGGGTGGGGAGAGTCAGTAATACAGCAATAAGAATGGAATGCTTTCTACGTGCCAAATGCCACACTCAGACACATTCTCAGAACCCATGAGAACTGCAGCATGGCCATTTAACCCTTCTGTGAATGACACCTACTAGTGTGCTGTGTGGCCGTATAATACTCGGTGTCACTGTGATAGATGCCCTAGCAACAGAACTGTAGCAGCAGCATTTGCAACAGAACTGGGAGGCTGCAGCATTTGCAACAGAACTGAACTGTAGCAGCAGCATTTGCAACAGAACTGTGTGACTGCAGCAGCATTTGCAACAGAACTGTGTGGCTGCAGCAGCACCTGCCATCCCAATGTGTAGGGTGGCACCTAATGGCCAGATGCTTCTAGGTAGGGACTCTGGTGAGGATGTCCACTGAGGCTCTGGTCAGCCGAGGGCTTGAATAAGGCTGCAGGACCACATGTCACTGGCAAGTTGACATCAGGAGGACTCAGTCAGTCCCTTGACACATGAACCTCTCCGTAAGATTGCTTTGAATGTCCTTTGGACATGGGTGTGTGTTTTTGCCCAGGCAAATGATCCAAGAAAGATCAAGGCACAGGCCACCACGTCTCTTGACACAGCCTGGGAAGTCATACAACAGAATTTCCCAGTGTGCTGCTATTGCTTATTCACCTCAGCTCTTCCATATGGGAGGTGCTGTGTGAGAGCTGAGCACTAGGGGGCTGCGGCCTCAATGTCCTGTCCATTAGCTACTTAGTAGTTTCTCAGGTATGGATGCTGCTACAGTGAACATCTCTACAAGTCTTTCCCAAACAGACAGGATTTGCTATGGAGGAGTGATGTTGGGGCCTTGGGTGGGGTTAGGGTGGCTTCCCAGGGCACAGACAGGACAAGAGGTAACATGAGGGTCAAAAAGGGGTCTGGTCCCACCCTTTGGCTTCCATACTTCAGAACCAATTATTTTGTTTAAGAAAGAAAATTTAAGGGCAAGGTGGTGGTGGCTCACGCCTTTAGTTCCAACACTCGGGAGGCAGAAGTAGGCGGATCTCTGAGTTCGAGGCCAGGCTGGTCTACAAAATGAGTTCCAGGACAGCCAGGGCTACACAGAGAAACTCTGTCTCAAAACGAAAACAAACACACACAAAACCAACCAAACAAAAAAACACACAAAGAGAAAAGAAAAGAGAAAGGAAAAAATTTAAACATTACCAAAGAAACTGACTGGAAACAGAGCATCATGGACAAGCATATATAAAGAGTGACAATCTGGTATCCTCAGATCTACTTAACTCAGAGGTTGAGTAGAATTCCTTATGAGCCAACATTTCTACTGTCCTATGTGGCTGCTCCAGAGAGACAGCCTGGGATGCTGGCATAGGTTCTGTGCACACAGTTGACACAGCTCTAGTCAAAACCAGCAATGGAATGAGGTAGTAGAGGAGCCCCTCAAGACTATACAGAGCAGGAAACATACTTAGAATTTAATATACTCATATTAAGGCCCATGCAAGCTACAACATGGATGAATCTTGAAACTATGATGCCCAAAGTGAAAGAAGGTAGACACAAAAATACTGTATGACTCTCTCTGTCTTGTCTCTATCTTTGTCTCTGTCTCTGTCTGTCTCTGTCTCTGTCTGTCTGTCTGTCTGTCTCTCTCTCTCTCTCTCTCTCTCTCTCTCTCTCTCTCTCTTCTCTCTCTCTCTCTCTCTCTGTGTGTGTGTGTGTGTGTGTGTGTGTGTGTGTGTGTGAACCTCACACATCTTGACCAGTCCCTAACTGGCCTGCCTGGCAATCAGTTTCCCTCTAGTTTCATACACTCAGGTGGCAAAGCTGGGAAAGAGTCAGCAGCCTGTACCAGGCATTTGCTGTGGAGAGGGGCACATGGGCTAGATTGCCCAGTGGAGATGATCTAGAAAGAGGACTCTGAGCCAAGGAGATGCTGGAGTGCTGGACAAAATGGCAACAGATCGGTAACTGTGTGTGTCCCATTTAAAGCTGTAGTCAAGGACAAGGGACATGGGCACCAGCTCCTTAGTGACTTTGAAGGAGGTGATGCCCACAGCAGAAAATCACCTATCTGGATTTGGAAGTTGAGCACCAGGGTTAAGAGTCCTGGTGGTCTTATCCTATGCCTACAGGATGAGAGCTTCTTCAATAAGGAGATCTCAGCTTGAGTTTGACAAGCACTAATTGGAAGACTGGCATGGCAAATGCATACTCTGGGTCCCCACTGTTGTAATTTTGGTTTCAAATGTCTATTGACATTGACTGGGAGTGTAAAAGTCGGCCAGTGCAGCTGGGTGTCTTGCCTTGAGATGGTAGGGAGAGCTGGAGCAAGCTGCCAGCAACCACTAGGTGGCAGTGCAGCCTCGGCGCCAGCCTTCCGGACCCATGGGGCAGCTGAAGCAATGCTGCTGGAAGCTAAGAAGTAAAAGTCCTTCTGAGAACCACGAGCTTGGTTCACGGAAAGCCCTGCCCTGATTCTGTATTCCAGCTCTCTGAGAGGCAAGCTTCTCTCTTGTCTGTCTTTCTATCTGCCAAGTGTAAAAACCAGCAACTGCTGGCAAACACTGTTCCCGTGTGTGTTGTGTTGGTCCAGCTGCTGCTTCACTGCAGAGAAACGTGCTAGCTGTGGTGAGGTTCACAGAGACCGTCCTGCGGGACCGAAGGAAACCTGTCTACATAGATGGACATGCACAACGCATGTGTGGTGTACTCCGATTTGGCCAACTAACCCAGCCAAGGGATGTGGACAAGTCACAGAACAATAGATTAGTTAGGCTTCAGAATAAGCACGGATTCATTCAGTTAAAGTCAAGCCTGGCCAGGGGTAGACCTCACAGCCCAGGACTCTCTCTTGCAGGTGTATGAAGGCAGGGCATGGCTACCCACTGCTGGGTGTTCAATTCCAGGGCCTTCCATTTACTAGGAACTTTTTGTAGCCAAAGAGAATTGATTCCTTGAAAAGACTGGTTCCGGGAAGATGATCTTGGCAACTTTTGTGTGGGCAGGTGTGTGTGTGTGTGTGTGTGTGTGTGTGTGTGTGTGTGTGTGTGTGTAGAGAGAGAGAGAGAGAGAGAGAAAGAGAGAGAGACTCAGGGTCTTAAATGTCCCCAGCAAGCATTCTACTACCGGGCAGTACCCCTAGCTCCTTGTCAACCCTTTCTGACAGTACTTGGCCCTGTGCAATCCCCGATAGCTGGGTAGCCAGTGCAGGGTAGGATAACCCCAGGGCCAACCTCTAGAGCTTTGGTGGAATTGGATTTTGAAGGAATGGGGTCCAGAGAGGGAGGGGGAGAAGGAAACAGGACACAGGGGATGTTGGAATAATCTGGTGATGCCAAGCTCACAGGCACACAGGGTCAACCTTCTATCTCACCAGAAGACTTTGCAAATTTAATGCAACATTTTAGATGGCAGGAGATTAAAGGTCCACTCCAATGAGCACATCCAGACTGTCAGAGGCAAACCCATCCTGCCTCTGTCGCTGGACCCAAGGCAAGTTTCATTGCTTCTTTATTCAAGATGTCTGTTACCATTTATTTTTGTGTATGTGTGTGTAGCTGCGTATGTGCTAGTCCTTGTCTGTGGAGGTCAGAAGAGAGCACGTGATCCGCTGACACTGGAGTGTCAGCTGCTGATGAGGGTGCTGCAAGCGGAACTCCAGTCCTCTGGAAGAGCAGAGAGTGCTCTGAACTGCTGCAAGTTTCGTGACTTTATGGATAAGTCCACGATCCTCAGTTAGAGAAGGAAGACTGCCCTCTACCCCACAGCATCTGTGTGTTGCATGTAAGATTCCTGCTACATCTGTGCGTAAAAAGCATTCACTTATGCCTTGCTCTCTGGTTTGTAGAATGTCTAGAACATACCATGTGCTCAGTTTCAGTACAACACACAAGCGACGGAGACCATAGCTGCTTGGTTTTGTGGCTGTCCCAAGCAGGTCCTGTTCATGCCTGTGGGGATGCGTCAGGTAGGCTTATGACCCATTGAAAAGGAATGCAAGCTATCCTTCCTCCCACGCAGAAAACTAGACTTGGCTGTGTCTATGGTCTTGACCATCCCACCCACCTGTGGCCTGAAAAAGAGTGGAGGCACCTTTGTGTTTCTAAGGCTGCTGTCCTGTCATGACGCTAAACAGCAGAGTAAATGGGCTGTGATCTGGGGACTAGGAAAGGGGCAGCAGCCTTGAGCCTGTCTGTCTCTCAGGGGTGGGGAAGAGTAAGCCAGGAGCTCTGGAGAGCAAGCATGGCTGCTGAGAGGCAGATGGCTGGAGGACAAAGGTATGGAGGGATGTGAGGTACAGGGTTGTGGGGAGCTGCAGAGAGGGCCTTCTCTAGGCCCCATGGAGGCTGTGGGGTTGTGCTGGAGCCCCCTTCTTGGCAAGGCCCTGGCAGGTGGAGAGTCGAGGCCCTGGGACTGGGGTGGTGGTGTGCTGCAGCCCTCCCCATACAGGAGGAGCTGCTCCATTCTAAGAACTCCTGGTCTGAACACCCAGAGGACCTCTTCAGGGCCCATCTACCCTCAACCCCATCCAGGGAACCTCTTCAGAGTTCATCTATCCTCAACCGCACCTAGGGAATTTCTTCAGGGTCTGTCCATCCTCACCCCTACCCAGGGGACCTCTTTAGGGCCCATCTACCCTCAACCCCATCCAGGGAACCTCTTCAGAGTTCATCTATCCTCAACCCCACCCAGGGAACTTCTTCAGGGTCTGTCCATCCTCACCCCTACCCAGGGGACCTCTTCAGGGCCCATCCATCCTCATCCACACACAGGGATTTTTTTGTGATAAGAAGGAGGAATCCTCAAATACTTTTTTTTTTTTTCATCTTCAAATGATTTTTAGTGTCTTCTCTTAGTGGCCAGCAGCCTGAAGCAGTTGGAGAGAAATCAGAGGGAACTGCTCTACATTGTCCTTGTCGGGGTTGGGGCGGGGGGAGACCTTCAGTGGAAGGCAAAGACAACACAAAGTGTTTTCGAGGGCTTGAGGTCCAGCAGGCTAGGCCCAGGGAAAACTGCTTAAATGTTTTTCTTCTGGTGGTTTTGGTTTTCTTGACATCAAACTCTTAAGTATAAGAAATGCCAAAAAGCTCCCACATCTGGTGGCCAGAGATTAAGAAAGCTGGACCCAAGCCGGATGGATATGCTGTTCTTAAATTCCAATACACGTGAGCAGACACACACACACACACACACACACACACACACACACACACACACACACACACACAATGTTGTCTGTGTTTGCAGTGATACCTGAAATGCTGGGAAATGCTTGTAAAGCCAGGAGTGACGGTGCACACCTGAGATCTCACCACTTGAGAGGCAGGAGGATGGAGAATTAAAGACCAGCCTGGGCTACATAGGATTACACCTTGTACTTTGCTCCCCATGCCTTCTCCCTACCCCCTGAAGAGATAGCTCAACTATTTTGAGTAGGATACAAGGCCCAAGAACAAACGTGAATCCCTAAATAAAGAAAGGGGGGAGGCACTCCCTGGGTCTCAGTAGTGATGGAGAAAGGGGGTGCCACCCACTGGGCCGGGCAGTGATGGTTCCTAAGGTGAGACATATTATTGTTGTTTTTCATTAGCTGCCCCTTAAGCAACGGCTGTCCTAATTGGCAACTGCAACTCGGGGCAGCTACCAGGAGTGGTTTGACTGCGCTGGCTGTAGCCAGGTGGGAATTCTGTTCCCTCAGGCACCGGCTCTATGATGGCCTAAAGGGAACTTTATCTAGATCTCTATCCTTCTATAGAAACCAGGATTCAAAGGTTGAGGTGAAATTCTACTCTTGTAGAGGCTGAATAGCAAGTAGCCAAGCTTCTCTCCTAGCTCGTGTCTCCCCCAAAACAGGGGGTCCTTCTGCTCAGTTCCCACTTAAGAACCTTAGCTACACATGGATCCTCCCCACCACTTCCTGTCAGCTAGTTGCTGACTCAGCAGCCTCCTGACCTGAGGTTAATTTTATTTAATCAAACAAATGTAACAAGCCTTTGTATCATTTTTTTTTTTAAAAAAAAATCCACAGCATAAATGAATGTAACCCATCTTAAATTAATATTCCACAACAGCATATAGCTAGGGCAAGCCTCTACAAAGGTCCCCACTGGTATCTCCAGGCAGAAATGATGGGCAGTGACCTCCGAAGGATTCTAGGACCGCAGACAGCAGGGAGTTGCTGGCTCTAGAGATCTTCCTGTACCTGTGTGCCTGTACCTTTCTTTCATGAACTCCAGCCTGTGGGTGGATTCACATGGTCTTCTAAACACAGGAAACCTCTGTGTGGCAGGATTTGCTTGCTGGTTTCTCGCGGGGGTGGGGGCTAACATTAAAGGTAAATTAGTTGTTCTCCTTGGAGCATTGAGTCCTGCTTACCCCACAGGGAAATTCTCTCTGCAGCCCAAACCTAGTCTGCCAGTGTGAATGTTGGCGGAGCAGAGCTAAGGGCTGAGCCACATCTGGCCAGTCCTGGCCGGTCCCGGGTGTGGACCCTTGAGCAGGGGCACTGTCTGGATTATTGAAAGAATGGGATGTGACTGCAGTTCTGGTCACCAGTGCGGGGATACCACCCAATCCACAAAGATACATTAATCCTTAGTGCTGTCTTTTCCAAAAGACTCTTTCTGAGGGAAGTAAGCCAACTGAGAAATGATCAGAAAGTGTTTAATAAAGAAAAGAAGTCCATTTATAACATCATTAAGAAACAGAATATCAATAAATTTAATACAAGAAATATATTTACTCTCTAATTTGAAAGTTGTTGACAAAACTGGGTGGTGGTGGTGCACGCCTTTAATCCCAGCACTCGGGAGGCAGAGCCAGGTGGATCTCTGTGAGTTCAAGGCCAGCCTGGGCTACAGAGTGAGTTCCAGGAAAGGCGCAACGCTACACAGATAAAACCTGTCTCGAAAACCCCCCAAAAAAAAGTTGTTGACAAACACTGCAAAAGTTAAATGAATGGACAGGGACACCCTGTCCATGCATCAGAAGACTAGGTACTGTTAATGTGGAAACACTTCCCAGAGCTGTCCGTAGACCTCATACAGTTCTCGGGGGACGCCTTGCTGGCTTCTTGACAAAACTGTGCAAGTTGTTCTTCACGCTAACAAAACGTAAGGAGCCCAAACTTTCTACTTCGCCTCTTTGTTGCTGCAGTGAAACACTGACCCCAAACCTCTTGAGGAAGGAGAGAGTAGAGTTTACTTGGCTTACAGGTTCCAACACATCATTAAGGGAAGCCAAGGTAGAAACTTGAGTCGGGAGCTAAAAGCAGAGACGATGGAGGAATGCTGTACCATGTTGGCTTGCTGCCAGGCTCACATCCAACTCCCTTTCTTATCCCTCCCAGGCCCACCTGCCAGGGTTGTACCACCCACAGTAGTACATCTTGCATCAGTTAGCAGTCAAGAAAATGCCACACAGGCCAATCCAAAGGAGGTAATTCCTCACCGGAAGTTCCCTGTGCTCAGATGTTTCACAGTGATAACTGGAGTCAGCTGTGTAACCAGAGTAGTGAGAGAGACCTGCAAATCCGCAAATCAAGACGGTGTGGTGCTGGCCTATGGACACATTAACAGAACTGGCAATCCAGACATTGGTTCTCACATTTATAACCAGCCAATTTTCACCAGGGATGATTCATGACTCCCTAACATCAAACTTCACATAAGCAGAGGGGAAGCTTTATCAGGTGTTAATGGATGTGAGGCAGAGAAAATAATTGACTGCCAAAGTAGAAACGCACTACTTAGAGGTTAGTTGGAAATGCAGGCTGGCAAATTCTGTGGGCATGTATGTGCTCCTGAGTGCAGGTGTCCCTGGAGACCAGAAGAGGATGTTGGATCTACTAGAACTCAAGTTATAGGTGCTTGTGAACTCCAGTCCTGTGCAAGAACAGGAAGTGTTCTTAATGGCCGAACCATCTTTCTAGCTACTCAGTTATTTTAATCACATTGTTTGGGATGTACTGGAGACATGTTCATAACAAATGTGCTTATGAGAGTTCAGGTCAGCCTTCTTCTCAATAGCCAAACAGTGGAAAGACCCTAAAAATCTGTCAGCTGAGATGTAGTACAGCCACCCAGTGGGATGCTCCTGGCTATAGAAACGAACAAGGTGCTGGTCCATGCTACCACACGATAGACATTAAGCTTCATGAAAGAAGCATTTGAAGAATACACAGGAAATGAAAAATAACCTAATATTGGACTGAGGATGTGGCTAATAATAGAGCATTTGCTTCACATGTGCAAGAGCCCATGGCATTGATTTTCCTCACTGTGGGGAAAAGGGAGAAAGAAAATGTTCTAAAATGGCCACACAACTTTGAATATACTGCAAATTGTTGACTTAACATGCTTTAAAGGGTAAATACCAGAGAGCTTGTCTTTAACGCTGCTACAAATATTAGTAATAATTAATTTTTAAAGAGTTCTTGCATAGGCTAGGGGATGGCTGCCAGGACAGTGCTTGCAGCACAGGGGTGGGGAACTAAATCAGACCAGTCAGAACCCACACGCAAACGTCACTGCAGGGGTGTGTGTCTGTAATTCCAGCACTAGAGATGCGGAGACAAGAGGGTTCCTGGCTCTTGCTGGCCAGTCAGTCTGAGTCACAAGTTTGCGGTTCAGTGAAAGACCCTTTCTCCAAAAGATAGTGAAGAATGTCAGAGGAAGGGCATCGACGTCCACTTCTGGCCTGCATAAGCAGGCACACCTGTGTGCACATACGTGAATATATCCGTACATAAATACAGATGACTTAGTTTAAACTCACTCACAATGTGATTCCTTTTACAATAAAAACTTAATAGATAAATTAAAAATATGGCTGAGCTCCCATGTATTTGAAGCATGGATTGCTCCAAAAAATGTGAACCAATTTTACTGAGTCTTCTTCTAGACCACCTGTGGGGGGAAAAAGTTAATTCTTTAATTCAGCCACTGCCCTATGTATGAAAATGAATCAAAGGTGACTTCCCAAAGCCCTTCTTCCAAGAAGAATACCACAGGTAAAAGGAGACAGCTATCAAGTATATATAAAAGTAGATCTACAGTGTGCATGTAAAAGTAGACCTCCTACAGTGTGCATGTAAAAGTAGACCTGCAGTATGCATGTAAAAGTAGACCTCCTACAGTGTGCATGTAAAAGTAGACCTCCTACAGTGTGCATGTAAAAGTAGACCTACAGTGTAGCATGTAAAAGTAGACCTCCTACAGTGTGCATGTAAAAGTAGACCTACAGTGTGCATGTAAAAGTAGACCTGCAGTGTGCATGTAAAACTAGACATATAATGAGTTTCTCAATGCAGCTCCTCCAGCAGGAGCTCTGTTTCTGGTAAAAGAATCTTCCTCCTGCCATGGCCTGGGCAGGACACAGGACCTCTCTGAGTTCAGGGACTGAACTGAATGGCAACTGAGACCTCAGCCTGGGAACAGGGAGAGCCAGGCAAATGACTCGGCTTGATGGTCTTCTGAACATTCCACTTTACGCCTCTCCTGAGACATTAGCTGCCACTTACCAAGAGTAAACACTAAAGCCAACACATTTGAACAGAGTGGAGGGAGGAGATGAAGCCCAGGGCTGTCTGCCTTGGCATCCACAACACAGGCACAGGTTGGAAGTGTGGGACGGATGGGTGGGTGGGAGGGAAGTGACCTCCACAGGCCCTGCTCACTGCCTGCACACACATGGAGCATGCAGGACTCCTCCAAGTAGCTTTGGTTCCAAACAACAGGGGTAATGAGGAAACCTCCATTCATCATCCTCAGGACCTCAGTGGGTTTTGCTTATTTGTGCTTTTTATGAAAGGGCAATATTGCTTATTTCTCCTTAAAATTAGCCTTCTGATCTGTTTAGGCCTGACTTCTGGTGGCTGCTTTTCCCAAGAACTCTCTGAATCCCTGAAGACTATGACATGCTGTACACTGGGTAACTGAAGCTCCATCCACTGAGTGACTTTTTCATCAGGGTCTCTCCTTGGCACTGAGTTCAGAAAGGTACTTGAGAGCACAGAGCATCCAGAACATTGGGCTGGTCTGAATGCAGACTCAGGGAGCCATGACAATATATATCTAGGAGAATCCAGGAGGTCTGGATTCTCAGACCACTACCCCCATTTCCCAGAAACCAGACTCAGCTTCCCTGCCTGTTAAACATGGATGATCTCACCTGCCTAGCTTCCCTCCCTGATGTGGGCAGTCATGGGTGTGACAGTGTTCTGTGAGTGACACAGAGCAGCCTAGCTTTGAACTAACTTCCCACCATTTACTGACTTTGGAAGAGTTGCTTAACTTAATCAAATCTTGGGTCTGTTATCTTCCTTAATCTTTCCATGACAATGTATCAGGATTAAATGGGATGCAATGTCTGTGAACTGCACATAACTGCTAAGTGGTACACATTATGGCTGCTCTTCCTGGCAGTTAACTAAACTCAGAGCAGGTGGACTAACCCCTTACCAGTCAGCTCACCACCGTATTTTCACTTAGGACGGTGAACAGATATTTTAGGAGTAGAGAATGGGGGAGGAAAACTGCAATGTGCCCAGCAGAAGGGAAACATTCATCAGTGCAAGAGAAAGCTAGGGAAAAATGGCCTTCCTCTAGGGAAGGGCTGTGGAACATGGACAACAGTCAAGAAGTCCGAAAGAGCCAGACAGTGGATGCTGGACCAAGACCTTTGGTCTTCAAAGTGTGCCTCTGTAACTGTTTTCAGTGCTGGCCAGAGTGCCTGGAGCCTTCCCTGTTGACCCTCAGCAGTGGGAGAACTTCAGAGCAGGGGGCAGGGCTCTGATCGCCTCACTTTGTCCAGGGTTCTCCTGGTCAGCTCCAGGGGTCATTGGCTCGCTGGCCGTGGCACCAGCTCTCCTCACTCTCCTATTTGTTTATCTGCGGCCCCTCCTCCTGAGGAGGCCTGACACTACAGGATCACACAGTCTGCAGACACGGGCCGACACCCTGACTCTGTATTATTTTTAGACAGGCTTGTAAAAAAGTAATGGATGATTATGATGGAAATAATTTGGAAAATTCTTCAGATCACAAGCATTAATTTTAACCCCATTTGGTTACAGCTAGTGTTGTAACTCTTACTTTTCTTCCCACCATAGATCACCAGCTCTCAAGCCATTCAAGCGTGTTGCAGCCTTTTTGCAAGGCTCACACTACAGTCTTTCACAGAGATCAGATGTGGGGTAGCATGGGTGAGCACTCCAGACACCTCCACAGTGAATATGTATATAACAACTGCGTTTGTAAGGCACCTGCCTTTTGTCATTGGACACAAAGGTGCTTTCTACTAGGATAAGTATGTCCCAGTGTGCACCTTGTGAACAAATGTGTACGTGTCTCTAATTTCTCCAAGATACCATTCTAGAGGTAGAATGGCTGAGTTGTGGGCATTGCATTTGTAGTCATAATCAGTACAAGTTCCTAATATCTTCATCTACATGTATGTCATAAGTGTGTGTGTTTGCACATGCATGTAGAGGGCATGCATATAGTAGATGTTGGTGTCTTCCTCTATTACTCTCCATGTTACTTGAGATAGGGTCTTTCACTGAAATGGAAGCTTACTGTTTCTGCTAGGCTGGCTGACCAGGGAGGTCCCAGGAGCCACCTTTCTTGGTCCCTGCAAAGCTGGTGTTACATGCACATGAAGCCATGCCTGGCTTTTCTATATGGGTGCTAGAGATTTGAATGCAGGCTCCCGTGCTTGCAGAACAACCATGCCTACTCACTGAGCCATCTCCCCAGCCCTTCAATTGTTTTTAAGGAATTATTATTATTTTTTCTTTTTGGATGAGATTGTAGTTGGAGCTAGAGTCTCCCATGAAGTGAGACTCTGATCGTCTCTGACTACCCATTTTATGACAGCACCTGGGAGGTATGCCCCAGGGGCTTCAAGCAAGATGCTCTGCCATGCATCTCAGTATGAAGCTTTGGGTAAGGGGCCGAATGTCTCTGTGTCTGGATTTCTTGACCTGTGAAATGATTATTGACATTCCCAGTGTAAGGGCTCATATAGGCCATAGGCTTTAGTACAACTGGTGATGGAGAGCAGCGAGAACTGAGAAGAGCAGCCCCACCCCTGTGGCTTCCCCTTTGCCAGTGTCAGCCCTGCAGAGACAAAGGGTGTGTAGCAAGCTGGCAACCCCTTCAGGTAATCTGGACTAGACTAGAGGTCTTTATTTTGACCCACTCCTGCTAACCAAAGTGGGAGACTCCAACATATCACAGATTTACCCTTTCCCATCAGAAAGCAAGCTGACCAAATGGAAGAGGGCCAGACCTGCCTATGGGACTACTGCTCCTAGCCAAGTGGACCTAATTCAGAAGCAGCCAGCTATATTCAGACAGGAATTGACCCTTTTGAAGTGGGCCTAACATGGAGGAAGCAGGCCTGTTCCAAGACAAGAGACTTGTTTGGTGTGGTTGGGTGGAGAAGGACCCATCCTTCTCAGGGGTCTGTATTATGTCACATGCAAGGAAGTCAACCCACTTTTTTAAAAGATGTCTGTTTCTTACACAAATATTATCCAGGCTAGTATGAAATAAGTTTACTGTTATTTTCAATGAGTTAGTATCTTCTTAAAATATAAATCTCGATTTTAACTTGGCTTAGTGAACAGATGATTTAACACACAAAATATCTTTGGGGTCCTTCAATTTTTAGGATATAGATGGATGCTGAGGCCAGATGTTTAAGAATCACATGGATGTGACATTCCTTAGCCTACTTAGGCTGTTAGTAGTTTCAGTAAAGCTTTATCCAATCGCCAGTCAGATCTCTCATATCACTCATTAAGTTTATTTCTGGGCATTGGAAAATATTCTGATGCCATTATAAATTCTATATTTAAACTTGTGTTTTAAACATTGTTCAGTAGATGAATACAAATAGCATTTTTGTCCTGTTTTGTATATGGCAAGCTTACTAAATGCCTGTATTTTCATTCATTTCATCCTTTAGGTTTTTAAAAATAGAAAAACTAGAAAGGGAAGAAAACCCATTTTCCTCCTCCTCATCTTCTCTGCTTTAGATCTCCAAATTTGCAAAATGACATGTGTTATGCATCACTAAGCTTCCTGTAATAGTTGCAGCAGCAACAGCTTCTTAAATCAGGAATAACTACAGGTTTCTCTGTAAGGTCCATTTCCCTGTGCTGGTTTGGGGAGATAGTTTGAGGCTGTACACATTTCAGATTTCTTTTCTTGCTTTTACTCACCAAACCGGGCACCTGTTAATGATAGTAACCCAAGTCTGCTGTGTGAATCATGCTTCCATTACTGCTGTCTTTGTTAACTGAAGTGAACCCCTGGAGACCAAGTTTTAAAAAGGTCATCATGATGTCTTTGTTCTCTCCGAAAAACTAATATTATCTTGGTCACTGCACTAGTGCTGTAAAGAGACTGACCATGACCATGGCAATTCTTACAAAAGAAAGCACTTAATTGGGGACTGCCTTACAGTTTCAGAGGGTTAGTCCAGTATCATCATGGCAGGAAGCATGGCAATGTGCATGGTGCTGGAGCAGTTGCTGAGAGATTTACATCCTGATCCATAGGCAGGCAGGCAGGCAGGCAGGAAGGTGGGCTGAGAGACACTGGGCCTGGAGTGGCTTTTGAAACCTCTAAGCCCACCCTCAGCAACACACCTCTTCCAGCAAAGACATACCTACTCCAGCAAGGCCACACCTCTTAATCCGTCCAGTTTTTCAACTAGAGAACAGGCATGCAAACGTATGAGCCCTTGGGGACCATTCTTATTCAATCCATTACAAATAGCAACCCTTGTTGTGTGATGTTATTCCTGAGGAGCTGTGAACAAATGTCTTCTCACCCTAGATACAAAACTGATGACAGATCAAAGTATAGATAGCACAAAAGTCCAACATGGTGAACTGATGAATTTTATTGGGGCTACTTACAATAATATGGGTGAAGTTACTTACAGGAACAGAAATTATTCAAAGACAGCCACATTACCACCAAAGGTCCACCAAAGCATGGGCAACAGCTCACAAAACCTAGAATCCTGGAGCATACTGCACAGCCTGTAGGCAGCTCAACAGGTTGGAGAGTGTCCTTTCCAGATAGCTCAGCTTGTCTGAGCCTCCTCCAGGCAGCTCAGCTGGTGTCTACTTCTTTCAAGGGGTTGGACTTATCTGAGAGTCTTCTTTGTAGCTTGGCTTATCTGAGAATGACTCTCAGTCATCCTTACTGCTTATATCCTCCTGAGGTGGGAGGGGCCTAATGAATCTGGTCAGTTTTAGGGACTTCCTGGAGCTATTTTGAAATGTTTGTTTCCTGTCTTAACCAGTTTCCCAACAGAAAGGACTGTTTCACCTCCCTTTAGAATATCTTGTTTTACTTCTTTTTAAACATCCTATCCTAAAACATCCTATTGTTTCACTTCCTTTTTACATCTTATATCTTAAGAAGTTTCTCTCTAAGATGGAAGATATTCCTCAGAGGAAATTTCCACACAGTAGCCTTCAACAACACATGATGTTCAAATTCTATGAATTGTTCTGGTAAGATTTTAGAAATTTTTAATTTATATTTATTTATTATTATGTGTGTATGTGCTTGTGCCCAGGCCATGTAGTGAGTGTGGAGGCCAGAGGAGCCAGCTTGGGGAGTCAGTTCTCTGCATCCACCACACAGATCATAGGGGTCAAATTTAGACTGTGATGCTTGGTGGCAAGGGCCTTTTCCCATTGAGCTAGTTCATTGGCCCCAAAATTTGTTTTTTATTTACTTTGTTTGGGTTTTGTATTTGCTGTGTTGTTTTATTTTTTATTTGAAGTACAGAGGACCAGACTTGAGGTCTTATTTGGGCTAAGCAAGTGTATTACCACTGAGCTACACCATCAGTGCTGATAAAATTATCATATTGTAGATTCATTTAAAACAGGTGATGTGCAGGTAGGGTTGCATTTATTGATCTATCTCTTGGTTCCTTAATCAGTCGGTTTCCTTCCCCACTCCCCTTATATTTTATTCATTGAAAAATCATTCTCTGTCTTATAGAACTTCCCAATTCTGGATTTTCTTGTTGGCATCATATGCTATGTTTAACTTGTTTCTGATTATATAGTATTTCTTATGATCTGACAATTGGCTCTAGGGGTTTGATTGGGTTCCAGTTAAGTGCTTAATAAACATGATTCATAGTGTTAAGTACTTATGATTGCCTCACATGAGGTACACATAATTTTGTAATTGTTATACTTTATGTTAAATTTGAGCAGAGCATGCATGTATAATCAGCTTGCTCTTCTGCTATAAGATTCTGATATTGAGTGTGGTGGTTTGAATGAGAATGGCCCACAGGCTACATGTTTGAATACTTGGTCCTCAGTTGGTAGAACTGTTTGGTAAGGATTAGGAGGTGTGGCCTTGTTGGAGAAGTTATGTCACTGAGAATGGGCTTTGAGGTTTCAAAAGTCCATGCTGTTCTCAAGACATGAGCTCTCAGTTACTACTCTAGTGTCATGCCTGCCTGATGCCATGCTCCCTCTATGATAGTCATGAACTCTGACCTTCTAGAACTGTAAGCCCCAAATAAACTCTTTCTACTATAAGTTGCTTTGGTCATGGTGTCATATTTCAGCAATAGAAAAGTAATTAAGACTTTGGCTTTTGTTAAATGATTTCTATAGTCAATGATACCCACTAATTTTGCAGCATAATAGTTTCTCTCTCTCTCTCTCTCTCTCTCTCTCTCTCTCTCTCTCTCTCTCTCTTTTCTTTCTACTTTTAGGGTAGGAGTATATATAACCCTATATTAGTCATTAAAAGAAATTAACAAGCTTAAATAAATGTGGGGGTATTTTCTTCGATAAGGTTGGAAGCAGACAGTCCATGACTGGTTATGGGGCTTAATGATGTTACTGAAATGGTGCCATGTTTTCGTGGTTTCTGCTTCACAGACACAAAACTGTTGCATAGTTCCTGGCATTCCGTATTTGGCTAAGATACAAAGAGATGTCTAGTTGCTTCTGTTCTTTATATAAGGATTGTTAAGACATTCGCTGAAATCATTTAGAGTCTTAAGAAAGACTATGAAAGTGAGTTTTTAGATTTTGCAGTCTTCATAAAGAAATGAAAGAGAAGGGACTTGGGGGTAGATGTTGAATCAGTGAGGCATGTCACACACTGGGATCACTGGATAAAGTTTTAAGCTTATTAACCTATAAGGCACAGGTTTTCTTCTGTGGAAATTGGGAAAACATCAAAAGTTTTGATCTGGGGTCAACATACCCCACACAGGTGTCATTCCTGATGAACTGGTAGTACCGTGACATTGTTGGGAGGTGGAGCCTTGTGGGAGGAAGCTGACCATTGGGAAAAGTGCAGAAAAACATGTTACACTGTGTACCCAGTTCCTGGCCCCTTCTTGTCTCCACTTTACGGCCACCATGAGGTAAGTAGTCATCTTCCACAAAATTTTCTGGTGTGTATTTCAGCCCCAAGTCAGGCACACAGATGAGGAGTCAACCTACTATGAACTGGAGACCTTAACAAATAAACAACATTTTTGCCTCTTAAAGTGCTTCTTTCAGGCTCTTCTCAGTACAAAGAGCCGGATAATAGCACTATCCAGAAGGGACCAAGCAGGCACTGGGCCAATGGGCCAAAGAGAGGACAGAGAAGACAAATGGGCATGGGGAGTTTTGCCTTATGAACATTACAAGACAACTATTTCCATTTGATTTATGAAAAAGAAAAATGACAACCTCTGAAGGCCATACTTCGTGTGGTTTTTACTTTAAATCCATTAAATGATTAAAGTGGTGTGGGCAAGGGTGCAGCCACATGAGGTAATTCACGTCGCAGAGCTGCGCACTTGAAGTACTTACGAGGGTAGATGGGATGTATTTTATATTGGAGACAGAGGCTCAGAAGGGGGTTTACAGAGACAAAGGGCCATGGTTTCCGACACAAATGAGGGGACAACCTAGCAGAGGCCCAGGGCTGGTGAAGAGGCCACAGGAGCAGCACTCACCCGCAGTCAGGAGACAGGGATTTAAAAGCCTGCTTCTGAACTGCGGCTGTGGACTTGAACTAGTCACTGTGACTGTTTCCATAAAAGGAGACCAAAGCACCAGTTCTCCTGACCTCACCGGGAGCACAGAGGGGATCCAACTACACAGTGGACCTGGGTCAACCCGGAGGCCCGGGGTTTCCCCATGTGTCTGCGCTGCTACCGTAAGCTCTGAGAAGATCCCTGCCACCCATGTGAGGGCACATTGTCTCACCTCTGACCCACTGATGCTGTCAGATTCCATCTCAGGGCCTGGGGCCGTGAATACATGACCGGGCGGTGGCGGCCGCAGAAGGAAGTAGTATACGCCCAACTTTTCTCTCTCATTCAGGTTAGCTCCAGGACAGCCTGGGCAGTCCTGTGAGACCCTGTCTCAAAAACCTCAAAATAAATAAATAGACTGGTGTAGTTCCTGACGTATAATGAACAAGTAAAATACAACTACAACCTGTCATTCCCTGCAGCCAACAGAGGTCTGTTAACTTCATCAGATTTCAAGAGAAAGGAAAAAAAATTATTAACATGTAGTGTGAGGGAGTCACACTCCCTATGGCCCTAGGGAGAGTTCCCTGAGGTCTGCCCATTATATAGCTGCTAAGAAAGTAACACCCCACTTCGTGGGCATGGAAAACAGACAAGAGCCTGCAGTTGAATGGCAGTTCTTGGAGCATCTTCAGCTTCGTGAGCTTGATCTTGTCAGACCATTGCACTGCTTAAGAGGTCCTGCCGTCTCTTCCCTTCTTTCCACCGTCTTCAATCATCTTAGGGTAGGCCTTCACTGTTTCTGTAATTGAGGTAGAATCCATACCCACATA
The DNA here is from genome assembly GCF_004664715.2 of Peromyscus leucopus. Lineage (NCBI taxonomy): Eukaryota > Metazoa > Chordata > Mammalia > Rodentia > Cricetidae > Peromyscus > Peromyscus leucopus. The sequence goes on along the minus strand of NC_051069.1, from coordinate 46,542,869 downwards.
GTCGACCCGCTGCACAGCTGAGTAGTTTTGGGGATACTCCCAGTCAGCACTTGGCTACTGTAACAGATATTTAAGGTAATCCACATGTAACACAATGGGCCTTACTTCAGCTCTTGTTTTGGTGGTTTCATTCCATGACTATGTGACTTCTGTTGCTTTTATGTCTGCAGTGGGGCAGCTATCAAGGCAGGAATTTGAGGTAGATCAGAGCTACTGCCCTAAAGGCTAAGGGATGAAAGAGAGAGGAAACAACTGGAGTCTAACAGTCTCCTCCAAGGACACATTCCCAGTGATGAGAAGATGTCCTACTATGTCCACATTTGTAAAGTGTTCACTACCTTCCAATATGACAGGCTGGGGACCTAGACTTCGGCCCTGGACTTTGTGAGTAGCCCGGATTCATGCTACAGCAGTCACAAGCCACTGTCTTGGGCTTGGAAACTGCCAGCTTCCTTAACTAGCTTTTCCAGGTCTCCTCTTCCAGGCTATGATTCTCCTGTTAGCTGATTTAATCCCTGAAGCTCAAGGGGGCTCTCATTCTTGTTTGTCTACACCTCTTTAAATACCCTACAAGGACATATGCACACTCTCAGATAGGCACATACACACACTCACACAAACATACACAGGCACACACAAACATACCCTCACATAGCACATAGACTCTCACACAAACACATACACAAAGATGAATGCGCGCGCGCGCGCGCGCGTGCGCACACACACACACACACACCAGTATTCCTGTGCTCCTACGTGCTCACTCTCTACCTCCTTCCCAGTCTGCTCTCTCCTGTGGCACCCTGGACTATGGACACGTTGGACTACTTGGAATGAAATGAACTCTCTCCATGCCTCTGTGCACATCCTGTCTTTTCTTGACACATGGTTTGCCCCATTCTCCACTAGCCAACTTTGATTCCACCTTGAAGAGTCCACTGAAGCCAGCTTTTCTTCAGAGGTCTAATTTATCCCCCTGGCAGCATGACTTGTCTTTACTGCCTTTCTTTTTCTCCTTGTGGGTGAACACAGACTTGGGGTTTGCGTTCTGCAGGTCGGTGTGCAGATCTATCTGAAACCCCTGAATCTGTGAGCTCGCCCACAGCTTAATCAACAACGTAACTCATGGGTTTGTTAGCATCTGCTGTTTCCTTTCTTGTTGCCTGAGTGAACCATGACTTGTGGGTACTAGGAGTACTTAACTGGCTTAAAAAAAAAAAAAAGTTTATTGATTCTTTGTGGATTTCACATCATGCATTATCATCCCACTTATCTCTCCATCCTGTTGCAGCTGCCCTCTGCCCTTGCAACCTCCCCCCAAAACAAAACAAAATTTAAAAGAAAACCCCCAAACCAAACCAACCAAGCAAACAAAACAAAAACAAAACAAAAAGAAAAAAGGAAGAAGAATCTTCTTGTGGAAGCTGTAGTGTGCTCTGCTGAGTCACACAGTTTACCCTTTATCCATTCATCTTTACTTACAAGTGTTCATTGCCCCAAGTCACTGGTCTGGCTGGAGGCCACTGCTTTCTGCTACAGCACTGGTACTGGGCTCTCCCTGGGGCTCCTCTTGGACATCCTGTTGTTGTCCTGTGTTGTGGAGATCCTGCTGTTTTGGATCTGTAGGTTTGTCCCCTTCACATGCTCCAGTATTTCATATATGAGGTGGATGTTGGGGTGGGCAACTCATAGCCCTGCTTCTGGGCCTGGGTGGTAGCTGGGTTGGCCAGCCCACCAGTGACCCCCATGGTCACTACCCTGGCAAACTCTCCAGCACTGCCTCAGCTAGCTCACCCAAACAGCAAGGAGCAGGGCCTGTTCTGTTCTCAGGCCCTCAGATCTGGCTCACCCATGCTGACACCACCAGGGCCAGCTCTACTCTTTTGCCCAGGTGAGTTTCAGGGCCCTCGTTCCTGATTGCTACGGGGGCATACAGGGAGGTGGGTGGCAGGTGTCCAGCTCTCCGGCTGTCATGCTCTTGGGGCTGGCTCACCTGCTCCCCAACAACAAGTCAGCTCTAGAGTGCTGTCAAGAGGGGTGCAGGGCCTGCTCTCCTGTGTGCTGCAGCTGGTGAGAGGCCGGGCCAGTTCTCTTACTCTCATGAGCCTGGGCCAGCTCTCTTGCCTGCTGCAGGTAGCAAGGGGTGGAGGGGGAAGGGCATCTTTCCCTCACACATGCCATGGGAGGGGTCAGAGCCAGTTCTGCTCTCACACACTCAGGGTCAGCTCACCTTCATCCTTGACCACAGGGTCAGCTCTAGTGAGCTGCCCAGGTGAGGTGCATGCCTGTGGTGAGGGGTAGGGCCATCTTTCCCTAGTGAGGGGTGCCACCTCCTGCTGCAGAATCCAGCATAGGGCAGGGCCAGCCATCCCAGGGCCAGTGAAGGGCAGGGCTGGCTCAGTATGGCGTGGTTCCAATGACCCTCTGTGCTAACATGGACTGTGGACATCATCGCTGATCCCAGCTGTTGCAGGACCACCCAGACATGGCCCTTAGCAGGAGCTCAAGCTGGACACCACCATGGCCCCAGTGGCAGCACAGGCACACCAGATCTAGTATGACTCTGGTGGGAACATGGCCCTTAGACACCAACATGGTCTCAGATGGCAGACCAGACCCCAGTCATCTGCACAGCCCTCAGGGGTAACAGGAGCCATGGACCTCAACTGAGACCCTGGCTGCTATAGGGTCACAGACCTAGACATGGTCCTTGGCAGCAGCCCTGGCCCAGATGACACCATGGCCCCAGGTGACAGGGCAGGTCACTCAGATCATCATGGCCCCAGTGGTGGCACAGCCCCCAGACACCCTCATGGCCACGGTTTGCAGCCTAGAACCTGGGCATCCGTGCAGTCTTTGCTGGCAACATGGGCCACAGACATCAATACAGACCTGGGCTGTGGTACGACTACTGATTCAGACATGGTCCTCAGCAGCATCCTGGGGTCTGGATGTCACTATGGCCCCAGGTGGCAGCACAGGCCACTCAGATTGACATGGCCCTCATGGCAGCGTGGTCCTCAGATATCAATATGGCCCCAAGTGGTGGCCCAGACTACAGGCCTCTGCACAGCCCTCAGTGGAGAAAAGAACCACAGACACCAACACAGGCCCCCTCAGTGGCTTCAGGGCCTCAGACTAAGACCTGGCCCTTGGCGATAGATAGCCCAAGCCTGGACATCACCTTGGACTCCCATGGCTAGCAGACCACTTGCATCATGCTGCTCCTTATGACTCTCACCTCTTCAGATCCACCTGTCTCCCCAGGACATGGACCATTCTGCCTCTCTCCGACTTCCTTGTACCATAGTGGTGCCTGACCACCAGGCACCCAGGCTCCTGGTTGAGTCACAGGTGGCATGTGGTTGAGTCCTGCTCACCCCAGCCTCAAGACATGGCACTTGCTGGGCGGCGGGCACCAGAGACTCATGGTTGATTGTGTCCCTCACCCCCACCAGACCAGGAGGTCTGGGAGGGAGCCATCTCTGTCCTCTCCCTGCTCAGGCCTGAAAAGAGCCGAGCCACTTTGTTTTTTAAAGTGCGTGAGTGTGCATTACATGGCTCTGTGTGGATGTGAGAGGACAACTTTCAGGAGTAGGTTCTTGCCTTCCCCCTGGATGTAGGCTCTCTCTCTTACCGATTTTGCTGCACTTTCTCCTACAGACTAGATGATTTGTGAGCATCCAAAGGCTGTCACATCTCTGCCTCCCATCTCCCAGTGGGAATGCTGGGATTGCATATGTGTGCCACTGAATCAGGCTTTTCATGCAGGTCCCAGGAATCAAAGTCGGGTCTCTAGGCTTGAGAGGGAAGCACTTTTCCCCGTGGAGCTGTGCCCCTGGCTGCAGGATGCTTAGATGTGATTTCATGTTCAGTGCCAACATTTGGCTAATGTTCTGGTTGGCTTCTCTGTTGTCAGACCAGCTCGACTCTACATCTGCTGCTGTCCTTGGTGTTGTCCCATGGTCCTGGCACCCCCAGTTCGCTGGGCTCTCCATGGCAGCTGAAGTCACACCTGCACCAGTAGCCTCTCCTGGTTTCACCAAGCCTCAACTTCTTTCCATGATCCCTTTGTTACCTTCAGAGCCAGTACCATGTGGGAGAATTTTACACATTGCTAAGTTTGGGTGACAGCTTGATGCCCTCTGGACCACAGCCTCTGTGTGCTGATGCTGAAGAAGTACTCCGAGATTTTGCCTCAGTGATACTAGTCTCTTCTGAACTATACTGGTCTCTGAACCCCAGCTAAGAATCATCAACTGCCCCAGGAAAACTAAGTGTTACTTTAGTAGATCTAGTCTCTTCTTAATCACAGCTGATTTCTCAGATCCAGTTGTCCAGAAATCACAGACTTTTTTTTCTTAAATATATCACACAAATGACCCTGGTAGAGTCATTGCTTTCCTCTGAAACTTCACAAGCCAATGCTTCGTCATCTGTACTCTCTCAGCATTCTTATCTTCCAGGATCCCATAACAGCACAGTAATCTCTGAGAATGCAATGGCTTCTCCAGCTCCAAATTCCAGATACTTCTACAGTCCTCCCCAAAGAAATACGGTTGGATCTGTCATGGCAATAGCCCACTCTCTGGTACTAAGCTGTATCCTGGCTTGCTGCTCTGTGGCTCAATGATAAACCATTGACCAATAGTAACTTAGAGAGGAAGGGCTTATTTGATCATGTAGCTTACAGCCCTTCAAAAAGGGAAATCAGGATAAGAACCCAAGGTGGGAGCCTGGAGGTGGGAACTGAAGGAGAGGCGATGGAAGAATGTTCGCTTTTTGCTGGTTTGCTCTCCATGGCTGGCTTAGTTTGTTTATTTCCATGACCCACGACCAGCCCACAGTGGGCTGGGCCCTTCCACATCAATCATGAATGGAGACAATGCCCCCCAAACTTGCCTACAGGCCAATTGGATGAAGGCATTTTTCTCCATGGCGGTTCCCTCTTCCCAAGTGATTCTAGTGTGTGTCACATTAACAGGAAGCTACATGACACAGTTGTCTTGTTACATTCTGGCTCAGC